>NC_080190.1:128575440-128906690 GCF_030028045.1 Hippopotamus amphibius kiboko
TGCCTGAAAGAGATAGGCAGTATGACACAACTTTTACCCTGAAGAATTTACACACTGACAAGTACACACACAACTATTTCAGAAACAGGCAGAAAGGGAGCCTTAAGAAGAACTACATAGAAAGCATTAAACAGTAAACAGGGATTAAAATCTTTGTAGGAGTGGGGGCCAAAGGGCAACAGTGGAATAAGAGGAATTTGAAATGAACTCCACAAGCTAATATGGCTTTGGCAGGCAAAACCAGGTGGGATGAGGAAGGTAAGGTGTTCCAAGAAGAATGAATAAGGACAGTGTGGCAGGGAACATACAGGATATATTAGTAAAGTTAGCAGTACAGTTTGTATTGTTTACAGGGCAAGGGACTCCTATAAAATAAAGATAGGGTAAGTATTTGGGGTGATACTTATTAGGGGCCCTGGGTAAAAGGGGAATGAGTATGTACTCAGTGGAAAAGCTCTGGGGAGTCTAATCAAAGAATGACATGAATGGGGCTAAGTTTTAGGAAGGTTCCTCTATCAGTCTGGAGCGCTTACAGGAATGGAAAAGTTTCTTTAAAATTAAACAGGTCAAATGTATAAAATAACTAAATATGACAAAAATGAATCATAAAAATTATTACATTGCAGTTAATAATAACATTATATGTTATGGAAGTTATTTTTTAAATAAATAT
Source organism: Hippopotamus amphibius kiboko (assembly GCF_030028045.1). NCBI lineage: Eukaryota > Metazoa > Chordata > Mammalia > Artiodactyla > Hippopotamidae > Hippopotamus > Hippopotamus amphibius. Next base: position 128,576,114 of record NC_080190.1, read on the forward strand.
TTAAGTTCCAAAATGTCAGAATACAAAGCTTCAGTTCATAATCTTTAAATGTAATGAAGTTTCTCTAAAGAGAACACATAATTGACATTCATGGATGACATCAATAATATCCAAATGGCTATTTTAAGACCAGATATCATAAATCTGAAACAACCCTGCCACTCTACTCTTTAACAAGACCTTTGTTCAAAGCATAAATCAAAGTTTATCAAACCTATCATGACCAAACCTCATCCTACCGAAAAAGCAAGTGTTAGTATTTACATGTAGTTCTTTTCTGAAAGCTGCATGGCTAAATAAAGCAAAGAAACTAATTTCAGCTAATCATTGTAAACTGTTTTGCTGGCATGTCAAATAATTTAACCAATAGAACAAAACAATAACACACACACACACACACAAACACAGTTTTTCAACGATTATAAGTGTATCAAAGATAAACAGGTTTTAAATTATTCTGATATGGCATTTCCTATAAGCCAAGATCCTATTCAGAATCTGCATCTAGTTCCAGTCTTTGACACAGTTAATTTAGAATACCTGTTCCCATAGAGACCCATCCAATCTTCTTTCCCCAATAAGCCTTTACCCACCGACTTTAAAAAAAAAATACGTCTCCTTGTCCTACTTTCCAAAAAGACATTACATGTGAGCCTAGAATATTCCCACTGTAATTCCTGCCTACAATACCCTGGGATCTTGGCTCAGGACTGTTTTCCTACTTCAAAGACTTCTAGAAATCTCAACCTAGTATGTCAGTGTTATCCTGCTGGTTAGTTTCTATGATGAGAAATACTCCAGTAAGAGTTTCAGGGATGGTGAATGCTACCTGATTGCCATCTTCCCATGCTTTTAAAACTCTAGAAGCATCATGAAATTATACACATTCTTATTCTCAGAGGTACTGTGATTTTCTTGGAGATGTAACTCACTTGTCTGGGTCAGTAGTTGTTACTGTAGAACATTACTTTACCATATACCAGACTGATCCTGAAAACAAGAAGTACCCATCTGAAGGGAAAAAAAAAAAGAGAAAAAACCCCTTAATTCTGAAGAGCAAGAGCTGATTCTTCTCTGAACACACGTTTTTGAAACTGACAATAAGAGAACCTCTATCTTTAGATGGATCAGATGCTCACTGAAGCTGAGGTCTGCTGTCCTCTCAGGCACAGCACAAAGCACAGCTCCCCTGGCAACCCTGCCTCCAGCTCCTCTACTTTCTCCATTTACAACTGTTTTACACAATGGCTTTACAGGCTTTAATTTAACATGCTAAGAAATGTCATCATTTTTACACAGAACATCTTGACACAGATTGAATGAAGAATATACAGGTGAACTCTGTATGGAAGAACTCAAACTTTATCCATAGCTTTGTGACTCTCTATTAGTTTTGGCAAATTAAACCTGCCTGTTTCTTAGTTTATATAAAAGCAATGCTGTTTATTGACAGTTACTATTAAATTTCAATTAAAATATATATTTGGTAATATACAGAAAAAAATCATGAATTCCTATAATAATTTTAAAGAATGGTCAAAAGAAGTTAAAATGATTATAGTTTGATCTTTTCATCTAATTATTATTGATAAATTATATATTTTATAATATATATCCTTAAAATACTGTCAATATTTCAGAAACAGAGAGGAGGGAGAAAGTTAACAAATGGCAACTAGTTTTCATTTCCAGAAATATGAAATTTTAAAACCTGGTTTAAGGAAAAACATTAACTGCCCATTCTCTTCCCTCCTCAAAATACCTCTTTCCGTGTTTCCAATCTCAGTTGCCCTAGCTAGACACTTCAGAAGTCAGTCACATTCTTCTCTCATTCCCACATCCAATCATCTACCCTTTCTTATGGATTCTACCTTCTACATATATAAGAAATCTGCCAACTGTCTGTTCCTATTCTTATTCAGTCTCCCCCTCTCTAGTCTTGACCTACCCCCCACTCACAACCTATGCTAAATTTTGCAGAAATCTTTTAAAGATGCAAATCTAATCCCGCTGAAACTCCTTCTGACTGCCATCAGAATGAAGTTCAGGTTCTTCAACATGCAAAGGGCTTCATGACCTGGCCTCTGATTGTCTCATGCTTCACATCACACTATGTTCCAGCCACATCAAAATTCTCTTGTTCTTAGAACATTCCCTGCTCTTTTTCTTGGGCCTTTGTACATTATTCCTTCTGGCAAGGACACATATACTCTTCCTCCCACTCTTTTATTTGGGCAAAGTCCCAAACTGTTTTTCATCACTCAGTCATCAATTTCTCTAGGACATCTATCCCAAGCTCCCAAGTCTGCATTAAGAACTGCTTTCAAGTTCTCTGGCAGAACACTACGTGCTGAAACCCCTCAAACGAGAGACTAATGGAAGGTTTCATCATCTGTTTGCCCTTCACCCCTTCCTCAGACTATAAGTTTGTAAAGGAAGGGACCCATCTGTCTTGTTCTTCATTGTGTCTCTAGTCTTCAGTATGATGCCTACTATATATTAAGTGCTAAATATATGCTGATTAGATGTTGACTGTATCAACATTAAAATTGTTTGGTTTATAATAGTCACCAGTTTATAAACAGGCTAGGATGCAAAGTCAATTTGTAATTGGCTGTTTAGAAACTGAACATGCTTTCCCACTTCACCTCAGACAGATAATGTATTAAATGGAAATCAATTCATTATCAGCAAAATATAAGCCTTGATATATCCAGAATGCTCTCCTCACTAGACTGCAAGCACCCTGAAGGATCTGGGTGGTTTCATTCATTGCTATTGTATCTTTAGCATCTAGAACAGCAGTGGGCACAGAGTAGTACCTACCAGTTACTTGTTGAGTGTATACTGAATGAACACTAAAAGCATTTCCAGTAACCTCTGAGGTCAACCTGATATCAAGGTTAAGACCCTCTGTGTAGGCAGCAACCCTGAATGTACTGAGAAAAGTCTTGCTACTGAAACAAAAAACAAAACAAAACAAAACAAAACAAAACAACAAAACCAACAAGGCAAGGGCTCTGAGAGACCCCATCTAACAGCTGAAGAGGGTGTCACTGTAGAGGCTTTTATCGACAGAGAGAGTTAGGACACTATATCTCTCTATAATGCAGAAACCATCTTTATATATACAGATTTTTTCATTAGTTCACTATCCCTAAATTAGGAACTGCTTTTAATGGCTCCTAAATATTTTAGTGGTCACCGATCCATTTGAGAATCTGATTAATACACACACACACTCTAAACATTCTCCCCGGGGAGTGGAAAACACACACACACACACACACACACACACACACACACACATACACACACCCCTTACTGCATATAATTTCCGGAACGTAAGTTAAAAAGATCTTCTTTACAGAGTTATGACAAGCCATAGGTTTATTACTTCTACTCATTCAACAAAAACTTATCAAATGCCTTCCACACATAAGGCCCAGGACTAAGCAGGGATAAAGATACAAAGATAGAAAAACACAGCTGACTGTGTGGTCATTTTAAAGCATATTTAATGACCAAAATGGTCACTACATTCAGTAAAAAGTCACAAAAATCATTTATAACATTCACTAACAATGTTATATAATGAAAACACATGCATTAGTAAATGCAAAGACTAGGAAAATAAACACTAAAATGTTAATGATTGTTTTCTTCTTTGTACTTACTGTACTTTTCAAAGTTCTTACAATGAATACTTACTTCATACACAGAAAAAGAAATACTGTTAAAATGTTTTAATAAGACTGTCTGCCTCTAAAGAAATTTTTTTTTTATATAGGAAGGGGCAATAAGACATACTGTATTTGTGACTATGATACAATAGGCTAGACATATAAATTTGTGAATTCTAACCTCATATATGACACAGAAGCTGGTGAGAAAAGTGAAGAGGCACAAGAGGAGAACACAGTTTTGAGGAAATAATAGCCAGGTATGCTCAAGTGGTACTATGAGGTCTAAGGCGACATGATATTTTTCAAGTTAGTCATCATATCTCAACCTCCAGACTTAAGGACTCTAAGCTCCTTCAAAACAGACTGTGTCTCTGTATTTCTATTCTATCTGAACTGTACCACTGACAATGAATCAACATACTTTAATGGAAGAAATAATCATTAGATGCGCTGGTACAACGACAAGTATCATGGCCCATGAATGAATGGTTCTATCCATAATACAGAATAAGAATTAAAGAAGATGAGAAAACGTTTTTAAAAAACATGCTATCACCCAACTGTTAAATAAAAAGTAATGTTAGTTACTCAGAACATTTGTCTTGTAAGAGCAAACTCTGAGACCCTGTCTAGCCTCTCTCATTTTTCAAATAATGAAAACTGGAGGCCAGATCATTCAATGACTTCACTGAAATCACACAGGAGCTGAGACAGAACTGAAGATCCCCAAAGAGTCCATTAGGCTAAGATTTTATCATTTTTCTAGACTTTCAGGCACTAGCCAATAAAATACTTTTATTTAATTGTAATAAATTTCAGTTTGATTGTGAACTAAATTACTAGAAGTAATTTATCTTTTTCTTGATTACTCAAGGTAAACTCTAGGAAAATACAGTTACATTTGCTTCAACTTTGTCTTTTTTTTTTTTAAAGCTTTTTTTTGGAATATAATTGCCTTACACTGTTGGGCCAGTTTTTGAGGTACACCAAAGTGAATCAGCTGTATTTATACATATATCCCCATATCCCCTCCTTCCCACAAATCCCTCCCACCCTCCCTATCCTGGCCCTCTAAGTCACCGCCCATCACCGCCCATCATCGAGTTGATCTCCCTGTGTTATGCAGGAACTTCACAGGAGCTATCTATTTTACATTTGGTAGTGTATATATGTCAATGCTATTCTCCCACTTGCTCCGGGCTTCCCCTTCGCCCCCCACCCCCAACCCCGTGTCCTCAAGCCATTCTCTACATCTGCATCTTTATTCTTACCCTGTCACTGGGTTCAACTTTGTCTTTAATCTTATTTTGCTGTCATTATTTTAGTCAGTACACCAGTTTCACAGCCTCCTGCCCCTCCCAAAACAAACAAATAAGAAAACTTTTTGTTGCTGTTTCTAACCTACTGTGGGCTAATAAAAACAGCCAAAGTAACTAACAGTTTGGTAACATAAAATTCTTTGAAGTGGTTCCATTGAGAAATGAGTCAGGATAATGGGTCAGGCCTTGCACTTTTAAATTTACTCTTTCCTTACTTTTTATTTTCCATTTTACCCATATTACTCATATATTGTCTTTTTTTTTAAAAAAAGGGTTTTGTTAAATACAAAGGTAAAAAGATATATATGAGACCTTAAGGGCCTCTTCCTACAGTTGCAGGAGCTCAGACCTGGTGGCTATGTTATTACAGTGACTGCTGTAGCTCTAATGCAAACTTTTTCTGCAAGTGCCAGGTAGGAAATATTTTAGGTTTTGCAGGCCATAGGGTCTTTGTCACAACTAGTCAACCTTGCTGTTATAGCTTAAAAAGAGCCACAAATTGTACATCCATGAATGAACATGGCTGTATTCCAATAACACTATTTACAGATGTTGAAATTCCAATTTCATGTAATTCTCATACGCACAAAACATTATTTTTCTGATAGTTTTTCAAATCATTTTCCTGGGATGATGTCTAATTCAACAGTGCAGGACATTGCCCAGTGCCTGACACATGGGAGGTCCTAGGGCAAGTGCTCTGCAACTATCAATAGAATCAGGAGATCTCTGAGAAACCCAGTTCTTCTCAGATCAACAACAGACTCTTAGGTAAGTTCATGACTACCATTTACTAACTCTATGTTCCTGGGCTAGTTATTTCACCACTCTGCCTCGACTACCTTAGATTAATATGAGGATTAGGGTTGATATGCACATTAAATAAGTAATGTACTTGTTAGAAGAACAGTTGCTGGCAGTTAGCAAGTGCAATATAAATAATGGTTAAATTAAAAAAAAAATCTCTGAGTCTCAATGTCCTTATTTTGGAATGCAGAGGATGGAGAGAAGGAAATAGTAAGTAATGAGTAAGCTATATATTTTATCACAGCTATGCAGCAGGTATTAATAAGTACATTTTACAACAGAAAGTATAGCTCAAAAGAGTACCTCAAGATGTCAGACTAAATGTGAGAAATAAGTCTGATTTCAAGTGTGTGATATTCTGTCCTCTATATACTGCCTATAAGTTACTGATAACTCCTCAAAGGATGGTTGTGATGATTAAGGGATATCATGTATGTAAATTTGCTATACATACTGTAAAGTGGTATACAAAATATGAATAAGAGGATCTTCCATGCTATGTTTTATGTTTTTATTTGAGGTTTCAAAGATTTAACCATGATGGAAACAAACTTTCCCATGTGAAATTGTTTGAGAAGTTTTTCTATGACTTAAGTAAAATGAGAGAATGATTTTTAGGATTTCCTGTGGAACAACAACAACAAAATCAAACACATTTGGAAGTTGCAATCACCAATATGAATACTGTTACCCATAACAACCAATTATCATGTAATATATTTGGATTAAAGTTGACATTTCACAGGTAGTAACTTTAAACTGTAGAAGTCCAGATGTCTCCAAGGGGGCATCTTACAGGAGACCTTACAAAAATGCTTTAATGCTTACTAAATCCAGAATGGGATGTTATTCTTACGAATGTTTACAGTTTCCAACTTTATCAACAAAAAGGAAATCCTGAAAATTTGAGGCTACAGACAAGATTTGTTATGTTTGAGTCAGAAATAATCATGTCTACCTCTTGCTTAGAATGATGAGGATGAAATAAGTTAATACATCAAAGGGCACTTAGTAATTGTGGAATGATGAGAGGCTATAGAGGTAAGCTGAGGGTTGGGAATTTATCCTGAGGGGAAGAGAAAACCCATTTGAGTACTCCTGCAAGGAGGACCAAGATCAAATATGCATTCTAGAACAATCTTTCTGGGGAGAGAAAAAATTGGAAATCTTGGTCTAAGAGGCCAGGAGACCAGATTGGAAGGCTGAGATGCCTGAACCAGGGTAATGGCAATGGACTGGACTGAAGGGCCTGGGAAGCAGAATCCATAAGTCAAGTGCCAGAGTCATGAAAACTGCTATCAAACACTCCAGTTCTCCCTCCCTGGCACATACATTGCCCCTTTGAAGTTAGGTGTGGCCATGTAACCTGTTTAGGCCAGTAAAAAGAGAGATTACCTCCAGGTGAAAGCTTTAAAAACCAGTGTGCAATTCATTATGTCACATAAACCAAGTGAAAGATGGTGCCTCTGTCAGCCTGGATGCCAAAGCAAAAATGACAGAAAACAGAGACTCCCCACCCCTTCCCCCAACCAAGCTGAACCTGGATCTGTGTCAAGTAAGTAAACAAACCTTTGTGGTTTTTTTTTTAATACTTAAGGAACATATTTATGAGAAGTCATGAGAAAAATATGGCATTATATACAACATAGAGTCTACTTATTTCATCAAAACACATTTTTAAAAGGATATATGATAAATACTAGGAGCATATATTATAGTCCCCCAAGTCATAAAAGCTGAACTTGAAATATAAATTAAATTTATCTCTATATCATTATAAACAATAATACAAGCTGCAGTTTTTACAAATCTTTGTTTTTTACCTCAGTGAGGTTTGGGGGTGTTACTATAGCATAATTTAGCCCATCCTGACTGAAGCAGTAAGAAACAGTCATCCTAGATATGTGCCCAGATAAGAGCAGTACTTAGAAACGCACACAGACTACACGTCTAGAAATCTGTCTTAACCTACAATAATACCTACATATACAAGATTACAAAAAACAATGGGGGGGGGGTATGGTTTTAACTATTTCCCAGCAGAAACAATGAGTGCTTTTTCAAAAGTGGAAAACATTTAAATAAACACTTGGGAAATTATATTTCTTATCTAAGAATTGATACCATAAAATGTTATGTGCTTATTTTCCATTTCAAGCATTTCAAAAGTGGAGTGTCAGTTTGCTTACCCCTTTTAGCATACATGAGAGAAGGAAAAAAATAAAGTTAAGAGTAGACAGGAAGTAAGGGAGAGCTCCTTTCCCTCTTCCATATATTCACCTTGTACAATCAGGTCCTGCCTCTAAAATGTAAAAAGCACCACCTCCACCACTAAGAATAATAATTGTTAATAATTTTTAAGAATTGAGTATGTGCCAGACAAATGCTCAATGCCTTCACTGCATTAGCTTAAACCTCATAACTCAGCAAAGACTAATCAAGGACTGTCTATTTCCAAAGCCTGTGCCTCTCATGTCCCTATACTTCGCTTCCTCTTTGAAATAGGCCCATATAAATTTCTTTAATCATGGGCATTGATTAAGAACCATCGATTGTGAACACTGAAGATGAGTTTTAACTGGAATGGGGGGGAAAGGGATAATTTAAAAGACGGGGAAGAAGAAAACAAAAGAAATATGCCTGGAAAAGGGGCAGCTGTGCCGTAGCCTGAGGGGTATGAGGTCAGAAAGGGTAGAGGAAGAATGAAATTCTAGAAGGCAGAAGGGAAAGTCAGGCTAAAACAAAAATAAGCCTAAACTAGGCTTTCTTTCCACTCACATACCGTGGGTGAATTGAATAAACAGTTTTGGTTGAAAGAGCTTCTAAGCAGATAGTTAATAACAGAAATGAACAAAATGTAATAGAGCATATCCAATGGCTCCACAACCCACCTTGCTTATGGCCAAGAGAGAGAATGTCATACAGTACCATGCACTTTTTAAGCTGGGGTTTAAAACTCAAGTTCACCACTTGAACAAGTTCCTGGATGCTTGAGCCTCCATTTCTTCCTCAGTAAAACTGTGCCAATAATACCTATTTCAAGAGGTCAGTTTTCTTTTTTCCTTCTTTTCTCTTGACCCCACAAGGCTAAATTGAGAATTGCCCCTTGTCAAATTTGGTTTCAATTATATAACTACCTTAAATTACTTCCAAGTACAAAGTATAACTTTTTGATCACATATTTAATATGTTTCAGAGATTATTAAAAAAAACCTCTCTTATTTTTAATTAATAAATATATAATGATTCCACATCATATACCCAGGACTATGCTGGGTACTAAATATACAATGAAGAAATCGAGTCATGGGTTGAGACCCTATCTTCAAACGATAGTGCAACCTTGACTCTACCATTTCTTTAGTACCTAGGTACCCTGGGTAATAACAACAGTAACGATGACAAAAGCCAACATGTGAGTGTTTGTTGATCCAGACTCAGTAGCATGTACTTATTTTATGTAATTGTCTCAGTAACCCTATGAAGTGGGTACCATTACTTTCCCCATTTTGCAAATAAGAAAATGAACCATGGAGAGGACAAGCAACTTGACCAAGGTCAACAGACTCTATGGGGACAGCAGAGTAGCAGCCCTGTATTCCAGACTATTAGACAATAGTCTATAAAATATGTACAATCACCTTCTGCAGGACTAGTTTAAAGATTAGAAATAATATGGTGAAAGAGCCTAGGATAGTAGGCACATGGTAGGTGAACAAGAAAATGCACATGGAAATAAATTATACTGTAGAGAAAGCAAAGTAACAGAATGAAACTATTCAGGTTCCTTAGTTCGAACCCTCTTTCAAAGTCTTAGGATACTTGATCTATTTTCATCCAAGGCTGGGTCAAAGTTCATGTCTATAGGAGGTTGTGAAAAGGTAAAAATTAAAGGAAGAGAACATACCAAACTACCTATAAACACCAAACTTTATCTGTACAGAAAACTCCTTATCTATTTCCATGCCTCCACAAGCCTCACTCTACACTCATTGCTGCTGTTGGTTAGAATCAACACGAGAGTTGCAAAAGGCATTTAAAAAGAAAAGAATAAAGAAAAGATCTTAATTTCATCACAGAGAGGTAGGCTGGTTAGAATTATTCTTAATATTAAACAAAATGAGAAAGTTTCTAGAGACTAACAATTTAATTTTGAAACAAAACAATGTATCAGAATTACTAATATAAAATACATTGATTCCCACGGATTTGAGTGTGAAATCTCAAGCTGAGATTTCTTTAGGTGCAGCTGAAGGGTTGAGTTCCCCAATCTCTATGTGAACTCTTTGAACTTTAGAATCACTGAATTTGAGGAACTCAGCAACTAGTTCAACCCCTTCACCTTAGAAAAGCAGAAAGCAAGGGCAGATAGTGTTAATAATTTGTTCCAAAGACACTAAGTTTGTAAATATTGGATTCCTTTCAATGGGATGCTTTCCTCACTAGCAGCATTTCTTTCCTCAATTAGTTACAATGCGATGTACCTTAATTAGAAAAACCTAAACTGAATAAGCGGAACATATGATTACAAGGCAAAAGGAGCACAGAAGGTGTGTAAAAAGACAAATATATCCTCCTTGGGAAAAAGGTTATCTGTCCTATTTTGTTTTATCCACTACCTAGTGACTTCGAAATGAAGTTCCTCCAAAGAAATAAAAAGGAGGCTTCCGCCCCATCACACCGTATTAAAAAAGCATATCACTTGATGAAAAAAAAAGCCTATTACAAATTTTAGGCAACTCCAAAATATGGAGTCTGTAACTACCCTCTACACTTTACCCAAGCTCTTTCTTTAGCCCCACGTTGTTAAAAACTTGAGTCAAAACAATGGATACGTCTACGCAGGTTAGAGAGAAAGCTAGGGACCTGAGGCCTTTACTCCCTGACAGTTGCCAAAGCTGCTACAGAAATAAGGTGACAAATGGTTATTTCCATTCATCTCCCCTCATAGTTAAAAGGGCTCTTCAGTTTTAATCAAACTCATAAACCAAAAAAAGAGTAGTTCTTTCTCTACCAAATCTCCGACTGAGGGCCCGACTTAGATTTGCTTTATTTGTTTGAGATTTCTCAGGGTACGACGGAAAGTAATTTTAACTCCTGTTGTTAATGTCACTTCTCTGCTGGCATTTATCTGATGCAGCGCCCTCCCAGGGCCGTGACAAGATCGCTCAAAAACAGACTTGGAGAGAGATGGACCAGCGGGACACCACTTACCGAGAACACCGCATTCTGAAGCCCAAAAGGTATGGGGGTCAGTCTGGCCAGTGCCACCACTTTCAGGCCGCTTCCTCCCTCCACGACGCGAATAACGGCGCTCAGCTTCTCGCTGCTCTGGATCCTGGCGGCCACCCAGGAGGTGAGCAGCCGCTTGCAGACCACATGGGCCATAAAGGTACCGATGAGGACGCCTACCACCATCAGTCCCATGCCCAACACGAAGCCGTACAGGTAGCCTGCGGCCACGTTGAGCACGATGTAGCCCCAGCCGCAGGGGAACGAGACCACGATGAAGCCCACGACGAAGAGCAGGACCCCCAGCAGCGAGTCAAGGCTCTCCACCCAGAGCAGGAGGTGCTGCAGGTAACGGCGGACCAGGGCCAGGGAAGCGAAGCACACCGCGGCCAGCACGCAGACCAGCACCAGGCTCCGGCACCAACAGGTGCTGCCGAGGCAGCAGCAACGCCAGTTTCTCACCTCGGCCACGCCGACCACCACGCCGCCGCCGCCGCCGCCCCCGGGGCTGCCAGCCAAGGCCCCGCCCGGCACCGGGAGCTCCGAGGCCGCAGGCTGACCCTGGCGCTCCAGACAGGCGCCGAGCAGGGCCCCGGAGGCAGCCGCCGCCGCCGCCGCCGCGCTCGCCCCGCCCCCGCGGGGGAGGCGGTCTGCTGAGGTGTCCCCGCCCGCCGCCCGCGGCAGGGCCCAGCGGGGCGGCAGTTCTGCGAGGCCCTGCAGAAGCCGGGGCAGCGTGTGGAGCAAGCTCCCGCCGGGGCTCCACATGCCTCGGCCCCGCACGGGCCCTCAGCCGAACAGCCCCTTCGCCGCCGCCGTAGCCGCCGCCGCCGCCGCCGCGCCCCTGAGGCGGTGGCCCTTCATGGCGCCCCGCGCGCCTGGCCTTGACTCCCCGTGTTCGCTCAGGTGGCAGGAGACGGCCTCAGAAAAAGGCAAGGACTCGGAGACGGAGGGATGACGCCGCTGAGCGTGAGTAAACTCCGGACCGCACGCGAGCCGAGCCCTCCCCGTTTTGGCCAGAGGAGGCGAGACCTCCGGGGTGCGGGGCGGGGCCTGGCGCGAGCTACATTTTGGCCCCGCCCCCCGTGACGCGCAGCTCCGCCGGGCTGGGCGGGTGAAGGGGACGTCTGTAGCGGCTCCCTCGGGAGGGCTGGGGTGTTGCGGGGAGCGGTTGGGAGGCCAGGAAGAGCGGAGAGGATGCGGGCGCGGGAGAAGGAGGGGACTGCAGCGAGGTGGAGAGTTGGGTGACGTGCGGGGACCCCGGGGCGCTCCGGGCCTTCCTGGTAGGCCCGCGCGCGCCTGCCTCTCAGGGCGCGTTCCCTTTCCGTCGGACCCAGTCCCTGTCCGCCAGCTGCTTGGATCCTTGCCCAGTACCTGTTGGTTGTGACTGCAGTAACCTCTGATCGTTCACATCCACAGCTGTTTTGGTGACACTAGAGGAAAGAGAGTTCTTGATCTGCTTTAAGGAGGATTTGCTAATTTTTAACTCCCTGGGTAGTGAGGTCTCTGTGCAGGTTTCAGGCCGTCGTTTGGTCCTTAAGGAACTTGAAGGAATTAGGTACAAAGGCCCAACCTTGACAGAATGCGACTTCTGACCCTAGAGGTCCTTTATTGAGCGCCAAACACGGGAACTGGGGACGTCTCAAAAAGATTCACTGAAGGACATTCTTAAAGATTCGCAGTATCAAATGGCTCCTTCTCAAGCTTTTTTTTTGTTTCTGATTTTCTTTCTTCTTTTTGCCCTATAAGGTTAGTGTTCCCCAGGTCCTCTTTCCTTCGCCCTATTTAGAGCTTGCTGAGCCCTCTCATCCAAGCCCATAGCTTTGATCTCACCGTGTCCCCATGTGCTGATAACCCCCATGTCTGTCTCTTTTCCTTGCACTTCAGCCTGTGGACACATCCAGACGGAATTCCCATAGGCACCTCAAACTCAGCAAAGCATGGTAGAAAGATATCAACTTGGGCTCTGATGCAAAATAGATTTACTAACTGTGTAACTGATCAAGTCATTAATCCCTGTATCTCAGTACTTGTTTTTAAATTGCAAAATGAAGGTACAATGTTACCTCATCAAACTGTTGTGAGGATTGAATAAAATAATAAAGATGCTTGGCACTATGCCTAGAATGAATATTCAGCTATGGGAAGGCATCCATAATTAAAAAGTATTGTTCACCATAGACTTGCTCTTTCTTTTTAGTTTCTTACCTCAGCAGATGATCTTCCACCCATTTACCAGCCAAATAGCTATCAGGATACTCTGAGTGCTTACTGTTTAGGTGCCTGCTTTCTCTTTCATGCCATTCCTCTCAATCCATGTTGGTTTGGCTGAGTCAAAGTCTCTCTAAGTTGTCATGCACAAGCTGCTTCCTTCACCTCCTTTTTAAACTCCAGTGGTTCACATGGAAGAGCAGCTCCCTTATTTAGCTAAAGCTTTACTTCCTCTCTAGAAACTTCCAATACTACCTTCCCATCACCATCACACCCAGTCTGGTGTTTCCTTTCCATTCCCACTCTTCTTTTTACATAGTTATTTTCATATTTGTCCACTCTGGTGAAATTTCTTGTTTACATCAGTTTAGACTGAATTTCTTCAAGGTGGGCCCATTACTTATTTAATCTAAGAAGCAGTAAGCATTCTTTAAATGTTTGCTGAATGAATAAATTACAGTTTACAGGGGAGGGAGGGTATGAAGGCAGGAAAACCAGACAGGAGGCTAACTGAATTGTTTGGGCAAGAATCCATGAGGGACTAAAGTAGGGTAATGGTCATGGAGTTAGTATGGTAGGGTAAATTAGAAGCTATGGGCTTGGCGACTGATTGAGTGTTAGAAGAGAGAGACAAAGAGTCAAAGATAATACCTGGGTTTTCTATTTGAGGTAGTGGATAGATAATGGAGCCACTGACCAAGAGGAAAAATAGAGAAAGTTTGTGAGAAAGATGAAGGGTTCAGTCTTGGTACATGAGACTTGAAATATCTATGATGCAATCTAGTTGTGGCATGTTGGTAGGTGGTTGAAAATATGGATAAAGAGGGAAAATGGGGCATCTCTCCTAGAAACTTTGACATTGGTATATAGACAGCAGTTAAAGCCGTGGTTATGGATAAGTGAATAGTGGTGGTTGTGCCAAATATTTCCTGTTGTCTTTCTTTCTAGTACATGGTAAAATGCATTTCCAGGCCTCCTTGTGGTTGGGCTGAGCTAAGTGACACATTCTGTCCATGAATTGTGAGCACAGCATTTAACTGCTGATGCAAGACCTTCCAGAACTCTTTTTCTCTTTGCCATGGCAATCAACAACATTCCAGAGAATAAGCTCCACTAATCTTGGTCTTGGAAGGATGATGCAGAATAGTGTCCCATCTACCTCATGATGGATATTTAAAGTGAATGAGAAGTCAACTTTGGTTGTTTTAAGCAACTGAGATTTGAGGGGTTTTTTGTTTGTTTTTGGAACAAATCTTTGTCACTTCTTACTGAGTGAATGAGAAGAGGAGTGAAAGCTTGGGTACTACACCAGTGTGCTCATTAGACTATTCTGCATGCAAGAAAGAGAGACCGAGAAGCCACCTTAATTAAAAGGGTTGGAAGCAGGAGTGTTTATATGGCTATATGAATAGCTATTAGGAACCAAGGCACCTCTAAAGAGAAGCTGTTCTTTTCTTTCCCATTGTATCTCTGTTTTTCTCTGCCTCTTTGATCAGTTCTCACACTACTGACTGCTAATTAACCCTCTTCTTATCCTATAATCCATATTTCAGAGGAGCACAATTCAGTTGCAAGAGCCCATAGCTCTAAGCCACGTCATGGGCTGCCAACCAGCCTGTGGTTGGGCCACTCTTGTATCAGGTACCCATTCAGATCCAAATAGTGCCACCACTTTGCAAAATATCTCTCCAGAACATAGGAGCTCTGATCAGAGCAATGCAAACTATAATGGGACATTTCCATTCTTGTCCCACTACAATTTATTTTTCAAAGAATTGTGAAAGTTATATTTTATAAATGGAAATTAGATGTGTCTTAACCTACAAATGCTCCAACCTCCCACCCTCAGCCTGAAACCTTTCTGTTGCTTTAGCAAAAACACCCAACTCCTTGCCTTGCCTACACAGCCCTTTATGATCTAGCCTTTGTCTACCATTCCTACCTCATCTCCTACCCCACTTCCTCCAGCCACACTGGCCTCCTGTCTCTCCCTTGGGTAAGCCCAACTGGTTTCAACCTTGGGATGTTTACACTTTGTGTTTACTGATCTCTCTTGTTTGAATACTCTTCCCCTACCTCTTAGAAAGCTTTCTTATTATTCCTTTCTTCATATCATTCACTTCAAGCTCTTCTGCCATTGCCTCATCTATGTTAGTCATAGTACTCTTTTCCTTCATTGCACCTATCATTTGAAATTGTCTTGTATGGTTATTGCTTTATTATCTGTCTTCCTCAAGGAGAATGAAAACACCATGAAAGCGGGCCTCTTTTCTGTCTTGTGATCCCCTGTATTCCCGAGAACAGTCCCTGACACACAAAATACTTTTTAAGTGAATGAAGGAGACGGTAGGTAGCATGTTCATCTGCTGGCTATTTTTCGCTAGTCCTCTCTCTGGGTTCATTCTCTGCTCTTCCTTGCCTTGCTGTGCATCTAAGGAGGTTGACTTCTAAAGCTTGCATCACCCAATTTTCATTGTGCTCTGGGTTTCCAGTTAGGTTTGACCAATAAGAGGCACCAGAAGAAGATTGGAAGATAGTAGAGTGAGAGGTGGTCAGGGTATTTATCTCTTTCCAACCCAGCTTTGCTGTGTTTTTGGTAGTAACTGAATTCTTCCATGTCCAAAGTTCCTGTTGAGTGGCCTTTAAGTTTCCAGCTCTTTCCTGGCTCTAGTAATGGTTTCCTGATGCTTCATCATCCCTTGTAAAATTCCCTTGATTAGACTCTTTACTATGGCTGCTATTGCCTGCTGGGACCCTAACTGACATAGCTGCACAGGTCAGAGATATAGAAATGAACACAAAGTTGCAAGGGCTTATTTCTAATTATAATGGAGGCTGTGATTTGAGGGTTTATTTGAATATATTTGGGGAGATGCTGAGTATATCTGGATCTTGTATGAAGTTGCTATTTCAGTGTTACCAACTAATTCTTTCTGAATGATGTATATTTAACTTATTTGTTCAACAAGAGCGTATTGAAGGTATATACTTTGATAGACTCCGCTGAGAATGTAAAGATGAATTAGAGGCATCTCCTACCTTTGGGGAGTACAGTCTAATTGTGAAGAAGAGAAAAATAACTCCATTATAAAGCATGTGTGATGGGTGCATCAGGGTGATGCCAAGAGGTTTGGGATGGCAGAGGCAAAGAAGATAATTCCTGATAGGGTAGTCATTTCCAAGGAGTGCTCTTAGTTCTGTCCCTGGGTTGTATTTAACTGGACACTTCCAATTAAAGGCTTCCTTAATTCCCTGAGCTAAATTGTGAATATAATCAATCTTATACAATGCCCTTTGTTCAACATTACAGTTATGGTGGGAAATGCAACAATCTCATCCAGACTCTGTCTGCCATCCTTATGCTTATAAGCCTGTCCATCTTTTACCAAGTACACATCTTCCTGAGGAGTGTCTCCAGCTCCCCTCTCCTCTTTCCTTGCTTTTCACTATATATTTGACCCAGAAGAAGTGGATCTTGACAGAGATGGCAGGTAAGGATTAGTGGAAAAAAGGGAAGTATGCACTCATATCAGCTTAGTAATTGTTTAGTTAATTACTACTCACACTAAGAAAATGAAAAGCTGTAGGCTGATTCCACAGATAAAACTTCTAGTTCAGATTAGTCAGAAAGATTTGTGTTTCCAATTTCAAGTAGTTTCAATTCTGTGGAAAATAGTAACTCAGGGTTCAATTAGAAAACTGTTGTTTATTCATGATACTGGATGAAAATGCCAAACCTTGCAGTCGTTATAATTCTGTTGATGTACACACAAAATACTGCTCAGTCTAGCCTCTACACTAATTAATACCATATAGGATATTAAGGGGAAAAATGAGTGTAAAATATCCCCTTTAAATTTTTGTTAGAAAGTAAGAAAAAGGAGAATTTAGAATATGCTGCTGCTAATGAGCCTTGTTCTCAGTATAGAAAATATAATTAGATACTGATATTGAGACTGATATTAATTCCACAAAATGAATTCTTTAGTTTTTAGCTGCACATGCACAGAAGTATAACTTCCCCAACATTTTTTAAGTACTTATGGCTTTCAACTCTTCTCATAAATCAAAATTGAAAGGCAATATATGATTAGAGAACATTAAAAAAATTGAATTTGGATTTTTAAAAAAAATTATAATCTATTTTTATTTATCGAGAGTATTTGTTTCATTTATTAGGTATGAGTTAGGGAGAAAAGGCATATTCTACTGATCCCCAGGCATAAAGTAATCCATCTGGCTGATACTCTTTCACCTCGTCTCTTCGTGTCATTCCTTCTCAAATCTGTGCTCTCAGTTGAAGAGGATGATGAGGGGAATCTCCCCTCCCTAGGAAGAAGAGGATTCATCTTCAGTTAAAAGGAAGGAGTTAAAAAAAGAAAAAAGCGCAGGAGATGTAGACAGGCTTGCCTGCTAAACCACCCAATAAGATCTTAGTCAATAATTTACTTGTTGAGAACATCTATAATCCCAGTATTTTAAAGGGCACCTTGAAGGTGAGACTTGGCCTCAAGGATTCATCTTCTAGTGCTACATCCGTAAGCAACTGTAGCACAGCATGTTGTACACAATGACAGCACAGAGAAAGGAATGACTGAATCTGTCTGGGAGTGAAACTTTTGCAGCAAAGGTGATTATTTGAGCTTTGTGTTAAAGGATGAGTATACACTTATTTATATCCTGCTCATTACAAAAGGATTTTATGTGCCTTGTAAGAGTTTACCAGACAGTGCAGGAGTGGAATAGCATTTTGGACACAGGAAGTACCAAAGCACAGAAGTGTGAAAAAGTACGATGTGCTTGGGAAGTTGTGACAAGATTTGAGGACAGGTGCACACAGAGTTCACTTGTGAGCCTGGGGGAAGAGAGGCAGATATCATCACCATTCTCAAGCAGTAGCTTTTAAACATGAGCATGCATCAGTTCCTCTGGAGTACTTTTGAAAGCACAGATTGCTGGGTGCCCCAAAGGTTTTGATTCTGAGAGGTCAAGAATTTGCTTTTTTTTTTTTTATAAATTCCCTAATGATGTTGATGACGCTGGTCTTGGGACACACTTTTCTAGGGTTTGGATTTTATTCCATAGTCAGTTGAGAATACCTGGAATTTTTATAGCTGAGAAAGAAGTCAGATTTGGGCTTAGAGTTTATTGGGAGTTATGAGGGAAGTCTGGGAGGGATTAGTAGATTATTTCACATGTCTAAGAGACAGAATAAATGGGCCTCAACACATTTTTGGAAAGATGAAATAGAGTGGCTTGAGGTGTGATCAAGATTACTTGGAATGATTGAATGTGGGGAGTAAAGGAAAGAGAAGGAATCTCAGAATGTTAAATTTATGTTCCATAATGTAAGTGAAATATTATAATACTTAGGTAGTCAAGAATCTTATGCTACCAAAATCTTAAAAATGGGGCCCAACAAGTCATTCAGAGTTTCAGGCCATTTTCTTGCCAGTGTCATGGGTTAGATCTTTACAACTAAAGAAAGAGAGCTGGCTTGGCCATGGTCATTCAGCAGTCACTGCTTAAAAATGTGTGACATGAAGCCCAGTCAGGTAAGATCAAGCCTTCTTAAGGAAGCATCTGTCTAGGGGTGCTGTTTACCCACTGTGCCTACTCTGAGTATCAGAACCTTGGCTGCAAGTATCAGTTATAGTCTGGAAAGTCCTTAGTATACTCTTAACTGTAGGAGGTCCCCTTAATACATAGGAATTTATAGGTGCAACATAAAGGATAAATTGAAACAGGCTGAAACCACAAAATGGAAAGAGAAGTATATATGACTAACTTGATCCTAATTCTATTAAACCCATAATAACATACAGTGAATTTTTTTTAAGAACTTTTATTAAGATACAGTTAACACAATAAACTGCATATATTTAATGTGTACAATTTGGTATTGTTTTTCTTATTAGTAGTGTATATATGGCAGTCCCAATCTCCTAATTCATTCCCCCTCAACCCTCCCTGCTTTCCCCACCTGGTGTCCATATGTTTATTCTCTACATCTGTGTCTCTATTTCTGCCTTGCAAACCATACAGTGAAGTTTTGATTTTAACTTCTAGCTGCTCCTTCTAGCGACTGAGCCCTTAGCCAAGTGTAACTAAGGGACCATTTCTGAACTGCTTTCTCTTTCTCTGAATGTTGTTGTTCTTAAGGTTCTGCTGACCCGCTTGTGTTTGTGCTATTATTTTCTCTTGCAGGGCTGTTGACATGGTCAGCTCCTTGTATAAACCACTTTTTATCCTTTTGCAATTAAAAATTTTTTCCAGCAGTATAATCTCTGCCAATAGAATTTCTAAGGAAGTTGCTTTCTGCAATCCTCATTGCTAAATACTTACAAGCCATTAACTTCTCTTTGTTTTTGCAGCCCATTAACCCTCTGTGTTTCTTGCATTGGACTGCAGCCTCTGTGTTCTACCCCTTGGTAGCAATAGGGAGAGGATAGGGTGGAAAGAGAGAATAGAGTAGAGTGGGGGTAAGGTAGGTGTTATAGTTTGCTCCTTTTGACTAGAAGAGTAACTTTCAGTTTGGGTCTAAACTGGAAACAGATTCCTCCCTTAGACAGAAAATATTACTCTTTTTTTTTTTTTAAATAACATTAAACATAGTCTTTGGCTGCAGCCTTTCAGAAACTTTTCGGATTCACTATTTCATGCTCATAAATCATGTGAGAAACAAAAGCTTCACAATGCATTTAGTTACTATTGGAGTTAGAGAGGGTTAATAAATTACTCCTTCTCACACGTAAATTCTGAACTAATTGAGAGAGAGAGACACATGAGTCAGGAAAATGAAGTTCAGAACTTTAACTCTATTACTGATAGTGTTGATGAAGAATGTATCTTAGAGTGAGAGCCAAGTATAACAGCCTGCTGCCAGTCTAGTCCTTTGGACAACACCCTAGAGGGAAAGTTTGAATCTGTAGGGCAGATACATTAGCCTAAGCCGTTGGCTGTCACCCTCCTCCCAGGTAATTCATTCCACCACCATGTGGAGGAGTAAAGGGGTAGAGAGCAGGAAGTCAAGATAAACACTTCCTCATGGAAACCAGAGGATGAATTACTCAGATATTTTACAATAGAATTTTAAAGGTAGTTATAAGAAAATAACAATAGTTAACCATAACAGTGTCTAACAATGACTTCTGAACTGTAGAAAAATAATTTCTTCCTTTAAGATAATTAGTGTCATATAGGAATTTTAGAAAATCAGGAGAGTTAAAATGTATTTTCCAGGCTATGAATGAAAATGACAGAAGCTGTATTTAGATGCATAACTTGTGTTGATTCCACCAATGATCTATTTAATTAAAAAATATATATAATTAGGGGAATTAAAGTTTTTAAAAGTTGTCACATGCTGTTAGTTGCCCTCCACTCCATTCTTCCATTTTCCATAGTAGTAAAATTATAGCTGGATACATGGCCACCCATTTAGAGAAATTATTGCCCAGTCTCGCAGCTAGGAGTAACCACGTGAATAAGTGCTCACCAGTGGAATGGCAAAATAGAAGTAATGTGTGTAACACCAGCCTCACTTGCTTAAATGGAAATGACTTGCTCTCCACTTTCTTTTCCCTTCTTGGGCTGAGATGCTGATGCGGCAGAGACCAGTGGTGCCAGGGACCCTTAATGATTACTACAGAGGCTTTCTACTAACCTAGCCTGGCCAGACTGTAAGATGAAAAAGAAACTTCTACCTATTTAGGCCACTAATGTTTTTTGAGTCTTTTATAGTGTCAGCTTAACATATATACCCACTAGTACAAATATTTATGCCTATTCTAAGAGATATTTGTTAAAATATGCAATAGGAAGAAATCTGTACAATTAGATACTGTAGTAGGTTGAATAGACCCCTCCTCCTCCAAATATAAGTCTACCTAGATCTTGTAAATGTGAGCTTATTTGGAAAAAAGGGTCTTTGAAATGTAATTAAGGATCTTGAAATGAGATCATTCTGGATTAACTGGGTGAACCCTAAATCACATGTCCTGATAAGAGACAAAAGAGGAAAATACAGAGAGAAAGGAGAGAGAGGCCATGTGAAAACAGAGGCAGAGATTTAAGTGATGCATCTGCAAGCCAAGGAACTCCTAGGGCCACCAAAACCTGGAAAAGGCAAGGAAGAATTCTCCCCTAGAGCTTTCAGAAAGAGTATGGACCAGCCTACATCTTGAGTTCAGGTTTCTGGTCTCCAAAACTGAGAGAATAAGTTTCTGTTGTTTTTAAACCACACAGTTTGTAGTAATTTATTATGATAGTGCTAGGAAACTAACACAGCTACCTAATAAAATTTAATAAAAAAGATGAAGAAGTTGGGCAAGAGAAATAAAAGGAATTATTTCTTGTTTCCTTATGAAATACTGAAAGGAGCATAGAGCACTAATATAAAATTGTCTCATAAGACATTTTCTGATTGCCAGAAATGTGTCAGCCTCTGAAAGGTACAGGGTGTGTAAAAATGAGACATGATCCTGAACTTCAAGAGGTTCATAGTCTCCTTGGAGAGGATATATGTACATCAACAGCACTGTTTGATTCATTTTAAAAAGAAGCTAAAAGGAAAGAAATTTCATATTGATATTATAGGCTACTTAGTGAAGAGAAAACCACCCACCGAGTTGCTGAACAAATAAGTTTGACCATCTAAGACAATCAGATATACAATTTGTATATAGTGATAATTCTGTCTGGGAAATCTGATAAAAACAGTTATTTTAAAAATTCCTTGTATTTCTAAAGCAATTCACTTTATAAAAGAATTCCTTTACATAAAATAGCAACTGATTCAGTTAAATGTTAAATATTAATGACTTGAGAATTATGCTAGAAAGAAAAGAATTAAAAGTCTTATTCTTAGGAAATATTACCATTTAATGACTGATTGAAATGGAACAGTATTTTAACATGTAAAAGAAAAACACTTGAAAGCAGCTCAAGATGGCAGAGGAGTAGAATGTGGAGCTCACTTCTCCCCATAGACACATCGAAAATACATCTACATGTGGAACGACTCTCACAGAACATCTACTGAACACTAGCAGAAGACCTTAGACCTCCAAAAGAGCAAGAAAATCTCCATGTAACTGGGTAGGACAAAAAAAAAAAGAAAGAAAAAAAAAGAGAAAGGAATCATGATGGGACCTGTACCCCTGGGAGAGAGCTGTGAAAGAGGAAAGGTTTCTACACATGGGGAAGTCCCCTCACTGGTGGGGAGATCAGCCAGGACAGAGTGGGAGCTTCAGAGCCTCAGAAGAGAACGTGGTAACAGGTTTGTGGAGGGCAAAGCAGAGAGAGACCTGCACAGATGATCAGTGCCAACCAGCACTACCCCGCCTGAGATGCTTGTCCATTGGGGCTGGCAGGAACTGGGTGCTGAAGCTCAGACTTTGGAGGTCAGACCCTGGGGAGAAGACTGGGGTTGGTGACACAGAGACAGCCTGAGGGGGCTAGAGTATGGTGTGCCACAATGGAGGGAAGGAAACCTGGGCCCACCAGAGAGGCCAAGGCACCATTGCTGGGGGGACGTGCAAGGAAAGGGGTGGGCCTGCCATAGGAGCTTCTTTCTCTGCATGCTCTGAGGCTGCCGGGCACTACCTACATAAGCTACGGGGTCAGATGTGAGCTGCCACTGCCATCTCAGACTCCAGAGGCAGGTGCAGACCACTGTCACTGCCAAGGATCCTGTAAGTGGGTGCAGGTCACTGCCCCCACCTTCCCAGGAGCGTGCATGGCCCACCAATGCCAAGGGTCCCATGACTTGCTGCCAACCAGTGCCTCCACCTCCCTGGGAGTACATGCAGCCAGCTGCCTCCACCAAAGGACCTGTGACCCAGGGCCAACCATTGCCCCTACCTTCCCAGGGGCATGCATGACTCGCCACTGCTGCCAAGGGACCCACGACCCAGGGCCAACCACTGCCCCCACCTCCCTGGGAATACATGCAGCCAGCCACCTCTGCTGAGGGACCTGCGATGAGAGCCAACCACTGCCCCCACTTTCCTGGGAACATGGGTGAGGGCCATGCACCTACACACCCCCTATCAAGGGTATAACAGCCAGCACACGCTAAGGAAAGAGACAGCAAGCATCTGAACCAAAAAAGGCCCTCACACCAAAAAGCAGTATTTAAAACCCCCAAGCTGTGCAGGGATGCTCTTGTATATAAATAGCCCTCTAAGACTACAGTAAGTATTTATTTCTCCTAAACTCACAGAGTAAGAGAAATATAAGCAAAATGAAGAAGCAGAGGAACGACTCTCTGTTAAAAGACCAAGAGAATTCCCCTGAAGGAACAAACAATGAAATAGACCACTTCAGTCTAATAGAGAGTTCAAAAAGGAAGTAATGAAAATACTGAAGGAATTAAGAAAGGCTGTTGATAGAAATGCAGATTACTGTAAAAAGGAATTAGAAACTATAAGGAGGAGTCAAGAAAAATTAGAAAATTCATTTGCTGAGATGATAGCTGAACTCAAGGCAATGAATAGCAGAATGAATAATGCAGAAGAAAAAAAAAAGTGACCTGGAAAATAGAGTAATGGAAACTACCAATCTGAACAGCAGACAAAGCCAAATGAAAAAAAAAATGACAGCAATATAAGAGACATATGGGATAATATAAAGCAAGCCAATCTGCACATAATAGGGATTCCTGAAGGAGAAGAAAGAAAAAAGGGGATTGAAAATGTATTTGAAGAAATTATGGCTGAAAACGTTCCAAACCTAAAGAAGGAAACAGATATCCAGACACAGGATGCACAGAGGGTCCCAAACAAGATGAACCCAAACAAACCTACACCAAGACATCTTATAATAAAAATGGCAAAAGTTAAAGAGAGGATTCTAAAGGCAGCAAGAGAAAAACCAAGAGTTAATTACAAGGGAACCCCCCATAATGCCAGCAGCTGATATCTGTACAGAAACACTGCAGGCCAGAAGGGAGTGGCAAAATATATTCAAAGTCTTGAAAGAGAAAAACCTGCAACCTAGAATACTCTATCCAGCAAGACTGTCATTTAGAATAGGAGAAGAAATAAAGAATTTCTCAGACAAGCAAAAGCTAAAAGAATACAGCAATACTAAACCTATTCTAAGAGAAATATTGAAAGATCATCTCTAAATAGAAAAGAAGCAAGAAGGTATAGGAAGGAACAAATCACAGTTGGAAAGTAAATCAATTAAATTAGCTAGTATACAGATCAAAAAGAAAAAAAATACCTATTTGTGAAAGCAATAATAAACACAAGGAACAACAAAATGATAAACATGAAGATGTAAAAAGGGACATCAAAATCATAAAATGTGGGGAAGGAGAGTAAGGAAATACAGATTCTTTTTCTTATTTATTTATTTCTTTAAAGAATGTGTTTGAACCTATATGACTATCAGTCTAAAGGAAGCAGATATAGGAAGGGGTTAACATACTTAAAAACAGAGCAAACACACACACACAAATACAATAGATACACAAAAATACAATAGATTCACAAAAACCAAAGGGAAAAAAAAGCATAAAAATAAAAGGAAATCATCAAACTACAAAAAGAAGAAACAAAGACTCAACTGGAAAACAGGATTTGAAATGGTAATAAATACATATGAATCAGTAATTACCTTAAATGTCAATGCACTGAATGCTTCAATCAAAACACATAGAGTGGCAGACTGGATAAAAAAACAAGAGCCTACAATATGCCGCTTGCAAGAGACCCACCTTAGGGCAAAGGACACAAATAGATTGAAAGTAAGGGGATGGAAAAAAATATTTCAGGCAAATGGAAATGACAAGATAGCAGGAGTTTCAATACTCATATCAGACAAAATAGACTTTAAATACTATAAAGAAAGGTAAAGAAGAACACTATATAATGATAAAAGGATCAATACAAGAAGATGATATTAGACTCATCAACTTATATGCACCTAATATAGGAGCACCCAAATACATAAAACAATTACTAACAGACATAAAGGGAGAAATCAATAGGAATACAATACTAGTAGGAGACTTTAACATGCCACTCACATCAATGACAGAAATTCCAGACAGAAAATCAATAAGGCAACAGATCCAAATGATACAATAGAACAGTTAGACTTAATTGATATTTTCAGGATGGACATTACATCCAAAAACAAAAACAAAAAACCCAGAATACACATTCTTTTCAAGCGCACACAGAACATTCTCTAGGATTAACCACATACTTGGGCACAAAACTAACCTCAACAAATTTAAGAGTATAGAAATTATTTCAAGCATCTCCTCTGACCATAATGTCATGAAACTATAAATCAACCACAGGAAATGAGAAATAAGTGACTATATGGAGACTAAACAACATGCTACTAAAAAACCAATGGGTCAACAAGGAAATCAAAAACTAAATTAAAAAAATACCTTGAGACAAATGATAATGAAAACACAACCATACAAAATCTATGGGATGCACAAAAGAAGTTCTTAGAGGAAAGTTCACAGCAATAGAGACCTTCATCAAAAAAAAAAAAAAAAAAGAAAGAAAGAAAAATCTCAACAACCTAATCTACTACCTAAAAGAATTAGAAGAATAAACAAAACTTAAAGTCAGCAGAAGGAAGGAAATAATAAAGATCAGGGAAGAAATAAATAAAATGGAGATAAAAAATAGAAAAAAAATCAAGAAAACCAAGAGCTGGTTCTTTGAAAGGGTAAACAAAATTGACAAACCTCAAGCCAGGCTCACCAGGAAGAAAAGAGAGAACCCAAATTAAAAAATACGAAATGAAAAAAGAGGGACTTCCCTGGTGGCACAGTGGTTCAGAGTCCGCCTGCCAATGCAGGAGACGTGGGATTGATCCTTGCTCCAGGAGGATCCCACATGCCACAAAGCAACTAGGCCCGTGTGCCACGGCTGCTGAGCCTGTGCTCTAGAGCCTGTGAGCCACAACTACTGAGATTACGTGCCACAACTACTGAAGCCCACGCACCTAGAGCCTGTGCTCTGCAACAAGAGAAGCCACCACATTGAGAAGCCTGTGCACCAAAAGCAAGAGTGGCCCCTACTCACTGCAACTAGAGAAAGCCCACATGCAGCAATGAAACCCAATGCAGCCAAAATTAATTAATTAATTAATTTAATTTAATTTTTAAAAAAGACAGAAACTAGGCCAACCACTTGATAGCTATTTATCACAGCAACATGAGAGAAAAATTTAAAAACAAAAAGAATTGAAAAAGGAGAAATCTCAACTGTTACTGCAGAAATACAAAAACCCTGAGTATACTATGCCCAAAAATTTGACGACCTTTCTAGAAGGATACAGCCCACCAAAACTGAATCAAGAAGAAACAGATGATTTGAACAGACCAATCACTAGAAGTGAAAATCTGTTAAAAAAAAAATAGAACTCCATACAAACAAAAGTCCAGGACCAGATGGCTTTATGGGTGAATTCTACAAAATATATAAAGAAGAACTTATACTAATTCTTCTCAAACACTTCGAAAATATTGAGGAGGAGGGAACACTCCCAAAGACATTCTATGAAGCCACCATCACCCTGACACCAAAACCAGAAAAAGACACCACCAAAAAAGAAAATTACAGACCAATATCACTGATGAATATAGATGCAAAAATGCTTAACAAAATACTAGCAAACAGAATCCAACAACACATTAAAAGGATCATACACCATGATCAAGTGGGATTTATTGCAGGGGTGCAAGGATTCTTCAATATACATAAGTCAACCAATGTGATACACCATATTAAAAATTAAAGAATAGTAACCATCTAAACACGTCAATAGATGCAGAAAAAGCTTTATGACAAAATTCAACACCCATTTATGATAAAAACTCTCCAAAAAATGGTCATAGAAGGAACTTACCTCAGCATAATAAAGGCCATATACAACAAACCCACAGCCAACATCATTCTAAATGATGAAAAACTGAAAGCATTTCCTCTAAGATCAGGAATAAGACAAGGATGGAAGTCCTAGCCATGGCAATCAGAGAAGAAAAAGAAATAAAAGGAATCCAAATTGGAAAAGAAGTAAAACTGTCACTGATTGCAGATGCCATGATACTATACATAGAAAATCCTAAATATACCACCAGAAAACTACTAGAGCTAGTCAATCAATTTGGTAAAGTTGCAGGATGCAAAATTAGTGCACAGAAATCTCTTGCATTCCTATACACTAACAATGAAAGATCAGAAAGGGAAATTAAGAAAACACTCCCATTTACCTTTGCAACAAAAAGAATAAAATACCTAGGAATAAACCTACCTAAGGAGGAAAAAGACCTGTATGCATAAAACTATAAGTCAATGATGAAAGAAATCAAAGATGATGGAAACAGATGGAGAGATATACCATGTTCTTGGATTGGAAGAATCAACATTGTGAAAATGACTATACTACCAAAAGCAATCTACAGGTTCAGTGCAATCTCTATCAAATTACCAATGGCATTTTCCACAGAATTAGAACAAAAAATTTTACAATTTGTATGGAAACATAAAAGAACCCAAATAGCCAAAGCAATCTGGAGAAAGAAAAACAGAGCCAGAGGAATTAGACTCCATGACTTCAGACTAGATTACAAAGCTGCAGTAATCAAGACTGTATGGTATTGGCACAAAAACAGAAATACAGATCAATGGTACATTATAGAAGGCCCAATGATAAACCCATGTACCTATGGTCAGCTAATCTATGACAAAGGAGGCAAGAATATACAATGGAGACAAGACAGCCTCTTCAATAAATGGTGCTGGGAAAACTGGACAGCTATGTGTAAAAGAATGAAATTAGAACACTGCATAACACCATACACAAAAATAAACTCAAAATGAATTAAACACCTAAATGTAAGACCAGACACTATAAAACTCTTAGAGAAAAACATAGGAAAAACACTCTGATGTAAATCACAAAAAGTTCTTTTATGGCCCACCTCCTAGAGTAATGAAAATAAAAACAAAAAGTAAGCAAGTGGGACCTAATTAAACTTAAAAACTTTTGCACAGCAAAGGAAAGCATGAACAAGACAAAAAGACAACCCTCAGAATGGCAGAAAATATTTGCAAATGAAACAATGGACAAAGGATTAATCTCCAAAATATACAAATAGCTCATGCAGCTCAATATCAAAAAAACAAACAACCCAATCCAAAAAAGGGCGGAAGACCTAAATAGACATTTCTCCAAAGAAGACATGCAGTTGGCCAAAAGGCACATGAAAAGATGCTCAACATCACTAATTATTAGAGAAATGCAAATCAATACTACAATGAGGTATCACCTCACACCAATCAGAATGGCCATCATCAAAAAATCTACAGACAATGCTGGAGAGGGTGTGGAGAAAACGGAACCCTCTTGCACTGTTGGTCGGAATATAAATTGATACAGATACCATGGAGAACAGTATGGAGGTTCCTTAAAAAACTAAAAGTAGAACTACCATATGACCCAGCAATCCCATTACTGGGCATATACCCTGAGAAAACTGTAATTCAGAAAGACATATGTACCCCAATGTTCATTGCATCACTATTTATAATAGCCAGGCCATGGAAGCAACCTAAATGTCCATTGATTGTTGAATGGATAAAGAAGATGTAGTACATATATATATAATGAAGCATTACTCAGCCATAAAAAGAAATGAAATTGGATGATTTGTAGAGATGTGGATGGACCTAGAGTCTGTCATACAGAGTGAAGTAAGTCAGAGAAAAACAAATATTGTATATTAACACATACATGTGAATCTAGAAAAATGGTACAGATGAACCTATTTGTAGGGCAGAAATAGAAATGTAGATGTAGTGAACAGATGTGTAGAAACAGGAGGGGAAGGGCAGGGTGGGATGAATTGAGAGATTAAGTTTAACATAAATACACTACTATGTGTAAAATAGATAGCTAGTGGGAACCTGCTGTAAAGCACAGGGAGCTCAGCTCAGTGCTCTGTGATAACCTAGATGGGTGGGATGGGGGAGAGGGTGGTCCAAGAGGGATGGGATATATGTATACATATAATGAAGTGATTCACTTCACTGTACTGCAGAAACTAACATGGCATTGTGAAGCAATTATACTCCAATAAAATAAATAACTCCCCCTAAAATCTATTTTAAAAAGTTTTTCTTAAGTGAAGTCAATTATTGTTCATAATTCGTCCTCACATCCCAGTTTATAAAACCCACTTTTTAATATTTGGTACCCCATTAATAAAAGCTTTATTTCAGAATTACATATTTACTGGAGCCATTCTTCAGGCTAGAACAACAACAATGACGATGACAACAGCAGTTGGTCCTTTGATCACATGCAAAGAATTATTGAGCATTATTCCTTGGGCTTCATTTACACTTTGGTATGAGCAATTCAAATTGTCCCCCATATTAATTTCATGTTAGTGCAACAGGCCACAGAGTGCCCTATAGAATGATTTCCTTGCAGGTACTACAGGTAAACTACTAAACAATATGGAATCTATGTCTAAGTTACCTCTAAATTTTATTTTAGAACCTAAGATCACTACTAGGTTCTTTTATTGGGAGGGGCATCTTCCTTAATTACCCCCACTGTCTTCAACATGACATAGGTAATGTGAAAATCTAATTCTACCCCCTCACCACTTCCCCAGTATTTTAATGTTTGTTTTTTATTTTGACTCACATAAGTATGCATGAATATATTAGAACAAAATACACCAAAATGCTCTCCTTTGGGTGTTGGATTTATGAGTGAATTTTAAAAAATCTTAGTGCTTTCTATCTTTTCCAACTTTCTATAATAAAAATTTAATTGGTTTTGTTGTTTGTTTATGTTTGTTTATTTGCAATATAAGGCATCAACTTTATTCTACAAATGTAAATAGACTTAAGGAGATTGCAGTGGGGTCACTAACGCTCATCCTCATGTGACAACACTGAGCCCACAGTTTTCTTCCCCAGGAATGGATGGACAGACTAGAGTATCTTTTCTAAGGAATCTCTACTTAGATGTGCTTATAGGGCAAAAGTAATGCTGAAGAGCTTTCATTCTTCTTACCATTCCTAAGGCAAGCAGGCAAACAGAAACTGACATTGTAAACATTTTACTCAATTCAAATTCATTTTAAGTAATAAATATTTACAAGAATGTTCAGAAACTATAATTCCAATGGAAAAAAAAGTCGAATAGTGTCACTGATGTACTCTATTTTAAAAATGGTGTTGAGGGGAGAAAAGATGGCGGCGAAGTAGAGAGACGTGGAGTGCATCCCTCTCCACAGATGCATTGGGAATGCACGGAAGGACGCAGTCATTCCCACAGAGAACCAGCTGAACACCAGCAGACGGCCTCGGACACCAGAAAGGACCGCGGGGAGCCCGACATAGCCGGTAGGGAGGCATCTATGAAGGCTCAAAGAGGGTGAAGCGGCCCAGCTGTGGCAGATGGGAGGGAGTGAGAAACATACGGAGGGTCCGCAGTGCAGCTCAGCGTTCCCGGACCAAGACATTGATCTGCGGCTGAACGGAGGGTCCGGGAGCGGGAGCGTGGGAACCGGAGAGCTGGTTCAGGGTGAGAAACATTGTTGCCGGTAGGGTGACGGACCGAGAGGACAGGAGGGAGGAGGTCCGCGGAGAGGAGTGCCTGTCCCTGAGAGCTGCCAGGCCATGATGGCGGCTGGAGGCTGCAGGCTCACGGGCGGGGGGGAGGAGCCGCGGGAATAGCCTCTCTTCTCTCTCTTTCGGGGCCTCTGCAACAGGCAGTGGAGAGACGCCCGTGGGCCACCTAAGGTGCTCAGGGATAACAAGCACCCTCAGGCACTCGGGCGGGGCTAGATTAAAACCCCTTGCAACGCCAGCAGCAGGGAGGCTGCCGAGAGAAAAAAAAAAACAACAGCAACAACAAAAAAAACCTGAGAGAGGCCCAACTCTAAGACTTTCTGTTTACGCCTGAGCCACCAGCATCCCTCTGTAACAGGCACCTCCAAGCCCGACTGAAACAGTGCGCCACTGCTCACTCACTCCCAGGAGAAGGAGCCACTATTGTACCCTCTCCCTCCCCACACACCGACGCTTACAGATGAACAATAAAGGAACCTCTGCTTGTCACAGAATAATGCAAAAAAACCCAAGGCAAGGAGAAGGACACTTACAGCTGAGACGCTAAGGAAACGGAAATAGTAGTATTAATACCTATTGAACTGGTCCATTCTGGGATTAGTTCTGGATTTTTTTTTTTCTTTTTCTCTCTCTTTTTTTTTTCTTTAGTAAATACGATCTTAGCCCTAAGGGATCTACAAGTTTTATAACATAATTTTTTTAATGATATTTTTTATTCTTTTTTTTTTTTTTTTTGCCTTTTTATATACTTCTATATCTAGCTAAGTTTTTGGTAGTACGGACAATATATCTCTCATACTTTCCTTTCATCTTTATATTTTATACATTTCTATTCCTTTCTTTTTATTTGCATATTTCCAACCACATTACACTCTTCTGTTTCCCTTTCTTCCAGCCTTTTTAAGTTTATTTTATCTTAACATACTTATAAGCAACACTATCGGTCTGCTCAGAATCCTTGCTCTATTCTCCAGATGAGGCACTGCCTTGGTATTTAATATTAGGCTTTTGTCTTTATCTTAGTTCTTAGTACAGTTCTCTAATTACATTCTGAGAATCTCCATTCTCTCTGGTGGTACTCTGGCTCTTTTCTATAGTTGATCCTAGCTTACAAAATCTCCCTGGATTGATGTTTGTATGTGTAGGGTGTTATTTGTTTGTTTGTTTGCTTTTGCTTTTGTCTCTGATTTGTTCTGTTTCAGTTGTCAATTTCTGTTGGGTTTCTCTTTGAATATCTGATAGCACACTGGGGTTCTGTCAGGTCTTTCTAGAGCCTTATGTCCTAATGGATTCAGTAATGGTGTGTCTTATACATGTATGTGTTTCCTAGATTTAATATTTGCTTAATCCAATACTTGGACATTAGTCTGAGGCTTGGACAGTCTTCTATAAACACCTCTATCGCCAGGACAAGCAACCCCAAAAGTTTGGACAACCATGAGGAAACAAAGAAACACCATGCAGGCAAAGGAACAGGAAAAAAACCCACAAGACCAAATAAATGAGGAGGAAATAGGGAAAATGCCTGAAAAAGAATTTAGAGTAATGATAGTAAAAATGATACAAAATCTCGATAACAAAATAGAGAAAGTACAAGAAACAGTTCATAAGAACTCAGAAAAACAAACAGCAGTGGATAACAAAATAACTGAAATTAAAAATACTCTAGATGCTATAACCAGCAGAATGACTGAGGCAGAAGAACGAATAAGTGAGTTGGAAGATAGAATGGGGGAGATAAATGCCACAGAGCAGGAAAAAGAAAAAAGAATAAAAAGAATAGAAGACAGTCTCAGAGACCTCAGTGATAACATTAAGCATACCAACATTCGAATTATAGGCATCCCAGAAGAAGAAGAAAACAAGAAAGGGTCTGAGAAAATATTTGAAGAGGTTATAGTGGAAAACTTCCCCAACATGCGAAAGGAAACAATTAACCAAGTCCAAGAAGCACAGAGAGTCCCATACAGAATAAACCCAAGGAGAAATACACCAAGACACATATTAATCAAACTAGCGACAATTAAACACAAAGAAAAAATATTAAAAGCAGCAAGAGAAAAGCAACAAACAACATATAAGGGAAAACCCATAAGGATAACAGCTGACCTTTCTACAGAAACTCTGCAGGCCAGAAGGGAATGGCAGGATATACTGAAAGTCCTGAAAGAGAGAAACCTACAGCCAAGAATACTCTACCCAGCCAGAATCTCATTCAGATTTGAGGGAGAAATCAAAAGCTTTCCAGACAAGCAAAAGTTAAGAGAATTCAACACCACCAAACCAGCCTTACAAGTGCTAAAGGAACTTCTCTAAGTAGGAAACACAAGAAAAGGAAAACACTTACAAATATAAACCCAAAACAATTAAGAAAATGGTAATTGGAACACACATGTCAATAATCACTTTAAATGTAAATGAATTAAATGCTCCAACCAAAAGACACAGACTGGCTGAATGGATACAAAAACAAGACCCTCCTATATGCTGCCTCCAAGAAACCCACTTCAGACCAAGGGATACATATAGACTGAAAGTAAGGGGATGGAAAAAGATGTTCCATGCAAATGAAAGTCAAAAGAAAGCTGGAGTAGCAATACTCATATCAGACAAATTAGACTTGAAAGTAAAGACTATTAAAAGAGACAAGGAAGGACACTACATCATGATCAAGGGATCCATTCAAGAAGAACATATCACAGTGGTAAATATCTATGCTCCCAACATAGGAGCACCTCAATACATAAGGCAAATGCTAACAGCTATAAAAGGGGACATCGACAGTAACACAGTAATAGTGGGAGACTTGAACACCCCACTTACATCAATGGTCAGATCATCCAAACAGAAAATAAAGACATACAAGCTTTAAATGACACATTAGACCATCTCGACTTCATTGATATTTATAGGACATTCCACCCAAAAATGACATAATACACTTTCTTCTCAAGTGCACATGGAACATTTTCCAGGATAGATCACATCTTGGGTCACAAATCAAACCTCAGCAAATTCAAGAAAATTGAAATCATATCAAGCATCTTCTCAGACCACAACGCCATGAGACTAGATATCAATTACAGGAAAAAAAACTGCAAAAAATACAAACACATGGAGGCTAAACAATTCACTCTTAAACAACCAAGGAATCACTAAAGAAATCAAAGAGGAAATCAAAAAATATCTAGAAACAAATGACAACGAAAACACAACAACCCCAAACCTATGGGACGCAGCAAAAGCAGTTCTAAGAGGGAAGTTTATAGCAATACAGTCCTACCTTAAGAAACAAGAAAATTATCGAATAAACAACCTAACCTTACACCTAAAACAACTAGAGAAAGAAGAACAAAGAAACCCCAAAGTGAGCAGAAGGAAAGAAATCATAAAGGTCAGAGCAGAAATAAATGAAAAAGAAAGGAAGGAAACCATAGCAAAAATAAATAAAACTAAAAGCTGGTTCTTTGAGAAGATTAACAAAATAGATAAACCATTAGCCAGAATTAGAAATGAAAAAGAAGTCACAACGGACACCTCAGAAATACAAAACATCATGAGAGACTACTACAAGCAACTATATGCCAATCAATTGGATAACCTGGAAGAAATGGATACATTCTTAGAAAAATACAATCTTCCAAGACTGAACCAGGAAGAAATAGAAACCATGAACAGACCAATCACAAGTACGGAAATTGAGGCAGTGATTAAAAATCTCCCAACCCACAAAAGCCCAGGACCAGATGGTTCACGGGTGAATTCTATCAAACATTTCGAGAAGAGCTAACACCTATCCTTCTCAAACTCTTCCAAAATATTGCAGAAGGTGGAACACTCCCAAACTCATTCTATGAGGGTACCATCACCCTGATACCAAAACCAGGCAAAGATGTCACAAAAAAAGAAAACTACAGACCAATATCACTGATGAATATAGGTGCAAAAATCCTCAACAAAATACTAGCTAACAGACTCCAACAGCACATTAAAAAAATCATACACCATGATCAAGTGGGGTTTATCCCTGGGATGCAAGGATTCTTCAATATACGCAAATCAATCAACGTGATACATCATATCAACAAACTGAAGGATAAAAACCATATGATCATTTCAATAGATGCAGAAAAAGCTTTTGACAAAGCTCAACATCCATTTATGATAAAAGGTCTCCAGAAAATGGGCATAGAAGGAAATTACCTCAACATAATAAAAGCCATATATGAAAAACCAAAAGCCAACATCATTCTCAATGGGGAAAAAGTGGAAGAATTCCCTCTAAGAACAGGAACAAGACAAGGGTGTCCACTCTCACCACTATTATTCAACATAGTTTTGGAAGTTTTAGCCACAGCAATCAGAGAAGAAAAAGAAATAAAAGGAATCCAAATTGGAAAAGAAGATGTAAAATCGTCACTCTTTGCAGATGACATGATATTATATATAGAAAACCCTAAAGACTCTGCCAGAAAACTGCTAGCACTAATTGATGAGTTTAGTAAAGTAGCAGGATAGAAAATTAATGCACAGAACTCTCTTGCATTCCTATACACTAACAACGGAAGAGCAGAAAGAGAAATTAAGGAAACTCTCCCATTCACCATTGCAACAAAAGGAATAAAATACCTAGGAATAAACCTGCCTAAGGAGGCAAAAGATCTGTATGCAGAAAACTTTAAGACATTGATGAAAGATATCAAAGATGACACAATCAGATGGAGGGACATACTACGTTCCTGGATTGAAAGAATCAACATCATGAAAATGACTGTACTACCCAAAGCAATTTACAGATTCAATGCAATCCCGATCAAATTACCAGTGGCATTTTTCACAGAACTGGAGCAAGAAATCTTACGATTTGTATGGAAATGCAAAAGACCCCGAATAGCCAAAGCAATCTTGGGAAGGAAAAATGGAGTTGGTGGAATCAGGCTTCCTGACTTCAAACTATACTACAAGGCCATAGTGATTAAGACAGTATGGTACTGGCACAAAAACAGAAAGGAAGATCAATGGAATAGAATGGAGAACTCAGAAGTAAGCCCAAACACATATGGGCACCTTATCTTTGACAAAGGAGGCACGAGTACACAATGGAAAAAAGACAGCCTCTTCAATAAGTGGTGCTGGGAAAATTGGACAGCTACATGTAAAAGAATGAAATTAGAACACTTCCTAACACCATACACAAAAATAAACTCCAAATGTATTCAAGACCTAAATGTAAGGCCAGACACTATAAAACTCCTAGAGGAAAACATAGACAGAACACTCTATGACATCCATCAAAGCAAGATCCTTTTTGACCCACCTCCTAGAATCATGGAAATAAAATCAAGAATAAACACATGGGACCTCATGAAACTTAAAAGCTTTTGCACAGCGAAAGAAACCATAAACAAGACTAAAAGGCAACCCTCAGGATGGGAAAAAATACTTGCCTATGAAACAACGGACAAAGGATTAACCTCCACAATATACAAGCAGCTCATGAAGCTTAATACCAAAAAAGCAAATAACCCAATCCACAAATGGGCAGAAGACCTAAATAGACATTTCTCCAAAGAAGACATACAGATGGCCAACAAACACATGAAAAGGTGCTCAACCTCATTAATTATCAGAGAAATGCAAGTCAAAGCCGCAATGAGGTATCACCTCACACCGATCAGAATGGCCATCATCACAAAATCTGGAAACAACAAATGTTGGAGAGGGTGTGGAGAAAAGGGAACTCTCCTGCACTGTTGGTGGGACTGTAAGTTGGTACAGCCACTATGGAAAACAATTTGGAGTTTCCTTAAAAAACTACAAATAGAACTCCCATATGATCCAATAATCCCACTCCTGGGCATATACCCAAAGAAAACCATAATCCCAAAAGAAACTTGTACCATAATGTTTATTGCAGCACTATTTACAATAGGCAGGACATGGAAGCAACCTAAATGCCCATCAACAAATGAATGGATAAAGAAGATGTGGCATATGTACACAATGGAATATTACTCAGCTATAAAAAGGGATGAGATGGAGCTATATGTAATGAGGTGGATAGAACTACAATCTGTCATACAGAGTGAAGTAAGTCAGAAAGAGAAGGACAAATATTTTATGCTAACTCACATATACGGAATCTAAAAATGGTACTGATGAACTCAGTGACAAGAACAAGGATGCAGATACAGAGAATGGACTGGAGTACTCGAGGTATGGGAGGGGCCGGGGGGTGAAGGGGAAACTGAGACGAAGCAAGAGAGTAGCACAGACATATACATACTACCAACTGTATAATAGATAGTCAGTGGGAAGTTGTTGTATAACAAAGGGAGTCCAACTCGAGGATGGAAGATGCCTTAGAGGACTGGGGCAGGGAGGGTGGGGGGAACTCGAGGGTGGGGGAGTCAAGGAAGGGAGGGAATATGGGGATATGTATATAAAAACAGATGATTGAACTTGGTGTACCCCCCCAAAAAAGAAAAAATGGTGTTGAAGTCAGATTTTTATATACATGTGTAGGTATTTACGATACCTTAGAAACCCATATGATGGTTACTAACTTATTAGGTAGAGACTTGGAATGTATTTGTATACATTTGTAGATGCATGGCATTTTTATTGTCTTTTTTGCCACTAAATATTGTACATAGCTTATCTTAGTAATATTGGTGTTTGGTAATATAATGCTTGATAAATTGTTAACCTCTTTGGAAAGGTAACATGAAATCCATAGTTCTATGAAATTAAAGCAGCCAGGAGCACTTTTTATATTTTAAACACTATTCAGGTAATGGGAAACAACAAACTCAGTTTTATGTTGGTGTTACTGTTTATTCACTTTAAGATTTTTGTTGGGATAAAAGCCATTTTACTTCTTGGAGTGAATCTTTTTTCATATTTTTTCAGCCAAGTTTTCATATGGATGTTTTCAAATAAAATATATAACTAGAGACATATGGAACTAGTAATATTGCCTTCTGAGTATTAAGTTTCAACCTCAAAACACAAAAAAGAAAAATTCAAATGGGACAAAGAATAGAGATTTTGTTTTTAAGACTTAAAACATTCACCTATAAAAACACTCATAGACAAGTTGAAAAATATTCCAATTGGTGAAATAATGTTTGCTATTATAAAATACATAGTTAAATGAGAATAAGGGCAAGCATAGACAAATACTAAAGAAAAACTTCATTGTGTAACAAGCAAGAGCCAAATCTGACTACATGTTGGATCTGTTTCTTTTACTTTAACCTTTGCTTCCCATTGTTTTTGTTCACTAAAAGGATACTGTCTATACATAATGGCCTGACTTGGGGAACCCTGCCCTCCTGCCTGAATGTTAAACTAAAGTGCTTTTGTTCAGGGAAACATCTAGACCCTGTCCACCTCTGAATGGCTGCAAGAAAG
This sequence comes from Hippopotamus amphibius kiboko, assembly GCF_030028045.1. Taxonomy (NCBI): domain Eukaryota; kingdom Metazoa; phylum Chordata; class Mammalia; order Artiodactyla; family Hippopotamidae; genus Hippopotamus; species Hippopotamus amphibius. The sequence goes on from NC_080190.1 coordinate 128,614,412, forward strand.
AAGAAATTAACACATCGTCTCCCTGAGGCTGGCCCTTGCAGGGGATATTTACAAAACTTATGGACTTTTTACTTTACTTCCTCATCTCCTCCCCCTCTCAGTGCTAGAAAAGAAATTGGCATCCAACCCCTGATAAGATGGTTATTTTGAGACACTAGTCTGCCATCTTCTTGGTCTGTCGGCTTTCTGAATAAGGTCATATTCCTTACCTCAACCTCATCTCCAAATTATTGGCTTGTTGTGCAGTGAGCATAGTGAGCTTGAACTCCATAACAATTGTGCAAATTCATATGTTCTTAGAAAAAACCTTGGAAAACATACCTCCCTGACTAAATATTTTAGCTGAGTTTACACAAAGGTGTTGTCTATTGAAGCCAGCAGGAGTTATGCAATCATACATTTCTGGCTAAAATAAGATTTTTTAATGATTGTTAAAGCCTCATAGAAAGGTCTATATCATTTCTTGTCTTAAGTATTTTAAGCAGGAGTTCCTGTTTCCATGTTCAGCATTTTTGCTAATTAATTTTTGAAACACCAGTTTCCTAAAAATGAGGGGATGATCGTTATTTCAGTTGTAAACTATCAGTTACTCTGTTTGCTTTTGCAAACCTGTTCTGCAATTTTTTAAAATATTTACATGTTAATTTAATGCCAGATAACCTCATGTCATGTTTTGGTAATGTCTATATAGATATTTCACCTGTGGAAGAGCTAATGTCTGTCACGGCTCAATCAGCTAGTAAACTGTGCTTATTTTAAGTCTTCTGTTTTTAGCCTCATGATTTATCTAACTGACTTTTGGGGATTGTTAAAGAACAAAATAACTTGGAATTAAAAACAATTCATAATGTGTTATAAAGAATAAACTAGTTTTAGCATATCAGACTTGATATAGGCCCTCTGCTTTACTGCCTGTGTAAATTGTCTTCTTTAGCTTACTTATCTTCAGATGCTGCCAAAGAACCTCAGCCTGCTAGACCAGCCCCATTCATGCCTTAAGATAATATGAATCATGCTGGCAGTTTTTTCTGCAAAGAGTTGTTCAGCAAGCAAATCAAAATACCAGTCAGAAGATAGGGGAGAAATCCAGCCTGGAGATGCATACTTTAGAAGGCACTGGTACTTTAAGGGTTAGTGAAGCCATGGCAGTGGATGGGATCATCTGCGGAAAAGAAGTAGAATGATTTTTATCAGCTATCTAAGATCTATGCCCTTTTTGAATAAACACCTCCCCACCCCACCCCCTGATCCTCATTGAGAATCACAGCCTCAATATCCACATGGTTCCAGTTTAAAAGTTTTTGTGGTTTATATTATAAAACTAATATTTTTGCTTCATTTTCAAATTACTATAAAATTTAATATGCATTTCCAGACTATACATGCAAACCCCCTGATGAATAAGAAGAGCAGCCAGCTGAGCATGGCAACTTAACTAAAGGAATAGCCATAGCTTTCTACTGACCTCACAGGATTGCTAGGAGCAGCAAATGAAACCATATAGGTGGAGATCTTTGAGACTCAGTATAAAAGTCAGAATTTACAGGATGCTCTTACTGGAAACAGAGATCTATTTCTAAACATATGGGCAATGGGCAACCTTTGACATTTGTTTTTGGAAACTCTGGCATAGTGTATTAGAGCACTTGGTAGTTTTATTCATTGCACAGTACAACCACATGGCTGCAACGTGACTCAGTAGATATATTTTATTACTGGTATTCAAATTATTTGCATCTCTCTTAATGTTTACTATTTCTCTAATTCCAAACCTAGCAAGGCAAATGAAGTGGCTCATGAACAGCTGTGGGTAGTAGCATGAGTATCCTCTGTTCAGCATGGGCAGTCTTAGGTTCATTATCAAGATTTTGTTGAACTTTGTGGGCTGGGTTGTAAATATTTTGTTATTCTGTATACTCTGCTGTCAAGGCCTTTACTGGCACCAGTATCAGTAAAACCTCCAAACAAAAAGAGCATTTTTACTTTTCAATCAATTTTTCATGCTTACATTGTTTAGAAATTTGAGTATAATTGGGGTACTATTTAATGGTGTTTTGTCAAAGAGTATCGGGGTACCTCTGAACTTAGCTCAACCAATTAACTCCTTCCTTCGTACTTCTGAAAGGTATAAAGCAAATTTCATAGGCAAGAATAACCAAACAACAATAGTAAAAAAATTTATTAGTTGGTAATTTAGTTTAGAGCCAGAGTACAAAGCTCTAGTAAATTAGGCTGAACACAACAAAGGCTCCTGTTTCTTGAGCCTGTTAGGCCTAAAGAGCCTCAGGCTAAAGCAGCTCCAAGGATAGCTCTCTCACCTTTAATGCTGCAAAGGCAGTGCTGATACTCCAGTGGGCACTAGTGGAAAGAATGCCAAAAAAGAGAACACTATTAGCTCTCCTATGTGTTGCTGAAGATAACTTATTGTGCTCCAAACTTAGGGAGACGGAGATGTGGGGAGAGGACAGCCTCAAAGTGCCCCCCAACATCCCTTTGCCCTGTCCTGAAAAAGAGGAGAGAGCCCTGTGGTGACCTGTAGTTCCTTGGAAAACTTTGACTCTTGAAAAAAGTAGCTTAATCAATATCCTATGATATTACTCTCCTCCCTAAAGGAGAAAAAAAAAAAAAAAGAGTATGACCGTGAAAGGGAATTCTACACCTAAGGAGCAACAAAATTATTTCATGTATTTGAGTACATTTCCTGAAGAAAGCAACATAGTGTCTTCTTGCTTTCTGTTAGATCTTTGATAAAAAGAGGCTTTGGAGGGACCCTCAAGTCCCTGAAAAAGTCTAAGCACACACACATTCCTTATAATAAGTCTCTGGCTTTAATCCAGAGGCCTAGTGAGCAAGGCTGAGTCATGGAGTTCTACAAGGACTCCTTTTGTACCGTTGGCCTAAAAGCTGAAATGAAAAGAAAGCAAAGAGGCCTCTTTTGACTCCTCTTTCTTAGACCTATACCTGAATTTTTGCTTTTAGACTTTCTATTTCAATAATAAGAAGGGAGAAAAGACAATTTTGAGAAAAGACAATTTTATGAAAAGCAAAAGCAAAAGTACAAGAATCTTTCTTCTTTATGCTTAGAATTTTAGAACTGATCTTACCTGAGTTACCAAGTCCTAGGCCACTCAACATTAGAGGGTGTGTGTGTTGGGGAGCATTTTAATACAAAAATCACATGAAAGAACACACTATATGTGGGACAAAGAGAAGCAAAATTGAGATCCGCACAGAACCCTAAAGATGCCAAAGTCAAAGCTGTTTACTTACCTGCAAATCTCTTGGAAATCTTCAGCCAATGGCTGACTGGCTTCACTTCTTCATTACATTTTCCTTAGCTCCTGCTGTTGAGACATTTATCACATTTTGTTATTCTTTAACAGCCATCTCTTTTCCTAGACTGGAAGCTTCTCATGGGCCAAAACATGTTTGTCTTCTTATTCTCTAGCACTTAGCAGGCACTCAATAGATTTTTTACTGTTGAATGACATTTAATTATGCCCTTGACTATAACCTCTTTTCAGAACACCACTGGGGAAGGTATTTTGGGGAAGAACTTCTTCACCTCCCCCAAAGCATAGCCTGTTTAGCCAACATTAGCTCTAGAAGTGTTATTATTTGAATAACTGATAATTTTAAGAAAATTAAATCTCATACTTTTTTAAGAAACATGCTAACCCCTCAGAATCGGTTTTATGTATCCTTATTCCCTTGGACATTCTCTTTTCATACATTCACTTGTAGTTTCTTCATAAAATCTGCATTTCACCTGGACTGTAAACTACAGGAGTATAGGAGACTGTGTCTAGTTTGCTCACTGCTAGATTCTTAGTGCCCATCACTTGGGCTAGCATACATTAGGTGTTTAATTGCATTTGTTGAATGAATGAAACATTTAGTAATCTCTTTTGTAGATGCAGTCACTTTGCTGATTTGATCACTGCCATGTTAGATTTGGGGATCATTGTGTGCTGGTGATTTAGTATATTGGTGATTTAGATTTAGATGTACATCCAAGGAGATTATGTATAATTGGGAAAGGATCAAGAACGAATTCCAGGGGAATACCAATATTTGTAGAGTACAGATGAAGACACTTTTTAAGGAAGTAAAAAGAAACAAATGGTTCTGATGGAAACCTCAGGAGCATAGACTTTCATAAACATAGAGTGGTGAAGAGTATTATTCACTGTGAGGGTTCATGTGACATAAGGCCTGCCTAAAATCCATTGAATTTGGAAATTAGTTAAGAATAGTTTCAGTTAATTGTGGCAGCAGATGTCGAATTTCAGTGGCTTGAGGAAAGAACAGAGAATGAATAAGTGAATTCAGATTGTTCTTTCAAGAAGTGTGCTTAAGAATGTCAGAGCAGAGATTATACTATTGCCAGAAGAGAGTTCAGGGCCAAAGGAATTTTTTCTTTAAAATTGGAAAGATAAATATATTTATTTGTGGAGGAGAAGTCAGTGGAGAAAAAAAAAATCTTAAAGCGAGAGGGCAAAATTAACACTGAAAAAATTAGTATGAGCAGAGATACAACTTTGAGGATTGGTGAAGGGATTAGCATTAGACTGAAGGGTAAGGGGTGGTGGAGAATTGGAGATTTTAGAAATATCTAATTTGGTTTGATTGCAGACACATGAATGATTTCCTTATTCTTACTCTTAGGAGGGAATGCATGCCAGGCTGTCTTCACTCCTTCACCCAAACCACGTTAGGTTAGGAGAGATGGAACTAATGATATATTTAATAAACTTGATTAGAATAACTGAGCATTAGAATGCTTGGCTGAACTCTAGCCATCCTTCCCTTTGGGAGCAATCTGCCTCCAGAGAGCATATGTTATCTTATTCCTCCAAAGGCAACCTCTTCCCCACCATACAGGAGGACTTGCCTTGTTTCAGTGCTGCCTTGGAACTAGTTATGTCTGACTCATTCAGAGATTCAGCATTATAAAGCTCCTGTGGCTAACAGACATAAAGCCATATCCTCTAACCTGGCCTCTATATGTAATAAAGATTATATTTTGGTCTCTTATTCCTTTCTTGTGTTTCTCAATTAGAGCAGTATTGGGGGAGAGACCAGTGTTATCTTGCATGCCAATTAATTGTTTACTCAAGTAAACATTGCTACACAGTTACTCAAGTGTAGCATTGCTACATGGCAGACTGCTAGTGGACCCCTCACTCTTCCGTTTTTAATTGGAATTAGATGCCCAGCTTCTAAAGTAAGTTGCTGCTAAGTCCAGTCAATATTGTGAACTGTTGAAAAGTCTTCTGCAGCTGCTTGGCCCTGGTGAGTCTTAAAGCTATAGACAGTTCACAGTTGGGAGAACTGTTGATATTAGCTGAACCAATGTGCTGGAAGAAAGAAAATAACAAAATTGGCAAGAGATGGATGCCTTCTGATTGGCACAGAGATGAGGTACCAGGAAATTGGAACAGATGTATATGACCTAAAAAAGCATCCTGAAATGGGTAGTAGATTGCTTCTTTTTCCTTGCAGAGTTAATCCCCACCCCCTTTAATCTTTATAGCTGCTGCAAACTAGACTGACTCCTTTAGATACAGAAATCCTTCTTATGGTAGGTCCTCAGGTAACACCAGAGATAGAGCAGGGAGCAACCTGGAGATCCTCACCTCATAATTCTGAAACAGATACCACCTACCACCACCATCCCAACCCAGATAACCTCAGTCCAAGGAAAAGCTGTTTTCTGTGTGCAGGCATTCTCTCAAATGACAAACCATGTACATCTGCTCCAACTAAGAGCTTCAATTTGGTGGTCCCATTGTGTGTGTGTGTGTGTGTGTGTGTGTGTGTGTGACTGAAAGCAAAGTTATCTATTGAGAATGAGGGTGGTAAAAAATAAAAGGGACTTTGGAAACAGTAGTAGGTGAGCAGGTCGTTGGAAAAGCTGCTATAAAGAGTAGGAGAGAGAGCCGACTAAGACAATAAAAGAATTGTGAAGAGGCCATGAGGGCCCAGGTGAGGTGAGAGAACACAGAAACATTGAGACATAGCTGTACAATTATATGTTTTTTTTTTTCAAGCAGCACTCTGCAGTCTTGCAATAAGGGAAAAGAAAGCATATGGTTTTACAGGGCATGGGGTTGGGGGTGGGGGAAAGTTTTTCAGGAAAGTGGAGCAGAACGATCAGAGTTCAAGTTGACTGGTGACCATGTGTTGGACCAATGGAGGAGGCAACAAGGCTGGACTGGGATGGAAGTCAAATCAGGGAACAGCAAGTATAATGTGATTTCTCTCAAGGGGTTTATGGAACCAAAGAATGAATGAAGTGAGAACAAGAGGGAGGGAGGTCAAAGAATAACAGTAGTCTTTTGGCTAGGATACATTCTCATTCACTCAAGCAACATTATCCAGAGTTTAACCTCTAAAAGGCTGTTTTTCCTCTTCTTGGTTAGTTGAATAATTAGAAGGTTGATATCTTGCCACCACCACACTAAGTGTCTTAGTTCAGGCTTCTATAACAGAATACAATAGATTGGGTGGCTTATAAAAAACAGATATTTATTTTTCAGTTCTGATGGCTGGGGAGTCCAAGATCAAGCTGCCAGCAGATTCAGTGTCTTGTGAGGACCTACTTGCTATGTATTCTCACATGACAGAAGAAGAGCTAGAAGAGCGCTTTGGAATATCTTTTATAAGGGCACTAATCTCATTCATGAAGTGACCTAATTACCTCCCAAAGTCCCCACCTCCTAATACCATCATGGTTATGTATTACAACCTATAAATTTGTTGGTTTATGGTTTCAGCATGTGAATTTTGGGGGTACACAAACATTCAGTCCATATCACCATGCCAACATTTACTGAAAGCTTACCATTTGGCTGTGACCATGTTAAGAGGCTTTTACAAACATTCTCTCATTTGCTCTTCACAACAACTCAGTGGTGTGGGTTTTATGGATGGGTCTTTACATACCTTGCCCAGACTCACACATCGACTGAGTGATAGAACTCAGATTCATACTTGGGCAGAACACTAGCAGACCCCCTCTTAAGCATGGAAACACTGTGTTTGACCATTAAACAAAAGTGCCATCTTATCATGGGTTGAAACTATTGAATATTGTTAACAAAAATTGTATGGCTTGAAAATTATTATTACACATGGATTCATTCATAGATAATTTATGAACTTGGGAATAATATGTGAATCACATTAGTTGATTAATTTTTTTAGTAACCTTATGTTAAGCACCTATAATGTGTCAGGCAGCATACAGCACAGACCTGACACAACATAAATTAAGAATTAGTATACCATTGTCATATGAAATACCTTATATTCAGTAGTGAGGAAAAAAATTTTTAGAATACTGCATGTAAACGTATTAGAATAATGTAACTCTGGACCTTATAATTCAGATGATTCTGTTTGGCCATGAAAGTTTTTAAAGGGGAAAAGAGAAATATCTCAGTTAATCATTGAGATAGGGGGTCAGAGTCATCGCCTTCTCCCCCATTGTGTGCAGGCTTGTTTGTAGATTTGTTGACTTCCTGTGATTTTTGTTTAGATACTATCTTGTTCACACAGTTTGATCACAAGATTACTGAAGGGGAAGCTAGGGAAGATATCTTGTAACTGAGCTGGACCCTATGGGGCCTTCCTGGGACAGGCCTCCCCCATATCCTCAGCTTTAGCTCCTCTCTGAAGTACCTGGATAACAGTATTCAATGCACATTTCCTGAGTTGCTTTACAGATGTGAACCCCCCCCCCCCACACACACACAAATGGAAGATGTTAATTACTTGATGAACACATAGCCCCAGGCCTCCTGGTGCTCAAGGACTTATAATATTAACCCCTGTGACACCACCCTGTTCCCTCACCATCAACAAATCAGAGATTCGAATTAAGATGGTGGCAGAGCAGGAGGACATGGAGTTCATCTCTCTCCATGGATGCATCAGGAATACATCTATAGATGCAACAATTCTACAGAAAACTATCTGAATGCTAGCAGAAGACCTTGGAAACTGGAAAGGACTATAAAGATCCCCGCATAACTTGGTAGGATGAAAAAAAAAGAAGGGAGAAGGAGGAGGAGAGGAAGCGAGAAGGGACTTGCATTCCCAGGGTGGGGGAGCTGAAGCAGAGCAGAGATTCCCAAATTTGGGGAAACCCCTTATCCAATGGGGAAACACCCTCTCCAACAAGGATATTGATTGAGACAGAAGGGAAGCATTTGCGGCTGTCAGAATAGGGGGTCTGTGGCAGACGGGACAGAGTGAGAAATACACAGATGGTCCATACTGTGGCCCTACATGCCTTGGACTGTGACGTGTGTTCACAGGTGTGTGAGGGGCCTGGGAGCTGGAGCGTGGGAATTGGAGAACAGGCCTGGAGTGAAAACTGCTGTAGGCTGTGAGGAGATGGACTGGGGGGATGGGAGGGAGGAAATCCACAGCAGAGAAAGCCTATGGAGGAAGACTGGACTGCCATGGAAGCAGGACATTACTGCTGAGTCGGGGAGGAGCTGCTATTGTAGCCTTTTTCTCCCCACACACCAGCACCTGCCAATGAACAATAAAAGAAGTCCTCCCCAGAACTGGCTCCAGGGCACCTGTCATCAAGTAATAGAAAAAGCCCTCTCAGGGCTGACCCACATGTGCCTGCTGCTGAGTGACAGAAAAAGCCTAGCCAGGGTTGGCCCTCACACTCCTTACACTGGGCACCAGAAAAGGCCCTCACTAGGGCCATATCTCATGAGCCTGTGGCCGCTGGCTTCCTTGTGCATTTGGTACCGCTGGGGCTCCCACGATCCAAGCAGCCATACCACCTCTGCACCCTGTCCATACCGGGCCAGACCCAAGAGATCCAATACAGCCTCAGGACCAGACTCCTGTGGGTGGACCACATGCAGAGGTGGGAATAAAACCAAAGCTGAACCCCAGGGATGGGGGAACTAAGAAAGAGGATTGAAAATCTTTCCATCAGCTATACAAGCTTCAGATTAAATCACCACGATCAGCTAGGTAAACCCTGAGTCTATGGAATATCTGAACAGACAATGATTGTTCCCACAAATGAAAACGGTCTAGCTCTGGCAGCTGTGGACTTTGCGGACAAGCACGTGTAGGGATTGGGCCAGATCAGAGTCTGAGTGGTCCCCACAGAGTGCACAGCAGGTCCAGAGACCAACACAGAGGCAAAAGTGGGCCTCCTAGGGAGGCGGAAGTGGCCTCTGGCTCAAGGTGTGTGCAAAGACACTTAGAGCTGAGACCCCAGGGTAACATAATTATTAATATTAATTTTATTATGTTTTGATTCATTCTGTTGTTGCTTCTGGCTTTTTTGTTTGTTTGTTATTATTTTACTTTCTTAAAAAATTTAGTCTTTTGGGATCTTCATGTTTTATAACATATTTTTTATTTTAATTTTTTATATATTCCCATTTCTACTTTGCTTTTCTGTTATTCTGTTTTTATCCCATTTTATTTTATTTTATTTTACTTTATTTTATTTTTAATCATTTTTATCAGTTTGTTCTGTTTCCTTGCTTTATTCTTCAGTTGGCACCCTGCTTTGGTTTTGTTTTTAGATTTTTTGTTTCTCTTAGTTCTGATTCTAATTGTTTGATTTTGTTTTGGAGTTCTCTTTATCTAGTTGTTTTTTTGCTTATTGGTTTATTTGTTTTTGTTTTTGTTTCTTTTGCATGCATGTGTTTTTCCTTGTTTCTGTTTTGGTTTGTTTGATTTTGTTTTTACCATTTCTTTGGGGTTTTGTTTGTCTCTTTTTTTTTTCTTTTTTTAATTTTCTTTAATACATTTTTTAATATTTCTATTTCTGTGTTGCTCTTCTGTTGTTCTGTCTTATTCCCCATTTCTATTTTTCTTTTCTTCTTTTTAAAATCATTTTTGTCCTTTTGCTTTGTTTTGTTTCACCCTTCAGTTGGCACTCTGCTTTGATTTTGTTTTTCTGGGTTTGTGTTTTTGTTAGTTTTCTTTTTAATGGTTTGATTTTGTTCTGGGGTTCTTTTGTTTGTCTGGTTGTTCACTTGCTTTTTGTTTTATTTGGTTCTGTTTTTGTTTCTTTTGTGTGTGTGCAGGTTTCCTTGTTTCTGTTTTTGTTTGTTTGATTTCACTTTTTACCATTTTCCTGGGGCTTTGTTAGGCTTTTTTTTTAAAACTTCCTTTATTGCCAGGATTAGAGACCTGTGGGGTCTTGGTTCCTCAACCAGAAGTTGGGCCTGAGGCTCTGGGGTGGAAGGGCCAAGTCCAAGACCACTAAAGAATTCCTGGCTCCAGGAAAGAGTAATCCCTGAAACCTCTCACAGTGGCCTCTGTCTGAATCCAAGACCCAGCTCCTCCCAACTGCCTGCAGCTCCCAGTGCTGGATGCCTCACACCTAACAACAAACAAGAAAAGAACACAATTCCACCCATCAGCACACAGACTACTAAAAGTCATACTAAGCTCACAGACATCCCAAAGCACATCACCTGACATTGCCCTGCTCGTCAGAGAATAAAGACTCAGCTTCACTCACCAGAACAGAGGCACCAGTCCTGCCCTTCAGGAAGCCTATGCAAGACACTGGACCAACCCCACTAGTGAGGGCAGAGAACTGAAGTAAGAGGAAATACGACCTTGCAGCAATGGAAAGGAGACCTCAAATACTTGCAATTTAGACAAAATGAGAAGACAGGGAAATATTCTGCAGGCAAAGAGCAAGATAAAAACCCACAAGACCAAATAAATGAAGAAGAAATAGGCAAACTGCCTGAAAAAGAACTCAGAGTAATGATAGGAAAGATGATCCAAAATGCTGGAAATAGAATAGAGAAAATACATGAAATGTTTAACAGGACCAAGAAAAAGAACAAACAGACAGTAGTGAACAACACAATAAGTGAAATTAAAAACACTCTAGAAGGAATCACTGGCAGAATAACTGAGGCAGAAGAAAGTGAGCTGGAAGATAGAATGGTGGAAATAACTGCCACAGAGCAGAATAAAGAAAAAAGTATGAAAGGAATGGAGGACAGTCTCAGAGACCTTGGGGACAACATGAAGCACACCAACTTTCAAATCATAGGTGTAAGAAAGGGACTGAGAAAATATTTGAAGAGATTATAGTAAAAAACTTCCCCAGGGCTTCCTAGGTGGCACAGTGGTTAAGAATCTGCCTGCCAATGCAGGGGACACGGGTTCAATCCCTGCTCCAGGAAGATCCCAGTAAAAAAAAAAAAAAAAGAAAAACAAACAAACAAACAAAAAAACTTCCCCAATATGGGAAAGGAAATAGTCAAGGAAGTGCAGAGTGTCCCATACAAGATAAACCTAAGGAGAAACATGCTGAGAAACATATTAATCAAACTAACAAAAAATATTAAAAGTTGCAAAGGAAAAGCAACAAATAACATACAAGGGGACCCCTATAAGGTTAACAGCTGATCTTTCAGCAGAAACTGCAGGCCAGAAGGGAGTGGCAGGATATATTTAAAGTGATGAAAGGGAAAAACCTACAACCAAGATTACTCTACCCAGCAAGGATCTCATTCAGATTCGAGGGAGAAATCAAAAGCTTTACAGACAAGCAAATGGTAAGAGTATTCAGCACCACCAAGCCCACTTTACAACAAATGCTAAAGGAACTTCTCTAGGCAGGAAACACAAGAGAAGGAAAAGACCTGTAAAAACAAACCCAAAACAATTAAGAAAATTGTAGTAGATACATACATATCAATAATCACCCTAAATGTAAATGGATTAAGTGCTCCAAGAAGAAAACACAGACTGGCTGAATGAATACAAAAACAAGGCCTGTATAGATGCTGTCTACAAGAGACCCACTTCAGACCTAGGGACATATACAGACTGAAAGTGAGGGGTTGGAAAAAGATATTCCATGCAAATGGAAGTCAAAAGAAAGCTGGAATAGCCATACTCATGTCAGATGAAATAGACTATAAAATAAAGACTATTACAAGAGGCAAGGAAGGAGACTACACAATGATCAAGGGATCAGACCAATAAGAAAATATAACAATTGTAAATATCTATGCACCCAACATAGGAGCACCTCAATACATAAGGCAAATGCTAACAGCCATTAAAGGGGAAACCAACAGTAACACAATAATAGTAGGGGACTTTAACACCTCACTTACACGAATGGACAGATAATCCAAACAGAAGATAATTAAGGAAACAAGTTTTAAATGACAGGTTAGACCAGATGGACTTAAATGATATTTATAGGACATTCCATTGTAAAACAACAGAATATACTTTCTTCTCAAGTTCACACAGACTACTCTCCAGGATAGATCACATCTTGGGTGATGAATCAAGTCTTGGTAAATTTAAGAAAATTTAAATCATATCAAACATCTTTTCTGATCACAACACTATGAGACTAGATATCAATTACAGTAAAAAAAGTAAAAAATACAACCGCATGGCAGCTAAACAATATGCTGTTAAACAACAAAGAGATCACTGAAGAAATCAAAGAGGAAGTAAAAAAACACCTAGAAACAAATGACAATGAAAACATGACAACCCAAAACCTATGGGATGCAGCAAAAGCAGTTCTAAGAGGGAAGTTCACAGCAGTACAATTCTACTTCAAGAAACAAGGAAAATCTCAAATAAACACACTAACCTTACATCTAAAACAATTAGAGAAAGAAGAACTAGAAAAGCCCAAAGTTAGCAGAAGGAAAGAAATCATAAAGATCAGATCAGAAATAAATGAAAAAGAAATGAAGGAAAAATAGCAAAGATCAATAAAACTAAAAGCTGGTTCTTTGGGAAAATAAACAAAATTGATAAACCATTAGCCAGACTCATTAAGGAAAAAAAGGTAAAAGACTCAAATCAACAGAATTAGAAATGATAAAGGAGTAACAACTGACACTGCAGAAATACAGAGGATCATGAGAGACTACTAGAGGAAACTATGCCAATAAAATGGACAACCTGGAAGGAATGGACAAATTCTTAGAAAAGTACAACCTTCCAAGACTGAACCAGGAAGAAATAGAAAATATGAACAGACCAATCACAAGGACTTAAACTGAAACTGTGATTAAAAATCTTCCAACAAGCAAAAGCCCAGGGCCAGTTGGCTTCACAGGTAAATTCTATCAAACATTTAGAGAAGAGCTAACAACTATCCTTCTCAAACTCTTTCAAAGTATAGCAGGAGGAACACTCCAAAACTCATTCTATGAGGCTACCATCACCCTTATACCAAAACCAGACAAAGATGTCAAAAAAAAAAAAAGAAAATCACAGGCCAATATCACTGATGAACATAGATGCCAAAATCCTCAACAAAATACTAGCAAACAGAATCCAATAGCACATTACAAGCATCATACACCATGATCAAGTGGGGTTTATCCCAGGAATGCAAAGATTGTTCAATATATGGAAATCAATTAATGTGATACACCATATTAAAATGTTGAAGGATAAAAACCATATGATTATCTCAATAGATGCAGAAGAAGCTTTTGATAAAATTCAACACCAATTTATGATAAAAACTCTCCACAAAGTGGACATAGTAGGAACCTACCTCAACATAATAAAAGTGATATATGACAAACCCACAGACAACACCATTCTCAATGATGAAAAAATGAAAGCATTTCCTCTAAGATCAGGAACAAGACATGGGTGCCCACTCTCACCACTGTTTTTCAACATAGTTTTTGAAGTTTTAGCCACAGCAAACAGAGAAGAAAAAGAAATAAAAGGAATCCCAATTGGAAAAGAAGTAAACTGTCACTGTTTGCAGATGCCATGATACTATATATAGAAAACCCTAACGATGCCACCAGAAAACTACTAGAGCTAATCAATGAATTTGGTAAAGTTGCAGGATACAAAATTAATGCACAGAAATATCTTGCATTCTTATACACTAACAATGAAAAATCAGAAAGAGAAATTAAGGAAGCATACCCATTTACCTTTACAACAAAACCAATAAAATACCTAGGAATAAACCTACCTAAGGAGGCAAAAGACCTGTATGCCCAAAGCTATAAGTCACTGATGAAAGTAATCAAAGATGTTACAAACAGATGAAGAGATATATTATGTTCCTGGATTGGAAGAATCAACACTGTGAAAATGCTATACTACCCAAAGCAATCTGCAGATTCAATGAAATCCCTGTCAAATCATCAATGGCATTTTTCACAGAACTTGAACAAGAAATTTTACAATTTGTATGGAAACACAAAAGACCCAGAGTAACAGAAATAATCTTAAGAAAGAAATACGAAGCTGGAGGAATCAGGCTCCCTGACTTCAGACTATATTTCAAAGCTACAGTAATCAAGACGGTATGGTACTGGCACAAAAACAGAAATGTAGATCAATGGAATAGGATGGAAAGCCCAGCAATAAACCCACACATATGGTCACCTTATCTTTGAGGCAAGAATATACAATGGAGTGCTGGCTTCGGCAGCACATATACTAAAATTGGAACGATACAGAGAAGATTAGCATGGCCCCTGCACAAGGATGACACGCAAATTCGTGAAGTGTTCCATATTTTTTACTACCAACTGTAAAATAGATAGTCAGTGGGAAGTTGTTGTATAACAAAGTGAGTCCAACTCGAGGATGGAAGATGCCTTAGAGGACTGGGGCGGGGAGGGTGGGGGGGACTCGAGGGGGTGGGAGTCAAGGAAGGGAGGGGATATGTGTATAAAAACAGTTGATTGAACTTGGTGTACCCCCCAAAAAATAATAAATAAATAAATAAAATTTAAAAAAATAAAGAATATACAATGGAGTAAACACAGCCTCTTCAATAAATGGTGCTGGGAAAACTGGACAGCTACATGTAAAGGAATGAAGTTAGAACACTTCCTAACACCATACACAAAAATAAACTCAAAATGGATTAAAGACCTAAATGTAATGTGAGACACTATAAAACTCTTAGAGGAAAACATAGGCAGGACACTCTATGACACAAATCACAGTAAGGTCCTTTTTGACCCACCTCCTAGAATAATGGAAATAAAAACAAAAAGAAACAAATGGGACCTAATTAAACTTAAAAGCTTTTGCATAGCAAAGGAAACTATAAACAAGATGAAAAGACAACCCTCAGGATGGGAGAAAATATTTGCCAATGAAGCAACAGACAAAGGATTAATCTCCAAAATATACTAGCAGCTCATGCACCTCAATATCAAAAAAACAAACAACTTGGGCTTTCCTGGTGGTGCAATGGTTAAGAATATGCCTGCCAAGGCAGGGGACGCAGGTTTGAGCCCTGGTCCAGGAAAATCCCACATGCTGCGAGCTATTAAGCCTGTGTTCCACAAGTACTGAGCCTGCACTCTAGAGCCTGTAAGCCACAATTATTAAGCCCACGTGCCACAACTACTGAAGCCACATGCATAGAGCCTGTGCTCTGCAACAAGAGAAGCCACCGCAATGAGAAGCCCATGCACCACAACGAAGAGTAGCCCCTGCTCTTTGCAACTAGAGAAAGCCCACGCACAGCATTGAAGACCTAATGCAGCCAATTAATTAGTTAATTAATTAATTAAAAAACAAAAACAAACAACCCAATCCAAAAATGGGCAGAAGACCTAAATAAATATTTCTCCAAAGAATATATACAGATGGCCAACAAACACACGAAAAGATACTCAACATCACTAATCATTAGAGAATTGCAGATCAAAACCACAGTGAAGTATCACCTCACATCAGTCAGAATGGCTATCATCAGAAAATCTACAAACAATAACTGCTGGAGAAGGTGTGGAGAAGAGGGAACTCTCCTACACTGTTGGCAGGAATGTAAATTGATATAGCCACTATCAAGAATGGTATGGAGGTTCCTTAAAAAACTAAAAATAGAACTACTGTATGACCCAGGAATCCTATTACTGGGCATACACCCTGAGAAAACCATAATTCAAAAAGATACATGTACCCCAATATTCATTTCATCACTTATTTACAATAGCCAGGACATGGAAGCAAGCTTTATCTATTCATCTGTTTATCTATAAACAGATGAATGGATAAAGAAGATGTGACATATATACAATGGAATATTACTCAGCCTTAAAAAGGAACAATATTGAGTTATTTGTAGTGAGGTGGATGGACCTAGAGTCTGTTATACAGAGTGAGGTAAGTCAGAGAAAAACAAATACTGTATGATAACGCATATATATTGAATCTAAAAAAACTGTACTGTTGAATTGAATGGCAGGGCAGGAATAAAGATGCAGACATGGAGAATGGACTTGAGAACATGGGGGTGGGGGGAAGCTGGGACAAAGTAAAAGAGTAGCATTGACATATATACACTATCAAATGCAAAATGGATGGCTAGTGGGAAGCTGCTGCATAGCACAGATACATCAACTCGATGCTTGGTGATGACCTAGAGGGGTGGGATAGGGAGGGTGGGAGGGGTTCGCAAGAGGGAGGGGATATGGGGATATATGTATACATATAGCTGACTCACTTTGTTCTACAGTAGAAACTAACACAACATTGTAAAACAATTATACTTCAGTAAAGATCTGAAAAAAAATCAAATGTGCACCAGCTGAGCACATATCCTGTGATCCCTGTCCCTCACCTGGCTTTTAAAAATGCTTTGCTGACACCCTTTGGGGAGCGCAGGGCTTTTTAAGACATGAGCCAACCGTCTCCTTGCATGGCTCTGAAATAAACCTTTCTCTGCTTTGAACTCTGACGTTTTGATTTGTTTGGCCTCACTGTCCATCAGGCACATGAACTTGTGCTAACAATCTGATCATCTGTCAATTACTTATACTTTATTTCTGCTTCTTTGATCTATGGAAAGAAACAACAAAAGATTTGAAAGACATGCTAGGGCTGGAGATGAGTAGACTATGGGGGTGCCTGGTTTAAGGTTAGTGACAAGACAAAAGGGGGCCCCCTGTAGAGAGCTCTTTCCTGCCAAAAGCTCTTTCCTGCCAAAAGCTGCTTAAAAATCCCCACTTGTCTAAACACTATTCCATTTCTATGGGATTATGTGCTGAAGTCATTCTTCTGTAACTTCTTCATGCTGACATAGGGCAATGTATTCTTAGAGTGGAAGTCACAACTTGTAGCATCTCTTTGCTGACAGTTGTATTTGTCTATTTACATATAGAGGCAGAACAAGTTACCATTATTCTGATACCCGCAAAGATATAGATTATTATGAGCAATAGTGTTAATCCCATTCTCTTCAAGGCCAGTTCTTGGAATTGTGCTAGCCATAGATTCAGTAGTGCTCAAGATGGAGCAATTTATGTAATGGCTGTAGTTTGGTAGTCATGCAGTTAGCTTTTTCCCTTTGTTGGCAGTAACAGTATCTGTAAAACAGCTCAGGAGTGTGTATCGGACACTGAGTCTGTGACTTGATTGTCCTAATCATTAGCTGCCTGAGACTGTTCTTTTGTGACTCAGGGAGACCTGGGAGACTTCAGATTTCCTATAAACAAGAGGCAGGAGACACGAAGTGTCCTTTGTACTGGGGGTGGGGGATGGGTTTCTGCTTGGTTACATTTATAAGTGGATTTTAAAATAACTCAGTAAAAATGATAGTTTTGAAAGCCTGATTTTCAATTGCAAGACCCAGTCACTTACCTTTTTGGATTTAGAACATGAAATTCTGTGTGTGTGTGTGTGTGTGTGTGTGTGTGTGTGTGTGTGTAATAAAAGTAGATTAATTGTAAGATTGTAAGTTTATAACTGTGCAGAAATGGAAGTTCTTGCACAAAGTTCAGCTATAGACCAAAAATTTAAAAGGTATATTTCTGGACAAGAATGCAGGTGACTAAATTTTGACCTGCATAGACCAAAATGATAAAAGAAAGAAAACCATGCAGTAGTATGGCCTCCCCCTCCACTTGAGGTCACTTAGTTTAGTGGAGGACAGTGATTCCAAAACTAACAGCAAAGTAAATGGAGTAGAAAGCAAAAGTAATTTGAAAACTAAATTACACAGTAGATGCATATAGAGGCATAAACAACTCTCTCCCTGGTTTTCCTAAACCCTACTTCCAAGTCATCTGCACTAGACCAACAGGAGCTTTGAAAAGGGGAAAACAGGCTGAGGTCTTGCTAGTCCAGGAATAGGGGCTGTTAGGTCAACACACTTGGGTTTGGAAATGTTGACTAAAAAAAATGCGTAACCTAAAAGTTGAGAATTATGTTTTATTCTGTGGACTTTCTGAGGACTTCAAGCCTGGGAGGCAGCCTCTCAGCTCTGAAACACTGCTCTGAAGAGGCAAAGGAGGAGCCAGGATATATAGGAATTTTGCAACAAAAATCAGGTAGTCAGAACATCAAAAGATTACCATTAATTAAAGAAAACCAGACATTTCAAGTTAATGACTTTAGCCCTTTTCTGTGTATGGGAAGATGCAAGTGTCTGGGATCATTGAAATCATTCCTTTGATAGGCACCTTAACTATCTAGAGCCAGCATCCTGTTCTTTCCCATCCTGAGATCCCTCAGGGTGCACTGTTGGGGGTGGCTGCAATGGCTTGATGGCTGCAACATCCTTTGTTTACTGATATGACAGGCAATATTTTTCATTCACAGAAGATATAGAAAAGAATGATATGTTTATCTGTTTCTTTTTTAACTTAACAAATACACCAAGAGAGTTTTAACACAAAAATATTAACGGCTGCATAATAATATCATTTGTTTTCATTAAAGACAATATTGATATTTCATTGAACATGTAAACAACATATCTTACTCTTCCAAGATGCCTATAAGGTGTACAATATGTCTTTTCTTTACATTTTTGCAATTATTAACTGTAAATTCTCCTACATTTGCTATTTCCACCAACTACTGTATAATTATGAATTCTCAATATTCCCACAATCCTCCTTTTATTTCAAAAGGAAATAATACTCTATTATGTTTATGCACCATAATTTGTTAGAAACATTACCTAATGAAGACATTCATATTGTTTTTCTTTTTTACTGGGAGTAGGGGTGGAATCCAGTGCAGAACAAGTATATATAAACTTTTGCTTTGAGAAATGGAATATTTCCCACCAAATCAGTAAACAAAGGATGTAACAGTCATCAGTGATTTCAGCCCTCCAATATGAGCTGGTGAGCCCCAAGGGAACTCAGGAAGGGAAGAATATCTGCCATCTAGCACCCATCAGACTACAGCGACTCCTAATGGTGAGCCCTGAGGAAACTCAGAATGTGAAAATACAGGATACTGGCTCCAGAGAGCTGAGATGCATATCAAAGGAATGATTTCAGTGAGCCCAGACTCTTGCATCTTAACATGCATAGAAAAATTCTAAATTCCTTAAATTGAGATATCTGGTTTTTCTTTAATTAACAGTAACCTTTTGATGTTTAGACTACCTGCCCTTTGTTGCAAAACTCCTATAAAACCTGGCTCCCCACCTCACCTCCTCAGAGCAGTTCTCTCAGGGTTATTTGAGATGCTGCCTTCCAGGCTTGAAAGTCCTAAAAATTCCCACTGAATAAAATGTAATTCTCAACTTTTAGGTTGTGAATAATTTTTTAAATCCACAGCTTCCGTTTAGTTATTTCCTTTAAGTTTATTTTTCTTTGAACTGACTGGGGTTGTATGTGGTTAGCTTACTTCCACTCCCAACAGTCAGTTGAGTATAAGAACAATTAACTTTAAAAAATGGAAATAAAACTTTGATTCTCCAGTTGGACAAAAACAAAGAACAAAACTTGAGAATAGGGCTGCACCAATATATGTTTTGTCATTTTTAAACAAACTTTTAGTTTTAGAATACTTTTAGATTTACAGAAAAGTTATGACAATTATACAGAGAATTCCCTTATACTCTACATCCAGTTTCCCCTTTTGTTAACATCTTATGTTAGTATGGCAATCACAACTAATAAGCCAATGATGATAGATGAGGGTGAGTCAAAAATTATCCACACTCCAGTTATATTAAAACTTCTATAAATTCTACAGCCAGAGTGCAGATAATTTTTGACTCACCCTCATATTATTATTAGCTAAAGTCCATAGTTTATTCATATTTCTTTCCTTTTAGAGTATTTGTTTGAACTGTTGTTATAGCTTTCTTTTTATAATAGGTATTTTAATTATATGAAAAATTGGTTTTTAAAAATCAATTCATACTAATACAAATGGATGCTCTGAATTAGCCTATGAGACATAGGGGAAAAGAGGTTATCAAAAATCCTTTCTAACACCACACTGTATCTAGGCAGGCGTCGTACGGGTCAAAAATAAAAGAGGAATTCAGTTCATCAATCTCACACTCCTTTTTCCCCTAGTCCCAGTGTAGGGCATTTCAACAGATGAGCATATTCTGTTGGGACACTGTAAGGGGTAATGGTAGCCGAAATAATGACAGCTTTTAAATACTGGTAGGTCCTTTGAATTTCTACTTATATGCCTGAGGGGATGACTTCGATCTTAACACATCACTGGTGAAAGTAGGCTGTGCAAACATGAGAGCATTCTGATTACTGTGGCAGATCTTCTCAAGTATTATAGACCTCCCTTATCTCATCCTGACCTCAGTCCCTAGGCATGGGCTTTGCTCTGTCAGAATGTGGCCTACTTCTTAGAATAAAGTGCTTCTATTACCTCAGAAGTATGAGCTTATTTCCCAGAAGTATGGCTTAATTGCTCCTAAAACTCAATAAAAGAAGCAGATGGGGCCCATTTGGTTTCCTTTAATCTGAAAGCTAAAATTAATCCTGAGCATAAAAATTAAAACAGTATTATTGTAACAGGGAAGAACAAAATCTGATTCCGTGTTGGGTCTTTTGCTGTCCATTGCTTTTTGTTACTACAATCAGTAAAAAGATGGTGTCTGTAGCTATTGGCATACATAATGGCCTCCCTCAGGGAATGCTGTCACCCTGCCTTTAGGGCACATTTATGTTAAACTGAAGTGCCTTTGTTTAGCTCACAGGGAAACATTCTGACCCTGCCTACCTGTGAATGGCTACAAGAAAGAAGAAATTAACACATTCCCTCCCCAAAGCTAGCCAAACCAGGAAATGGTTTACAAGAGTTTTTACTTTACTTCCTCACATCCTCCCCCACTCTGTTCTATAAAAGAAACTGGCATCCAGACCCTGATAAGATGGTATTCTGGGACATTAGTCTGCCATCTTCTCAAATGCCTGGCTTTCCAAATAAAGTTGCTATTCCTTGCCTCAACACCTTGTCTCCCAATTATTGGCCTGTCATGCAGTGAGCAGACTGAGCTTGGATTTGGTAGCAAATTTGGCTTCACCAGCCAGAAGCCTTACAGCTTGTGGCTAGCTGGCCTCAGTCAGGGAATTTTGGGGCAAGGCCCTAGCAGCTGCTGAGACCATTTGTCCTGAGGATCTTCCCTTCAAAATTCCCTGAAGTTCTACTGGCTACCCTAGCACTTGGCAATTGAAGAAAGGAACCAACAAATTTCTGCAAGTCGACAAACTCAATTAGTAGGGTAAGTCACTCCAGTATGTACAAGTGGGAACAAATTCCCCCCTCAGTGTGGGCTTTCCCTCTAGGGCACAAGGCAACTTGGTGATTGGGGTACCCTATTGGAGAGGGGAATTGTTGTTGGACTCTACCTGATTTGGGAACCTGTTTGTTGGCTTCTGTTTTGTGCACATCAGTGTTGGAATTTGTGCTTTTTGTGTTGGAGTTTGTTTGCGTCTTTTTTGTTTTGGTGTTATCAAACTCTCAAAGGGGGAAATACTTCATCTATCCTGAAGTAAGGCCCTTTGGGGCATATATTAAATAAATAGGCAAAACATAGCCATGAACCTATAACTAAAATTTCACAATTAGAAGTGTTTTGCAAAAAAAGCAGAGAAAAGAGATGAGATTCCATATGTAGAAGCATTTATGCTATTGCATCATGAGGAAAAGTCAGAGGTCTGCCACCTTATGGTTCAGTGGTCTGAAGGGAAACCCAAGTGGGTACCTAGATAAAAGAGCTTAAACAAAATTCAGGAGATAAAACAAAAACCAAATAAGGATCCATCAGAGTTTCTAGAAAGGATTTATCAAGCTTATAGGTGCTACATGGATGCAGACCCTGAGGCCCCTGAGAACATAAGGTGGATAAATATGACCTTCATTGGGCAAAGCGCCCCAGATGTAAGAAGAAAATTACTAAAGTTAGATGGTGTATTTGGAACGAACCCTTCTCAATTAGTAGGTGTTGCTTTAACAACAGGGAACAATGACAGAAGCAAGAAGATGCAAAATGGAATGCAGCTTTTCTGGCAGTTGCATTAAATTCCTGGAAGGTGAGTAACCTAAAGGAAGGTAGGTTGGGGATTGATCCTTCCATTGAGGAAGGATCAATGTGCTTACTGCA
Source organism: Hippopotamus amphibius kiboko (assembly GCF_030028045.1). Taxonomy (NCBI): domain Eukaryota; kingdom Metazoa; phylum Chordata; class Mammalia; order Artiodactyla; family Hippopotamidae; genus Hippopotamus; species Hippopotamus amphibius. The sequence continues at coordinate 128,636,784 of NC_080190.1, forward strand.
AGGAGGAAGGACATGGGAAAAAAGATTGCCCTAGACTAAAGTACAAGAAAGCAAATAATAGAAGGAAGACAGGAGCCTCTCATATGGTAGAAAGACAGGAGCACCCTGATAGTGAATGAAGAGACCCAGGGACTCCCTTAGACTTGAAGTATCCAATTCTAATTTCCCCACAGGAGCCCCAGGTAAATTTGAGAGTGGGGAACAAGTTGATTGACCTTCTGATAGATATGAGTGCCACCTAGTCTGTGGTAAACACCAAGGTGGCACAGAAAACATCTCAGTCTATCCCAATCCTGGGAGTTTCTGGAGAAATACAAAACCATTCATCCTTACAACCTCTAGAATGCCAACTAGGGGACCTCACCCTGAAACATCTAGAGTGTCCAATTCTCCTTTTGAGATGTGATCTCCTTTGTAAAAGGGCTGCTGGGACACTTAATCTAAAACAATATGCTCTAAGACAAGTGGTCCCACAGGGAGAGGACGAATATCCTGCAGTCTTCCAAGGGAGACTAGTGGATGTTTTAGGGAATATATGAACATAGATCTCTCCTGCCCTGAGAGACAGGCCCTATTGGCTATACATTTCATAGCTCAATCTGCCCTAGACATCAGGCAAAAAATTCAGAAAACAATGGCTGGTCCTCAGACTCTGATGAATGATTTGTTCCAATTGGCTTGTTCGGTTTTCAATAATAAAAATATGGCCAGAAAGGCTGAACATACCTAGAAAAATATGGTAGATACTGGTGCAACCTTTTCAGTCTTAACCCAAGATTGGGAACCTTAGCAACCATAAAGAGTATGTAATGGGGGTGTCAGAGAATAGGAAGGGGCACACTTTCCTGGAATCCCTTTTGTGCAAGATCAATGGCCAGCTGTTTTTACTTTTCTTTCTGTTTATGCTTGATGGTCCCATCCCTTTAATGGGAAGAGATTTATTAACTAAGTTAGGGGCTACTCTGTTTCTCAAGGTGCAAGGGAACCACCCTCATCATCAGACGGTTCTAACAGAAAGCAGAAAGGAACAGATAAAATCTGGAGCTGAAGTATAAGCCTTAGTAGACCCTGGAATGTGGAATATCAAGGTTCTGGGTTTGGCTGAAGATATCCAGCCAATGATTATTAAGTAAAAAGGGTTATAGAGCATCTAAATTTAAGGTACAAATTTCTTAAACCTAGGGAAGATCCTCCAAAATATTTGTAAATAGATTACCAAAATGTGAGGCCACTGGTCTAAGTAAACTAACCATAGCTGATATTTGGAGCCAGATAGGAATTTGGGGGGGGGGGGCGGAGGACTTCTCCCCTAAACTAAATGCGGAAAAGTAAAACATTCTAACGTAGGTAAATGGGTATGTCAGTCCTTCATTATCATTGAGGTAGCCACCAAATTCTTTGAAAAAAAAAAAAAGAAAAAGAAAAGAAAAACAAAAACTCTCCTTGTTTCACAAATCTAGTCTTTTTTTTTTTAAAGCTCTTTATTGGAATATAATTGCTTTACACTGTTGTGCCAGTTTTTGCTGTACAACAAAGTGAATCAGCTGTATTTATACATATATCCCCATATCCCCTCCCTCCTGCGACCCCCTCCCACCCTCCCTATCCTGGCCTTCTAAGTCATCACCCATCATTGAGTTTATCTCCCTATGTTATGCAGCAACTTCCCACTAGCTATCTATTTTACATTTGGTAGTGTATATATGTCAATGCTACTCTCTCACTTTGTCCCAGCTTCCCCTTTGCCCCCCCACACCCCCTGTCCTCAAGTCCATTCTCTACATTTGCATCTTTATTCTTGCCCTGTCACTGGGTTCATCAGTACCATTTTTTTAGATTCCATATATATGGGTTAGCATACAGTATTTTTCTCTTTCTGGCTTACTTCAGTCTGTATGACAGACTCTAGGTCTATCCACCTCATTACTAATAGCTCAATTTCATTCTTCTTTTTATGGCTGAGGAATATTCCATTGTATATATGTGCCACATCTTCTTTATCCATTCATCTGTTGATGGGCACAAATCTAGTCTTTACAGGACTAGAGGTGTTGCTCTAAAAGTAATCCAAAGCTAACCAATCCTTTTACCACTCCCCAAACCTTCTGTATTTATCTTAAAAGGCTTGTAAGTATTAAACAAAGGGGAAACAAAGTTATCCTAGGAGAGACTTGCCTGCACCTTTGAGATGCAAATGTCCTACCTGGTCTTCTCAGGAACCCTTATCTCCACCATCTTTTTAAAATGCAAATTTTAAAAAAGAAGGTAAAGTAATTTAGAATTAGACTTCTCAGGATAAATAAAAATCCAATATTTTCTGTAAATATTGGCCATCTAGACAAGGGAGCTTGATTTGTTCCATCTGCCAGAAACTCAATTCTAATCCAACCTCTTTTGTAAACTGATGGGTTTTTCATTGCTGTACCTTAGTCAGGGACAAAATTTTGAAATGAGAACTGTGAGGTCTCTGTGTTTCTGTTTGTATGTATCTATATGTGTGTTGTAGTTGTATAGTATTGCCAGAAATTAATTCATAAAGAGCTCTACTTAATTGGTTTAAAGGAAAGTAAGTGCTTACAAATTAAATATAAAGAAACTGGCCAAAATGACTTTCAGGTTCATGTGATCTAGAAAATATTCAACATTAAATTGATATCTGGTATTGAAAGTGGCTTAAGCTTGTTGATCTAATTAATATAGACATGTCCTTAGAGTCATTAATATTAAGCATAATATTTTATTGTACCTAGGAATCAAATAAGACTTTATTTCATCTGTTGCAAGGAAAATAACTTGATAGGATGAAACTTTAAATGTAAAAGAGCTTTTAGGCAAACTCTATAGGAATAATCATGTTCTCTCCAGATTTTGGTAACTGTTACTTGCCTCTTGGCTTTCACTAGAAATTAAGGTTTTTAAGAGTTGGGGATTCCAATTGAAATATGTAATTAAAGCTACTAAAAATAATAAAACATTTCACTATATAATAGGAAAGTGGGATACATGTTTTGAGTAAAAAGGAGTTTTATGCATGGTCAGGCTGAGATTAGATTAAACTTAATTGGGTAAATGGATTTTGTTATTAAAGGTAAACTGGTACAAGACCAGACTTGGTTCCTCTTTGCTAAGAGAACAAGTTTTCTTAGAATGCTGCTTTTGATAACAGATTGTGTGAACTATCTTGCCTTCAACTGAACTGTATTTGTTCTTAAATATTCTAGCTGATCAAATGTTTTTGTTTAAAAAAAAACCTTTTTGATATTTTTGACAAATTTCCTATCAAATTCTAATTAAATTTCTTTTGACCTCATCTAGCTTTGGGATGCTTCAGAGGGCCCCTGAGAGCCTTCCCTATTGCATAGGTTTTGCCTGGGGCAGAGTGTTAGTTGGGATTTTCCCTTTTGAACTAGCTTTGGTCATTCATTCAGCTTCATCTGTAATGGGGCATTAGTTGGGAATCTTCCTTTTTTAGTGACTCTGAGAGACTGATTTGATAACAGGACTTGTGTGTGATGACACCAGGTATCCTTCCCTATTGCATTGGTTTTGCCTGTGGCAGAGTGTTGGTTGGGATTTTCTTGCTTTTGGGGAGCTAGGGAACTGTGACCCTGAGGCACCTCAGAGAATATATGTGTATATATTAAACTGACTGGAATTGGTTGGTATGCTAAATTACATGGAAAGCATTGTCAAATGAGTGATAAGCCTCCTCAGATTATATGGTGTAAATAAATGTTATTAATGTAGACATTCTAAAAATTATGTAAAGTTTCTGAAATTTGAATATGTCCTAGTATAATGTTATAGTTTTAGTTACCTTAAAATGTTGTACATCACAACAACTTGGATAAACTTCCTTGCCAAGAAGAATTGTAATCAGATTTTTAACCTTGCCTTTTTAAGATGTTTATCATTCATAGGCAGCTAAGATAATGCTTTGCAAAACTGCCACATCATCTGTAAGTTTCTGATAGACTTTAGATCATACCACTGAATAGCAAATGACAAAACTAATGAAAAACCTGATTACTTCATCCAGATCAACAGGAATTAATTGCATAGGACTGAATGAACCAATGAATATGATTTATAACTTTATGACTTTGGGAAATATACTAGCCTTAATCTTTATTTTCCTGAAAAAGTTTTTCTCTTACACTATGACCTACAACAACTTGATTAAGTATGCCTTTGCTAATAAAGATGAAATATTTATCTTTTTCTCTCTACGTGATCCTGCCAGAATTTTGGCAGAATTTGGCTCTCCTGTGGACTTAATGGTTTGTTGCAACTGGATCACAACTAGTTATACTAATCATTGTTTTAATTTGTTCTTTTTTTCCAAATTGTTTGTGCTTTGTATCTCCCTGCTGCACTATGACTTTGTCAGTGTTACTAGTTACATTATTTATATCTTGTCTATTTTATAAAATTGTTGTCTCTTGCAGTACCTAGTGTGTAACCAGGCCTCCAGCAAAATAGATGCTGACTAAACATCTTGAGGAAATAGATGACATTTATAACATAAAATAATTGTAATAGTGTGATTCTACGTATGGGAAGAAGCAACAATGGAAACTATCTCTTGGATCATATTAGACTAGTAAGACAGATGATCCAGAGGCTCTTTAATTATCAATAGGGCCTAATCCAAAAATTAGCATCTGGAGTGGCATATTAACAAGAATTTTCACTTGATCTAGGATGAGCCTCCCAGCGCTGTGGGACAAAATTTGGTCATGAAATATCTCCCAAATATTGGCTGAATTGCTGACCAAGAGAAGGATCTGAGAAATGGAATATTTCCTGCCATTATCAGTAAACAAAGGATGTCAGAGTCATCAGTGATTGCAGCCTCAAATGTGAGCCAGTGAGCCTGAGGAAACTCAGGAAGGAAAAGAATACCTCCATCTAGCAGCCATCAGACTACAGCAACTCCCTATGGTAAGCCCTGAGGACACTCAGGATGTGAAAATATAGGATACGGGCCCCAGATAGCTGAATCATATATCAAAGGAATGATTTAAGTGACCCCAGACTCTTGCATCTTCCCATACATAGAAAAGTGCTAAATTCCTTAACTTGAGATGTTCCCTCCTGGGCCTGAAGTCCTAAAAAGTTCCCACCAAATAAAACATAACTCTTAACTTTTTGGTTGTAAATATTTTTTAAGTCTATAGGTGTAAAGTAGACACTTTCCAAAGAGGAACAAAAGACAAATCTCAACATTTGAAACAAATGGCACCGATGATGAACACTCCTAGAAAGATCCATGTGACGAGACACAGCAAGAAGCAGTTAGAATGGTCATCACCCCTTTTTACCACAATATTGTGAAACGGACATTGACAGTGGGGAATTGTAACAGGGAAGAACAAAATCTGACTCCATGTTGGATCTGTTTCTTTTACTTTAACCTTTGCTGTCCATTGCTTTCTGTTACTATAATCACTGAAAGAATGTTGTCTATAGCTATTGACATACATAATGGCCTCCCTCAGGGAACCCTGCCCCTCTGCCTAAATATTAAACTTAAGTGCCTTTGTTCAGCTCACAGGGAAATATTCTGACCCTGCCTACCTGTGAATGGCTACAAGAAAGAAGAAATGAACACATCCCCTCTCCGAGGCTGGCCAAACCACGAGATGTTTTGCAAGACTTATGGCCTTTTTACTTTACTTCCTCACATCCTCCCCCTCTCTGTTCTATAAAAGAAACTGGCATCCAGAACCCTGATAAGATGGTATTCTGGGCTGCTAGTCCACCATCTTCTCAGACGCCCAGGTTTTCTACTACATTCGCTATTCCTTGCCTCACCACCTTGTCTTCTGATTATTAGTCTGCTGTTCAGCAAGCAGACTCAGCTTGGATCTGGTAATATTATGTCCAGTTTATGCTGACCAATGCAATGTTATCTCTAGATCATTAAAAATAGCTGACATGGGCCTGTCACTAAAGCATTTTACCTAGATTATTTTATTTAATCCTCTCTAACCTTTGGAATTTTGACAATGGACATGCATTACATAGGGAAAAAAATACAATCATGAATAATCAGCTGTTTGCTTGATAATTATGTCCTTAAATTAAGGTGGCTTATCAGAGCTATGTAAATATTGAATGACTATTTAAGGCATTACTTTGAACACCATAAGTTACTCCACGATTTTCTGTTAAGGACTCAGCTATTCTTTTTTTTTTTTTTTTTAAGATTTATTTATTTATTTATTTATTTGGCTGTGTCGGGTTTTAGTTGCAGCATGCGGGATTTTCCTTGTGGTGTGTGGGCTCAGTAGTTGTGCCACGTGGGCTTACTTACCCTGTGGCATGTGGGATCTTAATTCCCCGACCATAGATCAAACCCGCGTCCCTTGCATTGGAAGGCGAATTCTTAACTACTGGAGCACCAGGGAAGTCCCAGGACTCAGCTATTCTTTACACTAAAGGGAAACTGTATTGAAAAATCAGATGGAAGAATGACACGATTCCTGTTTTCAGCAATATAATCCTCAAGACCCTCTCTTACTCAGCACTCATTTTACATCCTGCTTCTCTCACACACATATAAATACAACTCTGAAATTGTTAGTGAGGAACTCTGATAGAGGGGAGAGTTCAATCATATAGCACATAGCAAAGTTTCTTTAAAGTCTTCTTTTAGTGTCTCTTTCTTTCTCCAGCATTCCACTTTTTATGGAAACTATAATGTATTTCTTTTCTCTTCCAGAAAAATCCTTTTGACTTTGCCAGTAAGTTTCCTGCCATTTTCTTCCCCTACTTTAGTGTACCAATTTCAAAATGTGCTTGCATACCAGAATTAGCTAGACAAAAAAACAACAAAACGGGACCAAGCCAAATCCTCAGCCACTTATTATCCCTCTAAATACGTCACTGAGAAGCTCAATTTATCATATCATATAATTTATAAATAATAATATAGCTGAAAGTAAGTTTCTTTTTCAGATACAAGAAAAAAGTGAAGCATTCCCCTGTTTTATCCTAGTCCTATGTTGTAACTGCTATTTCTTTCCTAGTGATATTCATTTCACTTTTATAGTTTACCCTTCATAGATATGCAGGAGGTCACATAAAAGTCCATCTGCATTATTTTTTTTTTATGTGGGAAAATATTAAGCTACCAGCTTAGTCATTTACAGAAGAAGCATTTTTAACAGGTGTTATGGAAAAATGAGACCCTAAATTTATAGGTCAGAGTTCTAGGAACTTGTTTAAGAGATGATGTGTGCATATGCCAGTCTTTTAAAAATTATTTTAAATTAAATTATTAAATTTTAAATTGGCTGATGGTGAGGAGATACTTCAGCAACAGCTGTTAACAGAGGCAAGGAGTCTGCTTTGGAGAAAGTGGTGGTTGGGCCAGGTGATCTGATATCCCAGGCACTATTACAATATTGTGCACAGTCCATAAGCCAGAAATGAGAGAGAGAGAATGTGTATATTATGTGCTTCACCTGTCTTCCCCTTTGTTATTCCAGCACAGCATTTGCATCTTTAGGTAATGAATATCAAGGGCATAACAAAAACAATATCAAATCATATCAGACACAAAGTAAAAAATTCAACTATGATTAGTGGGTAGATTAAGAGGGGAAAGATTTTTTTTTACTTCTGTGTATACAGATGAATTGATGAAATGATACTTTACTTAAAAGTAATTATAGATGCTTTCTTGTCCTGATGGTTTAAAATATGGCTCATATGATGATACCCAACTCTTACTAGACTGTAAGCACAAGGAGGACAAGAACTGATTTACCATGTTTACCACAATGTCTCCAGTGCCTGACATGCAATAGGCACCATAATAAATGTTTGTTGAAAAAATAATGATGTGCGGGTACGTCATAGGTCCATACATCATCTCTGATCTGAAGAGCCTTACAGTGACATGGTGATGATGATGATTGATAATAGCTATGATTTACTGAATTCCTTCTTTGTGCCAGGGACTGCACCATCAATTTACACATAGTACTTCATATTTCATTTAATCCTAGGAAGTATGTATTATTTTGCAAATGAGAAACCTGAATTACAGAGATAGGACTAGACCCCACCTAGATCAGCCTACATCAAGATCTGATCTTTTTGCTGTATATCTTTGAACAAACACATTCTATACCCACATTATGAACATAGAACTAAGTTAAGGACAATAGATTGAAGGTAGTGTAAGGTATGTAACAATGCTGGAGGTATTGCAAGGCCAATTTGCCAGATAAGTGATACAGTAGGTCAGTGCTACAATTTCAAGGAGGAAGAATTTGCTGTGTCCTGAAAAATTTAGAAAGTGCTTCATGGGAGAAGGAAGCTTGGATGTGATGTTGAAGTAAGAATAGAATTTAAACAGGGAGAAAATAGGAGAAGAATATGAACCAAGCTGAGAAGCAGGAACACATAACATGTCTTTAGAAAACAATGAGGAGACTAATGTGACCGGAGCAGACTTCTTTGGGGACAGTGCTCACTTAGAGAAGTGTTTGCAGGTATAGTTGGGAAACCAGAAGTGGGTAGCTCAAATGCCCAGCTAAAAAGTTTGAAATTTATTCCATAATGACCCAAAATCTTTGAGATAATATCTCATTGAAAACAATTATTTTGTTTTCATTAAAAAATGTTTGCTCTCCATTAACACTTTGCTCATCTTCCTCCTAGGCTTATTTCTATGGAGGTACCTTATAAATGGGGATCATTTTCGATGAACAGTTTGAAATGGAATACATCAAAGTTATAATTGAGTCTATATCCTGGCCAGAGAATTGCCTCTTGCTGTTGCACCAAGGGGTGGGGGCCAACTCTAGTGCTGGCAGGACATGGGTTCGTAAGTAAACTACCCACGTGCCTTGAAGTTGTGTGCTTCTGTGAATGCTCTACAGTCATGGTTTTCATGTGTTGTTAGAATTACTGGGCTCTGGAGCTATATCTCATGGACTACTGCACATAAGAGGTAGGGATAGTTAGAACCTGCTGCCCCTTTTCAACCACTGCAACTCCTCCTCTAAGTGTTTACTAAATTGAGGTTATACATTTTTATTTGAAAGACAAATTCTACTGATAGAATATGTTTAAAAACATCTATTCCTTAACAATCACAGACCCAGTCCCATCGTTGCATCCTCTGGAGCAGGAACTCTTTAGCAATAAACAATACCATATTTGATGTAAATGCTTTCTGTTCATCATTTGGCTTAAAGCTTGCTTGTGATTTTTTGAAATCTTAAATTTCAAAAATATTATGTAATTAAATTTGATTTTTCCTTTGTGATTTCTTTCATAAGTTTTATTTGGAGAAAATGCTCTCATCATTCAAGGGAAAAGCTACCTATATTTTTCCTAAGTTTTATATGGTTTCTACTTTTTCCGTCTAATTTCAACTCTTTAAAACTTCTAGAAAATTTGGAATATGATATGAGGATTTATCTAATTATTTTATAAACAGCCATTTTACTAATTACATTTAGTTGAATAATTTTTTATCACTGTTAGTGTGAGTAATTCGCACACAAAGACTTTTTTTATACAGTACCAGTTATGTTTTATTAATCTCTTTATCATTGCTTATTTTGTTTGGGGGGTATCTGCAGTATCTGGCCCTATGCCTGACTCAGAAAATAACTAGCTGTACCAATTTATCTTTTCTATTCCCAGATGAATTTGAGTCATTTTTAAGTTTCTCAGCTCTTATCTTAACCCTCACCAACAAATGCATCCCCCAAATTGTGTTTAGAGCGATGATGAATAGCTTTGGCAGTCTCATATAAGTTAAATTATTGTGAGCAAAGTCTAGAGCAGTATTTCTCAAAGGGTTTTCCTGGGGTACTTTATCAGAGTTGATAAATCAACATCTCTGGAGGTGGGCCCAGGAATCTGTATGTCAAGCAAGTTTTCCAGGGCTGAAAGCATCTGGTGTGGAAATGCAGTTACACATGAAGAGGATCCCACACAGACTAGGCATGAAATGATACGGCCTAAATAAAAGTGGTGGTGGTGATATAAAAAGGGACAGGTATAATCTATTTCAAGGTAAGAGTTGGTAGCATTTGTTTTGAGTATTTTATTCTATTGAGTTTGAGTTGGGTGATCATTTAAAGGATATGCCACCGATAAAAGTAGTGAATTGAAGAAGGATTGTTTACCTTTTGGTGGAAGAGGATTAATTCATTTGTAGACATATCAAGTTTGATATGATGTCAAGATTTCTAATTATTAAATAACTAAAAAAGCAGATAGACACGTAATTTGGCTCAGACAAGAGAGAGCTCTGAGCAAAAGATGCGCAGGGGTTAAAGCATGGGCTTTAGGAGTAGTGATGCATCCAGTTTTGCCACTTAAGGCTCCATAACCTTGAGCAGATTACCTAATTTCTCAAAGCCTCAGTTTTGATACATGCTCACAAATGGGAGGTAGATGCAATGATTGTCTACAGAGAGAAGATGATTGTGAAGCTGTCAGATGGGGTTACTTCTTCCATGGGGTGGGGATAAAAATGGAAGCAGAGTACAAAGGATCAAGTCATGAGGAGCTGCCACATTTAAAGAGTGGCAGAAAGAAGAACTAGCAAACTAGCAAAGGAGTTGGAGAAAGTACAGACAGTAAAAACTCTGTCCAGTCTCCTCATATTTCTCAGTTCCCTGTCAGACTTGGTTGGACAGTGATTTCCATTCTATTTTTGTTAGCAGCAGAACTCTTGCTTTAAATGGCATCTGTGGACAAAGTCCAGTGTGTAAAACAGACAAGGGGAGATGCTCTGCTTGAAATGGGAATGGAGGCAGGAGCCGTAAGCAGTGATCTCCTCTCTTGGCCTAAATAACCAGAGCCGCCAGACATCTTCCTAGAAGCTTGGGCTTGAACGCCAGGGTGTGGGATAGTTGTAGCTGGGAGGACTACACTCTCTGTCTATAGAGTAGCAAGCTAAACTCTAATATACCTAAAACTACAGGGAAAACCTGGTCTTCTATGAAAAACATTGACTGAGTGCTGATATGGAAAGAATACAAGGTTTGAAGTCATAGCTTTGTCTATGTATGAAAGTGGTGTTGTCATCTACATCTACTTTACTGCAATCTCCCAGCAGTCCAGAATGAGTTCTACTTAGTACATTTATATCTTTTTGGTTCTAACCCATTATTGATATTTGTTGTATTTAATTTAAAATATTTATTATTCTTAGTTTACCAGATAGTTGATAATTAAGGTGCTAAAAAGAAATACAAGGAGGACAGGTGATTATAGAGAAGTATGCAGGAAGTTCATGGGCATTTATCTTTTGTGATCCATTATATCTTGTTCCCCTTGTTTATTGCCTTGCAAACAAATTCAGAATTTGCCTAATATCTGTTTTAAATATCTATCAACATAATTCCTATATCTATTGTGAAAATTAACCTTGATCGTTACTTTGGCTCTGTATGGCTACTAGTATTCTATAATTTACTTAATAAACTCTTTGCCCACTGTTGAGAATGATAACAATGCAACCAATTAATTTCCTTTATAAGACTGATCCTGGCTTTTGTAGTCTGGTCTTTTGGAAACTAAAATTAGACCACAAATTGCTTTAGTAAACAACACAAAATTCTGCTAGGCAATAGCAAGTTCCTGTAATTGTCTGAGATTTAGGTATCACATTGCAGAGTTGACATAGAAGTCGGAAACTTTTCCTGGAAAAGTGAATCCACTTATAAGTTATAATACTTGGGGAGTAGCTTGGCTAAATCACTGAGTTGTAGTTGTCAAATTTTTGTGTGGATAGCAGCCATTCAGTCTACTAATTAAAACCGTAATTCCCAGGTTCTACTTTCTGATATTTTGATTTCAGTAGGTCTGATGTAGGAACCAGGGCTTAGCCTTTTGAAGAACTACTTGGGTGGCCCATAGATTGTACCTTGAGAAATGCCAGAGTATAGAACAAGTTCACATCAGGGAAATCTTTTAAGGGAAGAATGTGATAAGTTTTGTTGGAGCGGCTAAACCATAGAGAATTTCCTATTCACCAAACACTCCTTTATTTACATTGGTGCAGAGTTGTCAGGTGGTGAGTGGTTGTAGGTAATCCCATTTATAGCTGGAGATGAGAAAGTAAATAATCAGCAATACTGTGGTTCCATCGTAGTTATTCCAACTGTGCATTTTTTTATGTTTTGGAAATTCCACAAGCTCCTCTAATATCTTAAATAACTTTCAGAAGACACTCTTGCTTGTTCTTGAGTTTCTGTAAGCCTTTTTAAAAAGTATGAATAACAAGATCTGCAAATCCAATTGATCAGAAATTACCTTGACAACCACGTTCCCTATTTTAATTATGTGAAATTTTAAAGAAACTTTGTTTCTTTTTATCTGTTTTCCTTCAGTATAACATCACATATTGGAATTACCCTTCCAAAAACACTGAAGAAAACATAATCAAGTTGTTTGAATTTGAAGCAGTTTTCTGAATTATAAAAGAGTTGTCTTTGTAATACACACAGAAGTATAGACTCATTCACGGAAAAGGTTCTATTAAAGGAAATTGTGTAAAGAGAATATTATTGTCCTGTAGGTGTTAACAATAACTGGGTGAGAGGGAAGGGTTACCTTCCCTTCTGTTGATCTTCAACTGTTAGTGGCTCTACACGGTAGTCATTAGACAGGTGGTGAAGTATTGCTGGAGGAACACCAGATGGTGTTAGGAAGTGCAGACTTGAGATCTGGTTCTGACACCTCCCAACCATGACACTTTAGTAAATAAACTTTACACTTTCTGCTCCCTTACTTATATATGTATTATCCCATATTCACTCATTTTTTCAGTTATTCAATACATTTTATTTTCCACCTGCAATGTTCCACATTCAGTGGTATGTGCTAGGGATGTACTGATAGTACTTTAGAAGGGTAATGATGGCACTGACGATGGAGACAAGTAGATGAACTCACTGTGTTGTTCTAAGTTTCAAATGAGATAATGAAAGTAAGCATTATTTAGAGATATAGAGTGGTACACGAATGTAAATTATTAGTATTTTGTTTCTTATCCCTAGCCTTGTGTGCACCTATAATTCCAGTGTCCTGAGGTACCTATTTGAAGAGCCTCATAAATACAGATCTCCACTGAACACTGTATATAATATTTCAAGATTAGAAAAAACCAAATATCTATCAAGGGGGAACTGACTAAATAAATTATGGTACTTCTATACATAGAAATATATAATAATAAATAATGATAATAAATAACCTTTTTGAGCACTTAGTGGGTGCCAAAGATGATTCTAAATTCTTTGTTTATACATTAAATTGCTTAATTATTGTAACACCCCTGTGAAGAAACTGAAGAACATAGAGGTTAATTTGCCCAAAGTTTCAGAGCTAATAAGTGATGGAATTGGGAATTGAACCCAGGTGGTTTGGGTCTTAGTCTCCACACTTAATGCTAGTCTTTCCAACAGAATAAACAAAGCAGTTCTACGTATAGTAGAAAGGAAAGCTCTCTAAGATATATTATAAAGTGCAGAATGGGTACTATTTTGGGGAAGAAAGGGAGGAAAGAAAGAAAAGAAAATTCAAATAGAAAACATACATGCATATATATAGAATATCTCTGGAAGGATACACATTTACAAGAAAATGGTAAATGTGTTTGTTTTCTCAAAGGGCTTCTGCGTAGATGAAGAACAAGGATGGAAGACTCAGTCTTCACTCTAAGCCTCTCTGGTGTCTTTTGATTTTTGTGCTGTGTGCATACATTACCAATTTGAAAAGTAAATAGATTTTAAAAATGCAAAGTCCTCATAATGAATCCTCCTAAAACAAATAACAACTTTGTAATGTACATCTTATTCCCCAGTCGATATAGTCTGCAATCATAGGTTCATATTTGGGGTGCCTAAAAGACTTCACTGCAGGATAATGACATCAGGTGATATCTGTGACCTGCATCAGCATACAGTTAGAAAGCAAGCAACATTAAAAGGAACTGGCCTCAGTCAGCCTGCTCACTGACAGATTTTCCCCCAACAGCCCAACCCAGGATATGCAGAAGTCCTCTTTTTGGGGCCTCTTAGCCCAGGCCAGCACATTAAGGCTTAGGAAGCCTGAAAGACAGAGAGGAAGAGAATATCCAGTAACAGGCACATAGAGGTTGCCTAATATATTTTTTTAAAATGAATAAGCCAAAAAGAGGAAAAAGGGAATAAAGAAAAACATAGTTCTATAAAGTTATGTACCCCATATCTATACAATGTGAGAGTGATTTTTCACCTGCATCTAATAAACTGGCTTTAAATCCATTCTAAAACAAGTTCCAAGAATGATTTGAGCAAGAGCCATTAACTTAAAGTCATCAAAGGTACAAAGAATTCTATTTAACTTACCTTTTTCCCCCAGGAGTGGGTACGTGGATGTGAGTATGGGAATAGGATTTTAACTTTATCATCATAACTTGTACCATTTAGCCAGTCCATAAAAATCTTTGAAAATAATAAAAGCAAAACATGATGTTCTACTTAGGATTATAATTTTAAATAGGGACTTATAGCTCCTGAAATTGAGACAGAAAAAAATTTTAGATTGTGGTTTCAAGATCAGTTTGGTTACCAAGTAAGACAGGCTCTAAATCACTTTAACTCATTGAAGGATGGCAAATACAGCACATATCCAGATTGGATTCATGCATTTAAAGGTGTCAGAACCCAAACTAAGTTCCTAATTCTGATGAGATGACAGTTTACGAAATCAGAGACATTCTACTTTTAAAACAAATAATATATCGTAAATTGTATTATTCCCAAATTTTCTGTGTCCTCCCTGTGCATTGTCATGGAACTTGAAGTAGGCCTTCTCTGTGGGAAGAATATCCTTCCCCATTCCAATTATATCATGCTTGAGCATGTGACTGGTTTTGGTCAGTGGAAGTGGATGGGAGAAACATGGGATGTCTCAGTAGAAGTTTTAAGAGCTATCACATAGCTTTGCCATATCTCTCTTTTCCCTCTGTCCCTAGGATGGCATGTACCAAAAAACAGTACTCTTTCAGCCTAGATTCTGGAATAAAGAAGGCATCTGGAGAAGACTCTGAGAAATATCTAACTGTTTTGTAGCATAAGCAAGAACTAAATCTTTGTTTTAGTAAGCACTATGATTTAGGAGTTGTTTGTTACTGCAGTATAACCTAATGAAAACTGACTAATACAGAGTGATAACTTGAATAGCTGTGCTTGCTACAGGAAAATTTTAAGTGGGAAAAAAGAAGGTAGTAAAACATAAATATCTATACCAGCATCTTTACACCCTCAGGCTGGGTGGATGATGAGTCTTACAGTGAGTTTGGCTTCTGGTGCGGCATGCCCAGGTCAGTGATAAATGGGTGGGTTACCTGGGCATCTGAGCTCCAGATTGGACTACTCTCTACCTTTGGCCTCTAGGCTTGCATAGATGAACATTTGGAGCTCAGAGAATGTGTTTAGTCATCCGTGGGACACAGTCATCCAAGCTGCTATGAGAAAATATTTGAATCCAAGAGTGGGCAAGCCCCAACTGATACTGAGAAGATGGCCAAGTGCCTGTGTAGGGGAAGTAAATGATTTAAAGCAGATTTTCTTATAGTATTGGTGAGTTTAACAGGCACTTGGCCATTTTCTCAGTATCAGTTGGGGCTTGTCCACTCTTGTGAAAGTGGTGAGACCTCAGATTGGAAGAAATAGTAGGACTTTGACATACATCAAAGAACACATGTAAAGGGCCAGATAATGAATTTTTATGCTGTCACAACTAAAGTCTACCATTATCCTGTGAAAGCAGAAATTCACAATATGTAGTAAATAATTGTGGCTGTGTTCTAATGAAACTTTATTTACAAAAACAAGTGACTGGGCAGATTTTGCCTATAGGCCATACTTTGCTGACCCTTGATCTGGTAGAAAATAAAATGGAACTTCTTTCCACTAATATCACACTCAGAAATTTGGTGTCAATTAAAGAGAAGTTCTTGTATACACCTCATCCACAGAAACTTGAAATGCTCTCACTCACTCAAAAGCCATCAAAACAATGAAGGGAATTACCCTGGGGAACTATTTTAAAAGTTTAATGACAAAGTCTATGTCATCAAACACGATGAAAGACACAGATGCCTTGGCATGGGTGATCCACAGCCTTACTGAAGTTTGAGGACCTCGAAGCACTAACCTATGAGAAAGCATGAAACATACAGTGGCAACCAGGCAAGTACAGGTTATGAGAGCATAAAAAAATACAGAAATTGAGAAGCAAGTTTTCATTATTCCACCTTGTGTCACTGTGACATGTGCATAGTCATATTATATTTGGTTTGTCAGAAAGAATATTGGCTCTAAGCACATCTCAGGAGAGTAGTTATGAGTTGATTTAGGAAAGAAACACTAGAATTGGAATTTATTTGCTGTATCTTGGCCTTTTTTGTTACTTTTTTTTTAATTTATTTTTTTAAGCTCATTATTGGAATATAATTGCTTTACACTTTTGTACCAGTTTTTGAGGTACACCAAAGTGAATCAGCTGTATGTATACATATGTCCCCCTGTCCCCTCCCTCCTGCGACTCCCTCCTACCCTCCCTGTCCTGGCCTTCTAAGGCATCACCCATCATTGAATTGATCTCTCTTTGTTATACAGCAAATTCCCACTAGCTATCTATTTTACAGTTGGTAGTGTATATAAGTCTATGCTACTCTCTCACTTTGTCCCAGCTTCCCCTTTGCCCCCCACCCCCCAATCTTGTGTCCTCCAGTCCATTCTCTGCATCTGCATCCTTATTCTTGTCTTGTCACTGGGTTCATCAGTACCATTTTTTTTTTAGATTCCATATGTATGAGTTACCATATAGTATTTGTTTTTCTCTTTCTGGCTTACTTCACTCTGTATGACAGACTCTAGGTCTATCCACCTCATTACATATAGCTCCATTTCATTCCTTTTTATGGCTGAGTAATATTCCATTATATATATGTGCCACATCTTCTTTATCCATTCATCTGTTGATGGGCAGTTAGGTTGTTTCCATGTCCTGGCCATTGTAAATAGTGCTGCAATGAACATTATGGTACATGTTTCTTTTTGGATTATGGTTTTCTCTGGGTATATGCCCAGTAGTGGGATTATTGGATCATATGGGAGTTCTATTTTTAGTTTCTTAAGGAACCTCCAAACTGTTTTCCATAGTGGCTGTACCAACTTACATTCCCACCAACAGTGCAGGAGAGTTCCCTTTTCTCCACACCCTCTCCAACATTTATTGTTTCTAGATTTTTTTGATGATGGCCATTCTGACTGGTGTGAGGTGATACCTCCTTGTGGCTTTGACTTGCATTTCTCTAATGATTAGTGATGTTGAGCATCTTTTCATGTGTTTGTTAGCCATCTGCATGTCTTCTTTGGAGCAATGTCTATTTTGGTCTTCTGCCCATTTGTGGATTGGGTTATTTGCTTTTTTGGTGTTAAGCTGCATGAGCTGCTTGTATATTTTGGAGATTAATCCTTTGTCCATTGCTTCATTGGCAAGTATTTTCTCCCATTCTGAGGGTTGTCTTCTTGTCTTGTTTATAGTTTCTTTCGCTGTGCAAAAGCTTTTAATTTTCGTTAGGTCCCATTTGTTTATTCTTGATTTTATTTCCATGATTCTAGGAGGTCGGTCAAAAAAGATCCTGCTTTGATGTATGTCATAGAGTGTCCTGCCTATGTTTTCCTCTAAGAGTTTTATAGTGTCTGGCTTTACATTTAGGTCTTTAATCCATTTGGAGTTTATTTTTGTGTATGGTGTTAGGAAGTATTCTAATTTCATTCTTTTACATGTAGCTGTCCAATGTTCCCAGCGCCACTTATTGAAGAGGCTGTCTTTTTTCCATTGTATATTCTTGCCTCTTTTGTCAAAGATAAGGTACCCATATGTGCTGGGGTTTAGCTCTGGGTTCTCTATTCTGTTCCATTGATCTTCCTTTCTATTTTTGTGCCAGTACCATACTGTCTTGATCACTGTGGCATTGTAGTAAGTTTGAAGTCAGGAAGCCTAATTCCATCAACTCCATCTTTCCTTCTCAAGATTGCTTTGACTATTCGGGGTCTTTCCCCTAGAAACAAGAGGCACAGCTCGCTATGCAGGGTGACAGGAGGAAAACCAGATTTTGAGATCAGGAAGCAGAAGCAGGAAGGAGTGATAGGTTTAGACTAGTGCCTTTTTTGGGTCTCTGCAGGAAAGGCAATACAGGGCAGTATAAACAGTTTAGGACTGGCTGACTTTAATAACTTCAGCAGGCTCTAAGCTATAAGGGTGGTCCTTAGTTGTGTGGTACCTGGTCCTGGGATAATTAAGGCAGAGGAATTATGCCTCATGGAGTATATGGGCCAGAGAGAAGAGGTATGGCTCTGGATTGCTGAGTTTGCATATCAGAGACATACTCCTTGTTAAATCCTTTGCTATCTCTAAGAACTGGCAAGCCCAGGGAGAGGCAGTCACTCCCCAGCTAGAAATATTTAAGATTCAAAGCATGGTCTAGTACAATGTATTATCTCATTAAACCACCCTCATGCTTAGCTGAAATTTTATGCCCATTGATTAGTAGCTTCCCATTTCCAATAAGTTCTAGAAATCTCCTGTATAACATTGTACCTATAGTCAATGATAATGTATTGTACACTAAAAATTTGTTAAGAGAGTCAATGTCATGATGTGTTCTCATAAATAAATAAATAAATAAATAAATTCCTCATCACAACCCAGTAAATAGATACCATATTCTCCCTATTCTATAGACAAGTATATTGAGTCTTAAATAATGTAACTTGCTCAGTGTCACATGATTGGTAATTAGAATAGGAA
This sequence comes from Hippopotamus amphibius kiboko, assembly GCF_030028045.1. Lineage (NCBI taxonomy): Eukaryota > Metazoa > Chordata > Mammalia > Artiodactyla > Hippopotamidae > Hippopotamus > Hippopotamus amphibius. Next base: position 128,655,633 of record NC_080190.1, read on the forward strand.
TTTAAATACAAAAATTTTTAAAAGACTGAAAACTAAAGCTATGTCTATGAAATGTACTATATCTCTATTTAGTTTGTCTCCCTGAAAGTATTAAAATAACAACAGAACAATCAGTTTTTTAAATGATTATTTAACATTGTCCTCCATAGTATCTAATTTACTTCATGTGAAATCAGAATTCTATCATTCATAAAGTATTTCTGGGTTGCCTTTTTTTCTCACCCTAATTTATCTCTGCCTTTCAGTAGGACTATCTAGTTAATTTACCTTTGATATGTCAACTATAAATTGGAACTTGCCATCTGCCTGTAAAAGAATTAAATCACTTTGTGCTACTGTAGCTACTGACCTTCCACATCACCTGAAGGGAATTCCGGGTGGAGACCACGAATGAGGCACTCTGTGCTTTGGAGCATGGGCAGAACAGGTCTTTAGATAGTTAGATGTTTTCAGGAACTGATTTTATAAGCCCAACCTTTGCATCCCCTCATATCTAGAAAAGCACTAAGTCCCTACATGGTGACATCTGCTTCTCGTGACTAGCAGAAACCCCTTACCAAAAAATGTGTTTGATTGCATGTACTCCTCCCTTACCAAGAGTACATGTATACTAATCTTCTCCCCTGCCTCTGTGGAACAGTTTCTCAGAGCTATCTGGGATGCTGTCTCCCGGGCTGCAGTTTTAATTTTGCCCCAAATAAACTCAATTCACAACTCTCACATTGTGCATTTTTTAAGTTGACAAATATGATTACCAATATGGTTGGATTTAAAATCATTGTGCTTATTTTTTTCTATTTGTCCTATTTTGAGATTCTATTATTTCTATCTTTTTGACTAACTTTTTTTTTAGTATCCCATTTTTCTCTTCCTTTGAATTTTTACCTTCTTTTATTGTCAGTAGTTATTCCAGTTATTTCAATATGTGTTTTTAATTTACAACACTCTATTTTAAATTAATATTGCAATATTTCCCTCTAATGTAAGAACCTTCTAAATAATATTTTGATATATACCCTTCCTGTACTTTGTCATACATTGTTATTTTTGTACTTTAGTCTGTGTCTGTGTCTGAAATTTTACTATCTGGTTGGTCTGTAAATCTGTTATGTTGTCTGTTGGGTTTGTTGACTTAAAAAAAATTCACAATGTGAGAGTTGCGAGTTGAGTTTATTTGGGGCAAAATTAGAACTGCAACCTGGGAGACAGCATCCCAGATAGCTCTGAGAAACTGTTCCAAAGAGGCAGAGGGTAAGATTAGTATATATGTATTCTTGGTAAAGGAGGATTACGTGAAAAGAAGCACATTTTTTTCTTTTTTTTTTTTTGGTAAGGGGTTTCTGCTAGTCACAAGGAGCAGTCACCTTGTAGGGATTTAGTGCTTTTCTAGATATGAGGGGATGCAAGGGTTGGACTTATAAAATCAGCTCCTGAAAACATCTAACTATTTGCCCATCCTCCAAAGCACAGAGTGCCTTATTCATGGTCTCCACCCTGAATTCCCTTCAGGGGATGTCGAAGGTCAGCAACAGTAGCAGCACAATGTGATTTAGTCCTTGTACAGGCAGATAGCAAGTTCCAATTTATAGTTGACAGGTTTTTTGTTTGGTTGGTTGGTTGGTTGGTTTTGGTTTCAGGCACACGCTTTTGTCTCTGTGTGCCTGAGCTTTTAAATTCAGTGCCATTTGTTGTTTTTGAAAAATTTTAGCGATAATTTGATGCCTAAGGTAGTTATTTTCATCCCAAATAAGATTTACATTAGTTTCTGACAAATAGCTTGGGGCAAAAGCAAAACCAGATCCCCTTAATCCAATCAGGGATTGAAATGATTCAAACTGAGCTTCAGTCCTTGTAAGGGATGGGCTATTTCAGCTAACTCTTTACATGCAGCCCTTGGGGATCCCAATCTAAAATCTGGGGGCTTGCCAGGACCTCCCTTTCCTTGCCAGGCTCTACATTTCAGTTTTTACCTCCTCGAATTCACAAGGCTGTTGAAAGTGCAGTTTAGCTTCTCAGTCCCTGGAGGAAAGTGGTCCAAATGCCAGGCTTACCTCTCTAGATTTTCTTCTTCTCTTTGGTTTTGGTCCAAGGATCCATCTCTGCCTTTGTAGCTCTTCAATGCTTTCAAATTTAAAAAAAGAATATTTTATCCAACCTTTGTATAGGGTCATACCTATAATTATTTTGATACCTTCCTATGCTTTCAGTAATACTAGTTCTGAAAAACTTTAAATTGTGAAATATAATACATTTAGAAAAACTCAAATAAATATAGATACAAGTCAACTAATTATTATAAAGTGAATATTCAATGAAGCTACCACTGAGGTCATGACTTTTAATTCTGAGCAAAGTTATCTGACTCTAGAAAGTTTGTTGGCATTTCACAATGACTGTTGTAATCCAGTAGAATATAGCAATCTTAATTAAAGTGATAATGACATAGAAACTAAAAGTAACAAGCAATATTTACATAGAAATGATAAATTTACCTCAAGAAATTTATTAATTCTAAAGTACAGTGTAGTGGCTGTGCCTCTCATCCAGAAAGCCGTTGCTCCTTGCTGTGGGCCAGGGAAGAAAAGAATGAGGTGAGCGCTGGGCCCAAACCAGGGGGTGGTGCTGGGGATCTCTATCTCAGTAAAGCTGCAGGTACAACCAGATTTGGGAGTTTCTGGACTGGATGCCTGGATCACATTCTGTCAAACCCAGGGCCAGCTTTCTGAAACAAATATTTCCTAATGACCACCATAATCACCTGTCATGAAACTCATAGATAATGGCTTAGAAGATCATAGACGATATAAACAACCTGCATTTTAAAAACCAATGTTGGGCTTCCCTGGTGGCATAGTGGTTAAGAATCTGCCTGCCAATTCAGGGGACATGGGTTCAATTCCTGGGCCAGGAAGATCCCACAATTAAGCCCATGTACCACAACTACTGAGCCTGTGCTCTGGAGCCCACGAGCCACAACTATTGATCCCATGTGCCACAACCACTGAAGCCTGTGTTCCTAGATCCTGTGCTCCAGCATAAGAGAAGCCACCACACTGAGAAGCCTGCACACCACAAGGAAGAGTATCCCCCACTCACCGCAACTAGAGAAAGCCCAGGTGCAGCAATGAAGGCCCAATGCAGCCAATTAATTAATTAATTTTTAAAAAGTAGTGTAAATTTTTCTTAGCTGCAGAAAAATAAGGATATTCTCAAGCTAGTTCACTGATTAAAGTTTAAAGAAAACACTCATCATGGATAATTCAAAGAAGTAGGGAATTGATTACAGTTGACCCTTGAACAACATGGATTTGAGCAGCACAGGTCCATCTACACATGGATTTCTTTCAATAAATACTAGACTACTACATGATCCATGATTGGTTGAATCAATGGATGTGGAACACTGAATGTGGAAGTCTGACTGTAAAGTTATACACAGATTTTTGACTGCACAGTGGTCAGTGCCATTAACCCTCACATTGTTCAAGTGTCAACTATATTACTGCTCATAACACTCTTTCTACCAGAATTAGCAAAAGGATGTTTGAGTTTCAAAAAATGGAGCATTTTGATTTGGGAGAAATAATATTTGTTAATTTCAGTCACTATCTCTTACAAAATCACATAAACATAGCAAAGATAAAATGATGAGAACATCTGGTAAAAGAGAAAATAATGGTAGAAAATGAAACAAGAGCCAAGATTAGTATACAAAAACACTTTCTTTTTTTTTTTTTTCTCTCCCGAGGCTCCGTGCCTGATGGAATGAGTCACACTGGTCATTGTGTGGTTCAGCATGTTCTTGGTGAGGCCGCATCAAGAGGGGCCTCTGGGATGCAAGGAGTGCATTAAAAGACAGATGGGCCTGGGCCTCCAAGGGGCCTCCTTAGAGAGGCCTGACCCCTCTGCTGGTGTCTGGACCTGCGCCACTGCATTGAGCCCAGTCATACCTGCAGAATGTTGAATTATAAAGCCAAGATATTTTCTAAATACCTTTCTCCTCTTAACTGCTCATATTTCTTAACTACCTACTGAAAGCATAAAGGAACAAGCCAGAGATAAATTAAAGGGTGTCCCAGAGCCTCAAGACTCTCCAGTATTCATCAAGGAATCTCAAGCATGTCAACTGAATAAAAAAAAATTCATCCTTTTTCCCTTCAAATGTCCAGCTGCAGTCTTGACCAGTGTTGTCTGATACAAATATGGTGTGTGTATATAACATATATAATGAAAATGTTTTCAGTACCCACAACAAATGAAAATGGAAAAAAAAAGTTCTTTCTAAGGACTCTTTCTGCCTTCCTGAGGAAAAGATAAAGTCAGGAAGGATGATGGCTCAGTGTTTGAGAAATTGTTCTCAGGATTCAGTGACCTTTGCTGATGTGTCTGTGGACTTCACCCAGGAAGAGTGGTCTTTAATGGACCCCTTTCAGAGAAAGCTATACAGGTATGTGATACAGGAGAGCTACAAGAACCTGAGCACAGCAGGGTATCAATCATTGAAACCCACTCTGATATCTTGGTTGTAACAAGAAAAAGATTTGAGGACAGTGGAGAGAAGAAGAGTCCTCCAAGACTCAGCAATTCACCTGGATAATCTTAGGGGAAAAACATCTGTTGGGATGGAAACAGTAACATTGGCAAGAATCTACAGTGGATGGGAACTCTATGACTGTGAGTAAAGTAGGAAAGACGTCAATGAACACTTGTACCTTAGGACACGCAGCAGAACTCAAAATGCATGCAACATTTATGAGCATAATGAGTGTGGATAAAACATCCTAACTCTACAGAAGAAAACCTCTACTGTTGAGAAGCATTTTGTGTTTAATCAGTGTGAAAAAGCCATCAGCCTGACCTCAAATATTATGGACAGGAAAAGCAGCATGGGTGAGAAAGCCTTGGAATGCAGTGATGGTGATGAAGCTTGTGTTAATCAGCCTTCCCTTCAGGCACAAATGGTAATTCAGAATGGGGAAAAATGCTGTGAATAGAAGGAATGTGGGAGAGCTTCTGTTCATTCCACAAGTCTTGGTGTATGTGTACTAAGTCACACCACAAAAAAGGTTATGAATGCAAGGTGTGAGGGAAAGTCTATAAGTATCCTACATCCATTAAAATTCACATGGGAATCCACACTGGAGAAAACCCCTATAGATGTAAGGAATGTGGGAAAGCTTTCATTAGAGCTTATGAATTTGAGGCATATAAATCCTGATAATGGAGAGAAGCCCTTTATATGTAAGGAATGTGGGAAAATCTATCACATTCTACATCCATTAAAATTTACATGGGAATCCACACTGGAGAGAAATCCTATAAATGTAAGGAATGTAGGAAAGACTTTATTAGGGCTGATCAACTTGCTCTGCATATAAAATCTCATACTGGAGAGAGGCTCTTTATATGTAAGGAATGTGGAAAATTCTATTTTTATCCCTTACTCCTTAATGATCATATGTGACATCACCATGGAACAAAACCACATAAATGTAGGGAGTGTGGGAAAGCCTTCATTACTTCCTCTTATATGTTCCTTAGAAAACATGTAAAATCTTATAGTGAAGAGAGACCCTTTCCATGTGAAAAATGTGGAAAATTCTTTAAAAGTTCTTCATATCTTAAGAATCACAATTGAATTCACACTGGAACAAAACAATATAACTTTAAGTGGTATAGCCTTCATCAGGTCTTTTTCACTTACTGAACATAAGAAAACTCATGCTGGAGACCAGCCTTTTTTTATGTGAAGGTTGTGGAAAACTTTTTGTTAGATCTCAGTTTAGGGACCATGGAAAATCTCACAGTGGAGAGAGGCCCTTTCCACATGAGCCATGTGGAAAATCCTTTAAAAGTTCCTCACATTCATCTTCACAAGCAAATTCACTCTTAAATGAAAACCCTACAAATATGAACAATGTGTGAAAACCTTCACTTGGAAATCAGATCTTTCTATACCTGTCCAAACTCATGGTGGAGAGAAACGTAAGGATGTAAACAATGTGAGAAAGCCTTTTTTTTATTCCAATTTGTATTAGATACATGAAAAACTCACCCTCTAGCAAAATCCTATACACAAAGAATATGGGGGAAAGCCTTCAGTTCTCTCTGTTCTTTTGTCCTGAAAGAAATTACCTTGTGCTATAGATATCAGGTATGTAGGAAAGCCCTCAGTAGTCCTGATTCACTTGACATGAAAAGAGCACACTGGAGAGGTGGTCTTCATGTGTAAGGAATGTGGGAAAGCCATCCATCTCACAACCCAGCCTATTAAGTTTCATAGTAAAGCCACATTATTAAGAAACATGGAAAGCACTTTACTATATATATTTCCTCAGGGAAATATATATTCCTTAAATATGGGAGATCTTGCAGTGCAGAGGAACTCTACTGATGTAAGATTTGTGGAAAACTGTACATCTCCTGAGTACTTCGATGTTCACTTGTGATCTCACTGTGGAGAAGAACATTAGGAATGTAAGAAATATTGTACAGTCATCATTTTTTCCATTATATTGCTCCTTATGCTTAATAAACATGGGGTGATTCATGGTCAAGAGAAATGGAGTGTAGTAAATATGGGAAATGCTACCCTGAGTTTGATATCTTAGGGTTTCTGAGAAAGGATAGTGTTCCTGATAGTCCCAAAGATATATTTTGAACATTTGTCATCTGGCCCTGACCTTTCCTGGGCAAAATATGTATTTCTTTCCCCTCATAGTCAGGCCAGGCCAGGCTAGTCTAGTTGTTACATTTCCCAGATCACAACCTAGCCAAAAGTGGGCCTACAGGATTCACACTTAATCCTCTTTGGAACCCCTGATGTTGTCTATTCAATGGACTATACAGTGCTCACCAAGTCCATCTACATTGAGTCCCAGTGGCCAAAGTGGAGGACATAGTACATCTCCGTAAATTTTGTAAAGGTGGCCTTGTCCTCTCTCATACCTGATCTTTTCAGGGTCAGGGTCAAGCATGCGATGACTAGAGAAAAAGTGAGACTTCATCTGCTGACGTGAAACACTCCAATGTCCTGACCTTTGTAGGAGAACAACACCCCTGACACCTGTGGAGGAAATTCAGCCTCAGGCATTTCAGGAGGAGGGTGAGAGAAATGAACACTCTCTTTCACTCCTATATCCAGCTCCACACCCATGCAAAACAATCATATCATGTGTCTGAGTCAAGCAACCTTTGCTGCTGGTCACATCACCTCTCTCTGGGTTTATCATCCCATCAAAGTGCTTGAAAAGTGAAAAACTCATATTACTCTGGCTGGTCCTGATAATGTGCACTGCTTGATGCCATCACTGGCAGTTCTCCATTGCTGCAGCTATGCCAGAGGCATGAAAACTTTGCACGTTTTGTAAAATACCTTTTTATCTCATATTGAAAGTGTAGCTTTTAAGTGGGTGTAGGATTGCTATAAGAAAGGCATACCTATAAATTCTAATATGATTCAAAATAAACTCATCATATGACAACTTAAAGCAAAGGGAAGGTGAAGGATCTAAAGCTGGAGAATTTAATGCCAGTAAAGATTTGTTTGATAATTATAGAAAGAGGTTTGGTTTAAAAAATGTCAAGATAACAGGAGAAGCAGCTTTTGCTGACAAAGAGGAAGTAGAAAATTTCTCAGAAGCTATTAAGAAAATCCTTGAGGGGAGATCAAGATGGCAGAATAGAAGAATGTAGAGCTCATCTCCTCCCACAAATATATCAAAAATATATCTACATGTGGAAAAATTCTCACAGAAAACCTATTGAATGCTGGCAGAAGATCTCATACAACCAAATCTGCAAGAAAGATCACCACATAACTTGGTAGGAGAAAACAAAAAACTAAAAACAAAACAAAAAAAGGAATCAGAATGGATCCTGCACCACTGGGAGGGAGCTATGGAAAAGAAAATGTTCCCTCACCTGCTGATGCATGTTGGGGCTGCATGCTGAAAACTGGACTTCAGACCAAGGGAGAGGAATGCATGGAGATAGTCCAAAGTGACTGGAGTGTGGTCTGGGCCTCAAGAAGGGGTGTGCATAGGACAGAGTCCCGGTCCTAATAGAAGCCCCATTATTAACTTTTGTGTGAAGGGGGGACAAGGCCCTGGCATAACAGCCTCATTCTCAGCTTACTCCCAGTAGACTTGGCTCCACCTCTCCAAGCCCCAGGAGCACACAAGCACCAATGGGTTGCCCACATGCAGAGGCTGAAGCTGAAATCTGAGATGATCCCTGGCAGTTGTGCAACTTCAGCAGATTTATGTGGCTTTGTAAACTCAGTGCTTGCAGGACATCTGAGTGGATTACTGGGGCTCCCATGGCTAAGGCAGGTCCAGGGTTAGTGGCAGCAGGCTTTGTGGGCATTGTGCATGTGGAGGTAGGGCCAGATTCTGGGCTAATTCTATAGTTCCCACATCAGGTCCAGGTGCATGAGTATGGTTGGGTCCCGATGCCAGACTTTGGTGAATCTGTGCCAGCAGTTGTGTGAGCACAGTGTCTGATGAACATCTGAACTGATTGCCTGTGTTCCCATGGCTGAGGTGTGGCCGAGTGCAACATCAACAATAGGGTAACTTGTGAGCTTGTGCAACAGGTGACAGGTGATACCACAGAGCTCACTTCCTAGTGGACAGCTTTTGTGGAGGAATACTCAGTGGCTCCTATACCAGTGGGAGGGCTCCAGTCTAGCTCACACAGCAGTGTGAGGTACTACCAGTGGTGCTACCTCACACCACAACTTAGACTAGATCTGGGGGCTTCCACTCCAAAAACTAGGGAGCAAACCCTGCCACTGACAGGGCTGCAACAACCACAGAGCAAAGAGGAGGCCTGCTCAGCATCCACTGTACACTTTGGTCACCACAACACCAATCACACCCCCTATCAAGGGGATAATGATCATCACACACTGAGGAAAGATGTGGAAGCCATCCGTAGTAAAAACAGCCATTGCACCACAAATATTAGACTCACTTGGGTTATCCAGGGATGATCCCACATATAAAAAGCTCTCCAAGACCACAGTAGATAACTGTTTTTCCTAAATTCATAGAGTCAGAGAAATGAATGTACAATGAAGAAGCAGAGGAACCACTGCTAATTAAGAGAACAAGAGAATTCCCCTGAAAGAACAAACAATGAAACAGCCCTCTCCAGTCTACTAGACCCTGAGCTCAAAAAGGAGGTAATAAAAATATTGAAGGAATTAAAAAACTCTCAATAAAAATGCAGATCACTGTAATAAGGAATTAGAAACTATGAAGAGGAGCAAATAAAAATTAGAAAACTCATTTGCTGAGATAAAAACTGAGCTAGAGGCAATAAATAGAAGACCAAATAATGCAGAAGAATGAATAAGTGATCTGGAAGACAGGATAATGGAAATCACACAATTAGAAGGCCAGACAGAGAGACAAATGAAAAAAAAAAAGTGAAAGCAATAGGCAAGAGCTATGGAATAATGTAAAGCAAGCCAGTCCCTACAATAGGGATCCCCAAAGGAGAAGAAAGAGAAAAGGGGATCAAAAGTGTACTTGAATATTATGGATGAAAACTTCCCAAACCTAAGGAAGAAAACAGATATTCAGGTACAGAAAGCACAGAGGGTCCCAAACACGTTGAACCCAAACAGACCTACACCAAGACATATGATAATTAAATTGTCAAAAGTTAAAGATAAAGAGAGGATTCTAAAGGCAGCAAGAGAAAAACAAGGGACCCACCATAAGGTTACCTGTTTCTACAGAAACACTGCAGGCCAGAAGGGCGTGGCAAGATATATTCAAAATCATGCAAAGGAAAAATCTCATAACCTAGGATACTCTACTGAGCAAGATTATCATTTAGAATAAAAGGAGAGCTAAAGAATTCCTCAGACAATCAAAAACTAAAAGAGCACAGCAGTACTAAACCTATCCTGAAAGGTTTTCTCTAAATATAAAAGAAACAAGAATCCATAGGAAATAGAAAAATTGCAAAAGGAAAGTAAATCTCTTAAATAAGTCAGTACGTAGCTTACAAAAATAAAAAATTTTTGTGAAAGCAAATGATAACTAAAATGAACAGCAAAGGATAACATGAAGATGGGAAAGAGGACATCAAAATCAAAATGTGGGGGAGAGGAGTAAGAAAATGGAGATTTGTTTTAAAAAGAACATGTTTGAGCTTATATTACAACCAGTCTAAAGCAAGTAGAAATAGTAATGGGATAACATACATGAAAACCAGGATAACTACAAATCACAAACATAATAGATTCACAAAAAACAAAAAGAAGAGAACACAAGCATAACACAAAAGAAAAGCATCAAACCACAAAAGGAAAAACAAAACGGAAAAGAAAGAAACAAAGAAGAAATACAAAATCAACTGGAAAACAAGGTTTAAAATGGCGATAAATATATATCTATCAATAATTACTTTAAATGTCAAATGGACTAAATGCTCCAATTAAAAACAGAGTGGCAGATTGGATAATAAAATAAGAGCCTACAATATGCTGCCTACAAGAGACCCACTTTAGGGGAAAGGACACACACTGATTGAAAGTGACAAAATGGGAGAAGATATTTCATGCAAATGGAAATGACAAGAGAGTGGGGGTCATAATACTCATATCAGACAAAATGGACTTTAAAACAAAGGCCATAAAGAAAGATACAGAAAGACACTATATAATGATAAAAGGATCAACAAAAGAAGAGGATATTATATTCACTAACATATAGGCACCCAAATAGAAGCACCTAAATACATAAAACAAATACTAACAAACATAAAGGGAGAAATTGACAGAAATGCAATAATAGAAGTAGAATATAACATGCCACTCATATCAATGGGCAGATCTTCCAGACAGAAAAATCAATAAGGCAACAGAGATCCTAAATGATACAATAGAACAGTTAGACTTGATATTTTCAGGACATTACATCCAAGAAAACAGAAAACACATTCTTGTCAAGCACATATGGAACATTCTCTAGAATAGACTGCATACTAGGACATAAAACAAACCTTGACAAATCTAAGAGGATAGGAATTATTTCAAGTGTCTTTTCTGACCACAGTGGCATGAAATCAGAAATCAACACAAAAAGAAAAACAAGAAAGAAACAATTACATGGAAACTAAACAACAGGCTACTAAAAAACCATTGGGTCAATGATGAAATCAAAGGGGAAATTAAAAAATACCTTAAGACAAATGACAATGAAAGCACAACCATACAAAATCTATGGGATGCAGCAAAAGCAATCCTAAGGGTGAAATTCATACCAATAGAAGAATTCCTCAAAAAAAAAAAGAAAAATCTCAAAGAAACAACCACCTACAACCTAAAAAAATATAGAAAGAGCAAACAAAACATAAAGTCAGCAAAAGGAAGGAAGTAATAAAGATTAGAGAGGAAATAAATAAAATAGAGATGAAAGAAGCAATAGAAAAAGTCAGTAAACCCAAGAGGTGGTATTTTGAAAGGATAAGCAAAATTGAGAAACCTCTGGCTGAGCTCATCAAGAAGAAAAGAGAAAGGACCCAAATAAACAAAATAAGAAATGAAAGAGGAAAAATAATAACTGAGACCACAGAAATACAAAAATAAAAATAAAATAAGAGAAGACTATGAACAACTATACACAAATTGCACAACCTGGAAGAAATGGACAAGTTTCTAGAAACATATGGCCCACCAAAATTGAATCAAGAAAAAATAGATAATTTGAACAGAGCAATAACTAGAAGTGAAATTGAATACGCATTAAAAAAAACTCCTAGCAAACAAAAGTCCAGGATTGGATAGTATCACTGGGGGATTCCACCAAACATACAAAGAAGGTTATCCTTTGGTAAATCCTTAAACTCTTCCAAAAGATTGAAGAGGAGGGTACATTCCCAAAGTCATTCTATGTAGCCACCATCACCCTGATACCAAAGCCAGACAAAGACACTACCAAAAACTAAATAAAAGAATTACAGACCAATATCTTTGATGAATATAGATGCAAAAATTCTCAACAAAATGTTAGCTAACAGAATCCAACAACCCATAAAAAAGACCATACACTGTGATCAAGTAGGATCACCATGATGTTTCAACTTACGTGAATCAATCAATATGATAAACCACATCAACAAAAGACAAAAACCATATGATTATCTCAATAGATGAAGACAAAGTATTTGATGATATTAAACATTCATTCATGATAAAAACTCTTAATAAAGTGGATATAGAGGGAAGATATCTCAACATAATAATAAGCTATTTATGACAAATGCACAGCCAACATAATACTCAATAATGAAAAGCTGAAAGCCTTCCTGCTAAAATCTGGAACAAGACAGTGATGTCCACTCTCACCACTTCTGTTTGATATAGTATTGGAAGCCCTAGCCACAGCAATCAGACAAGAAAAAGAAATAAAAATTACCAAATTGGAAAGGAAGAGGTAAAATTGTCACTATATGCAGATGATATGATACTATATGTAGAAAACCCTAAGGACTCCACACAAAAACTACTAGGTCTAATAAATGAATTCAGCAAAATAGTAGAATACAAAATTACTATACAGAATCCTGTTGCATTTCTTTACACTAACAATGAAATGTCAGAAAGAGAAAGTAAAAAAAAATCCCTTTTAAAATTACATTAAAAAAAAAAAAACAAAAAACCCAGGAATAAACCTAACCAAGAAGGTGAAAGACTGAGAAGTATAAAAAATTGATAAAGGAAATTGAAGATGATTCAAAGAAATGGATTATCCTGGATAATCCATTATCCTGAATTGGAAGAACAAATATTGTTAAAATGGCCATAGTAACCAAAGCAATCTACAGATTTAATACCAACCCTATCAAATTACCCATGACTTTTTTCACAGAACTAGAACAAATAATCCTAAAATTTATATGGTATCACAAAAGACCCAGAATTGCAAGGCAATCCTAAGGAAAAAACAAAGCTGGAGGCACAACCCTCCCAGACTTCAGACAATACTATAAAGCTATGGTAAATCAAAACAATGTGGCATTGGCACAAAAAACAGACAGATAGATCAAAGGAACAGATTAGACAGCCCTGAAATAAGCCCACACACCTAAGGTCAATTAATCTTCGACAAAGGAGGCAAGAATATACAATGGAAAAGACAGTCTCTTCAGCAAGTGGTGTTCAGAAAGCTAGACAGCCACATGTAAATCAATGAAGTTGGAACACTCCTGCACACCATAAACAAAAATAAACTCAAAATGGCTTAAAGACTTAAATATAAGACATGTCAACATAAAACTCCTAGAAGAGAACATAGGCAAAACATTCTCTGATGTAAATTGTAGAAATGGTTTCTTAGGTCAGTCTCCCAGGGCAATAAAAAATAAAAGCAAAAATAAACAAATGGGGCCTAATCAAACTTAAAAGTTTTTTGCACACCAAAGGAAACCATAAACAAAACAAAGAGACAATTTTTGGACTGGGAGAAAATATTTGCAAAGCCCAGCAAGGGCTTAATATCCAAAATATATAAACACTTCATACAGCTCAATAAAAGAGAAATACAACCAATCAAAAAATGGGCAGAAGACCTAAATAGCCATTTCTCCAAAGGAAAAAAGTACAGATGGCTAGCACACACATGAAAAGATAAACATCATTAATTATTAGAAAAATGCAAATCAAAACTACAATGAGGTATCACCTCACATGAGTCTGAATGGCCATCATCAAAAAGTCTACAAATAAATAAATGCTGGAGAGGGTGTGGAGAAAAAGGAACTCTTCTACGCTGTTGGTGGGAATGAAAATTGGTGCAGCCACTATGGAAAACAGTGTGGAGTTTCCTTTAAAAATTAAAGTTACCACATGATCCAGCAATCCCATTCCTGGGTTTATATCTGGAAAAGATGAAAACTCTAATTTGAAAAGATAGATGCATCCCAATGTTCACAGCAGCACTGTTTACAATAGCCAAAACATGGAAGCAACCTAAATGTCCATCAGCAGATGAATGGATAAAGAAGATGTGGTATATATATACAATGCAATATTACTCAACCATAAGAAAAATGAAATAATGCCACTTGCAGCAACATAGATGGACCAAGAGATTATCATACTAAGTGAAATAAGTCAGAAGGAGAAAGACAGATATGTAATGTCACTTCTATGTGGAATCTATTTAAAAATGATACAAGTGATCTTATTTACAAAACAGAAACAGACTAACAGACATAAAAAAACAAACTTATGGTTACCAAAGGGGAAAGATGAGGGGAGGGGATAAATTAGCAGTATGGGATTAGTAGATACACATCACTATATGTTAAACAGATAAACTACAAGGACTTACTGTATAGCACAGAGAACTATATTCAATATGTGTGTGTTCTTTTTGAGCTTCTTTTCCATTATAGTTTATTACAAAATTTTGAAAAATACCTGAAAAAGAATATATACATATATGTATATATTCTTATGTGTATTCATATGTATATATGTGTGTGTATATATATATATCTGAATCACTTTGCTGTACACCAGAAACTAACAGAACATTGAAAATCAACTATACTTCAATATAAGTAAGTAAATAAACAAATAAATAAAAGGAAATCATTGAGGAGAAAGGATGTCTGCCTAAGCAGGTTTTTTTTTTTTTAATCTTTATTGGAGTATAATTGCTTTACAGTATTGTGTCAGTTTCTGCTGTACAACAAAATGAAAGAGCCACATGTATACATATATCCCCATATCCCCTCCCTCTACAACCTCCCTTCCAACCTCCCTATCCCACCCATTTAGGTCTTCAAAAGGCATCAAGCTGATCTCCCTGTGCTCTGTAGTAGCTTTCCACTAGTCATCTATTTTACATTTGGTAGTGTGTATATATCGATGCTACTCTCTCACTACCTCCCAGCTTCCCCTCCCCCTGGTGTCCACAGATCCCTTCTCTATGTCTGCATCTCTATTCTTACCCTGTCACTAGGTTGATCAGGACCATTTTTCTAGATTACATATATATGTGTTAGCACACGGTATTTGTTTTTCTCTTTCTGGCTTACTTCACTCTGTATGACAGACTCTAGGTCTATCTACCTCACTAGGAATAGCTCAATTTCATTCCTTTTTATGGCTGAGTAATATTCCATTGTATATATGTGCCACATCTTCTTTATCCATTCATCTGTTGTTGGGCATTTAGGTTGCTTCCATGTCCTAGCTATTGTAAATAATGCTGCAATGAACATTGTGGTACATGTATCATTTTGAATTATGGTTTTCTCAGGGTATATGCCCAGTAGTGGGATTACTGGGTCATATGGTACACCCATTTTTAGTTTTTAAGGAACCTCCAAATTGCTTTCCATAGTGGCTGTACCAACTTACATTCCCACCAACAGTGCAGGAGGGTTCCCTTTTCTCCACACCCTCTCCAACATTTATTGTTTCTAGATTTTTTTGATGATGGCCAATCTGACTGGTGTGAGGTAATACATCATTGTGGCTTTGACTTGCATTTCTCTAATGATTAGTGATGTTGAGCATCTTTTCATGTGTCTGTTGGCCATCTGTATGTCTTCCTTGCAGAAATGTCTTTTTAAGTCTTCTGCCAATTTTTGGATTGGGTTGTCTGTTTCTTTGTTTTTTGATATTGAGCTGCATAAGCTGCTTGTGTATTTTGGAGATTAATCATTTGTCAGTTGTTTCATTTACAAATATTTTCTCCCATCCTGAGGGTTGTCTCTTTGTTTTGTTTATGGTTTCCTTTGCTGTGCAAAAGCTTTTGTTTCATTACATCCGATTTTTTTTTTTTTTTATTTCTATTATTCTGGGAGGTGGGTCAAGAAGGATCTTGCTTTGATTTATATCATAGAGTGTTCTGCCTATATTTTCCTCTAAGAGTTTTATAGTGTCCGGTCTTACATTTAGGTCTTTAATCCATTTTGAGTTTATTTTTGTGTATGGTGTTAAGTAGTGTTCTAGTTTCATTCTTTTACATATAGCTGTCCATTTTTCCAAGCACCACTTATTGAAGAGGCTGTCTTTTCTCCATTGCATGTTCTTGTTTCCTTTGTCATATATTAGATGACCATATGTGTGTGGGTTTATTTCTGGGCTTTCTATCCCATACCATTGATCTATATTTCTGTTTCTGTGCCAGTTCCATACAGTCTTGATAACTGTAGCTTTGTAGTATAGTCTGAAATCAGGGCGCCTGATTGCTCCGGCTCCGTTTTTCTTTCTCAAGATTGCTTTGGCTATTCGGGATCTTTTGTATTTCCACACAAATTGTAAAATTTTTTGTTCTAATTCTGTGAAGAATGCCATTGGTAAATTGATAGGGATTGCATTGAATCTGTAGATTATTTTGGGTAGTATAGTCATTTTCACAACATTGATTCTTCCAATCCAAGAACATGGTATATTTCTACACCTGTTCATGTCATCTTTGATTTCTTTCATCAGTGTTTTATAGTTTTCTGAATACAAGTATTTTGTATCCTTAGGTAGGTTTATGCCTAGGTATTTTATTATTTTTGTTGCAATGGTAAAGGGGATTGTTTCTTAAATTTCTCTTTCTTATTTTTCATTGTTGGTGTATAGGAATACAAGTGATTTCTGTGCATTAATTTTGTATCCTGTGACTTTTCCAAATTCACTGATTAGTTCTAGTAATTTTCTGGTGGTATCTTTAGGATTTTCTGTGTATAGTATCATATCATCTGCAAACAGTGACAGTTTTACTTTTTCTTTTCCAATTCATATTCCTTTTGTTTCTTTTTCTTCTCTGATTGCCATGGCTAGGACTTCCAAAACTATGTTGAATAGGAGGGGTGGGAGTGGACATCCTTGTGTTGTTCCTGACCTTAGCAGAAATGCTTTCAGTTTTTCACCATTGAGAGTAATGTTTGCTGTGGGTTTATCATATATGGCCTTTATTATATTGAGGTAGGTTCTCTCTATGCCCATTTTCTGGAGAGTTTTTTTTGTTTGTTTTTTTTTTTTGTTTTTTTTTTTACCATAAATTGGTATTGGATTTTGTCAAAAGCTTTTTCTGCATCTATTGAGATGATCATATTGTTTTTATCCATCAATTTGTTAATATGGTGTATCACATTGATTGATTTGTGTATATTGAAGAATCCTTGCATTCCAGGAATAAACCCCACTTGATCATGGTGTATGATCCTTTTAATATGTTGTTGGATTCTGTTTGCTAGTATTTGTTGAGGATTTTTGCATCTATATTCATCAGGGATATTGGTCTGTAATTTTTTGTGTGTGTGATATCTTTGTCTGGTTTTGGTATCAGGGTGATGGTGGCCTCATAGAATGAATTTGGGAGTGTTCCTCCCTCTGCAAATTTTCGGAAGAGTTTGGGAAGAACAGGTGTTAGCTCTTCTCTAAATGTTTGATCGAATTCACCTGTGAAGCTATCTGGTCCTGGACTTTTGTTTGTTGGAAGATTTTTTATTATGTTCTCAATTTCATTACTTGTGATAGGTTTGTTTATATTTTCTAATTCTTCCTGATTCAGTCTTGGAAAATTGTACCTTTCCAAGAATTTGTCCATTTCTTTGAGGCTGCCCATTTTATTGGCATATAGTTGTTTATAGTAGTCTCTTATAATCCTTTGTATTTCTGTGGTGTCAGTTGTGATTTCTCCTTTTTCATTTCTAATTTTATTGAGTTGTGCCCTCTCCCTTTTTTTCCTGATGAGTCTGGCTAAAGGTTTATCAATTTTGTTTATCTTCTCAGAGAACCAACTTTTAGTTTTATTGATCTTTGCTATTGTTTTCTTTGTTTCTATTTCATTTATTTCTGCTCTGATCTTTATGATTTCTTTCCTGCTTATTTTGGTTTTTCTTTGTTCTTCTTTATCTAGTTGTTTCAGGTATGTGGCTAGATTATTTACCTGAGATTTTTCTTGTTTCTTGAAGTGAGATTGAATTGCTATAAACTTCCCTCTTAGAACTGCTCTTGCTGCGTCCCATAGGTTTTAGATCATCATGTTTTCATTGTCATTTATTTCTATGTATTTTTTATCTTCTTCTTTGACTTCTTCAGTGGTTATTTAGTAGTGCATTGCTTAGCCTCCATGTATTTGTGTTTTTTACAGGTTTTTTTTCTTTTAGTTGATTTCTAATCTTATAGCACTGTGGACAGAGAAGATGCTTGATATGATTTCAATTTTCTTGAATTTTCTGAGACTTGATTTGTGACCCGAGATGTGACCTATCCTGGAGAATGTTCCAGAATAGATCACATCTTCTCATGTGCACTCGAGAAGAAAGTGTATTCTGCCACTTTTGGGTGGAATGTCATATAAATATCAATTAAATCTATCTGGTCCATTGTGTCATTTAAAGCTTGTGTTTCCTTGTTTATTTTCTGTTTGGATGATATGTCCATTGGTGTAAGTGGGATGTTAAGGTCCCCTACTATTATTGTGTTATTGTTGATTTCTGCTTTTATGGCTGTTAGCATTTGCCTTATGTATTGAGGTGCTCCTATGTTGGGTGCATAGATATTTAGAATTGTTATATCTTCTTCTTGGATTGATCCTTTGATCACTATGTAGTGTCCTTCCTTTTATCTTGTAACAGCCTTTATTTTAAAGTTTATTTTATCTGATATGAGTATTGCTACTCCGGCTTCCTTTCAATTTCCATTTGCATGGAATATCTTTTCCTATCCCCTCACTTTCAGTATATAAGTGTCCCTAGGTCTGAAGTGGGTCTCTTGTAGACAGCATATATATGGGTCTTGTTTTTGTATCCATTCAGCCAGTCTGTGTCTTCTGGTTGGAGCATTTAGTCCATTTACATTCAAGGTAATTGTTGATATGTATATTCCTATTACCATTCTCATAATTATTTTGGGTTTGTTTTCGTAGGTCCTTTTCTTCACTTGTAGACACACATCACTATATGTTAAATAAACTACAAGGACTCACTGTATAGCACAGAGAACTATATTCAATACATGTATATTCTTTTTCAGCTTCTTTTCCATTATAGTTTATTATAAAATTTTGAAAAATACCTGAAAAAGAATATATGTATATATCTATATATTCTTATGTGTATTCATATGTATATATGTGTGTGTGTATATATATATATATCTGAATCACTTTGCTGTACACCAGAAACTAACAGAACATTGGAAATTAACTATACTTCAATATAAGTAAATAAATGAACAAACAAATAAATAAGAGAAAATCATTGATGAGAAAGGAGGTCTGCCTAAGCAGGTTTTAATGCAGACAAAAAAGCCCTATTCCAGAAAAAAAAAAAAAAAGCCATAAAGACATTTACTAATAGGGAAGAGAACTAAGCACCAGAATTTAAGGCAGGAAGGGATAGGTTAACTCTATCATTTTGTGCAATGTGGGAAGACATTCGGGAACGTTTCTGAAACCTTGAAAATGTTAAAGTATGTGGGCCGAGCGATGGGATTCAGAATGTCCTGCTTGAGCAGTGGAGGAACTGAGGGTGCGGGGCATGGAGACTAATATCACCCTGTTTGGCCTGAAGGACGGCTGGTTAGCCAGAGACGGGTAAGATTCCTCAAGGGAGGAACAACCTAAGACAGGCACAGTCACAGAGGGGCCAACAGGGGTGGGGCACAGACCCCCAATATCTGAGAGAGGTCTCCTGCCCCCAGGGCTGTTTTGCTCTCCAGGCCCAGCTCAAATCCACACCTGCTCAACTCGGACCCAGGAAGCAAACAAAGATAATTGCCTCAGTCATGTGAGGCCTTTGATTGTTTATGGGTGTAACCTGAAAATGTTAGCCCACGAACTCAATAAAAGCAACCTGTGATGAGTCAGCAGGGCTCTTGATCCGAGAGGTCTTGAGCCCCCCAGTCCCACTTTTCTCTTCAGTCTGTGTCTGTGTCTTCTTCAAGCTTGCGGCACCCGTCACTCACCTCGAGTCACCGAGCTGGTCTTGGCAGTGCAAATGCAGTTGGATTTATGATTAGGACTGTCCTTCTCCATATAGCTGCTAATCCCTGAGCCTTGAAGGGAAAAGTTAAACACTGGCTGTCAGTCTTTTGGCTGTAGAGCAAAAAGGTCTGGGCAATGAGAATCCTTTTTCTGGATTGGTCTTATTGATGCTTTGTTCCTGAAGTCAGGAAGTATGTTGTCAGTAAGTCACTGCCTTTTAAAGTTCTTTTGATATTGGACAATACCACTGGCCACCCAGGACCCCATGGGAACCCTTCTACACTGTGGGTAGGGATGTAAATTGGTACAACCATTATGGAGAACAGTATGGATATTCCTTAAGAAACTAAAAATAGAGCTATCATATAATCCTGCAATCCCACTCCTGGGCATATACCTAGAGAAAACCATCATTTGAAAAGATACATGCACCCCAATGTTCATAGCAGCACTGTTTACCGTAGCCAGGACATTGAAGCAATTTAAATGTCCATCAGTGGAGAAATGGATAAAGAAGATGTGATACATATATACAATGGAATATTACTCAGCCATAAAAAAGAATGAAAATAATGTCATTTGCAGAAACACGGGTGGACCTAGAGATTGTCATACTGCATGAAGTAAGTCAGACAGAGAGACAAATATCACGATATTGCTTATATGTGGACTCTAAAAAAATGGTACAAATGAACTTATTTACAAAACAGAAATAGAGTCACATGTGTAGAAAACAAACTATGGTTGCTGCGGGGGAAGTGGGAGAAGGGATAAACTGGGAGATTGATATTGACATATACATACAATTATATATAAAATAGATAACCAATAAGGACCTACTGTAAAGCACAGGGAACTATTCTCAAAACTCTGTAATGACCTGTATGGGAAAAGAATCTAAAAAAAGAGTGGATATATGTATATGTATAACTGATTTACTTTGCTGTACAGGAGAAACAACACATTTTAAATCAACTACACTCCAATAAAAATTAAAGAAAAATAAAAACTAGACATTCTTCTATAGTAAATGGGGCTTCATTTAGCAAATTAATAAGACTTTTAATAAAATGCTCACTTAGACATACTAACAAAATTGAAATAAGTGAAAATAATTAAAAAATAAAATAAAGTTCTTTTGATATTGGACAATTTCACTGGCCACCCAAAATGTCATGGGTTCAATACCCATGGTTGAACTTTCCCCCAAACACAAAGTCTCTAATTCAGCCTCTATATCATGGGGCCATAAAGACTTTTAAGTTTTATTACACAAGATACTCTATGGAAAAGACTGTCAATGCTATGAAGAGAAACCTAAGAAAATATCATAAAGGTCTGGAAGGATTACATCATTGAAGATGCCACTGTTATAGAAAACAACATGAAAGCCATCAAGCCCCAAGAATAAATTCCTGGAGATAACTGTCCAGTTGTTATGCATGGCTTCATGGAATTTACAACACAGCCAATCAAGGAAATCATGAAAGAGCTTTATATATGGCACAAAAGGTGGGGGTTGAAGGGTTTCAAGATGTGGATCTTAGAGAAATTTGAGGGCTAATAGATACCACACCAGGGGAATTAACAGAAGATTACTTGATGGATGGGAGTGCTTCTGAACTAGTGCCAGATGATAAGGACAAAGATGTAGAACAAGCAGTGACAGGAAACAAACTGACATTAGAATATCTGGCAGAATTCAGAATTGCTTTTGACTTCTTTTATGACATGGATCCTTCTATAATATGGGAACTGAAACTAATGCAAACAATTAAGAAGGTTGGTTACCATATAGAAACATTTTTAGAGAAATGAAAAAACAAAAAAGCCAGGCAGAAAATATGATGTATTTCCTTAATGTTACACAGAGTGTGCCTGTCTCTCCTGCCTCTCCTCCATGTCCTCCACCTCTGCCACCCAGACCAATTCCTCTTTTTCCTCCTCTTCCTTAGCCTACACAATGTGAAGATGGTGAGGATGAAGACCTTTATAATGATCCACTTCTGCTTAATGGGTAATAAATAATCAACATGCTGTACAATTAACAAACTTATCTGTTGTGTATGTGTGTGTCTTTGTGTGAAAATCTAATAACTGTATGGCAAGATCTGTATGTCCTTTCCATTGTCACCTTCATCATCACCTTAGTATTCATTGTATGCAAGACTGTTATTGAGTGAATAGCCTATCCTTACATAGGCATAAGGTGAATAATATTTAATATAAAATTTAAAAGTGCTATTTTCTTACTGTATTATAACTTGCTTTCAAGGATTTATGTTACTGTATATTATGCCTCTTTCTCTTATAATTGGAGAAACAGTGTATCAGTCTATCTTCACAGGTAAGTGGGTTTATTTTAATGCAACATTTTCAATATTGTATTATGAATATGACTGTAATACTGTATACCAGAAAAATTTTATAATGATTCATTCATTAGTGTATAGGCTAGGTTATTATGAAGCAATTTTATTGATCACATGAGGCTACCATAAAATAATCATATTGCTGCTTCTTTATCAATGCACAAATCATTATACCTGAAAATACATATGAATTTTTCACATTATCTTTTCATTTTTGATGTCATAACATCTACAGTGTTTTGTATCATATAAGACAATATTGATGTAGGTACTAACAAATAGAAAATTCATCTTGTAAACAGATGACATAAATTTACAGTATCAAGTACAGTACTGTAAATGCATTTTCTCTTCCTTGTAATTTTCTTAATAACATTGTCTTTTCCCTAGCTTACTTTATTGTAAGAATGCAATATACAATACATATAACATATAAAATAGGTTAATTGACTGTTTATGTTATTGGTAAGGTTTCCAGTCATTCGTAGGCTGTTAATAGTAACGTTTTGGGAGAGTAAAAAGTTACATGCAGATTTTTGGCTGCATGTGGATTTTGTGCCCCTAATACTCAAGGGTCATCGCTCAAGGGTCAACTGTAATTAGCAGAAAACTTCAACACAAAGCAGTAAGTGAGGTTGACAGTGTAAAGCACAGTATGTTGTGTGAATTCAGAGGAAAGATGCCTCCTCTTCCTGCCAAATTTTCAGATATTGCCTCATATATTAAATTAATTATGAATATAAACAAGAAAGATGGTACAGAAACATATAACCAATAGTAACTTAAACCAGAGAAGAATTCATACCTCACACAGAGGATCAAGATGAAATAAGTGCTTTCCTTTGCCAATTCTCCACAAACAGCTGCTATACTAAGCAGCTTGATTTCACTGGAATATTTTAAAGTGGGAAATGAGGATAGCCAGAGTGGGGAGGGTATATTTAGGTTTTAAAGGACAATGATTTTCCAAATGGCATCTTAGAAAATAGTCTTTCCTATTCAAAACATAGAACAAGTGTATTATCCCTCCCTTCTCACATATAGAGAGGGAAATCATTTCTTGTTTAGGTAAAAAGTGATATTACCTGCTAATATCTGCTAAAATCATCTGCTAATAACATGCTGTTATTCAGAATCTGACTATAAAATGAGAATGTGCAAGAAATATAAAGTAGCAATAGTTATGAGTAATTCACAGATAAGGGTAGAAAAATTTTGTCGTGCAACAGTTAGTCACTGTGTAATGAACCCACAGTTTAGGAGTCCCAGAAAGAACCACGTGAAACTAAAAAAAAAAAAAAAAAAAAAAAAAAGTACAAAGACAAAAAGCTCTGGACAGAGAAGACAATGCAAAAGAAAATCACGAGGATAAACTAAAGTCATTCAATCATTGCGATATGTTGCTTGGATATCTTGCTAGTTAGCTAAAAAATTGTTAACTAAATCTATTTAGCCAGTCTGGCATTTGATTCTTGACACTTTACTCTCTGATATCTCAGTAAATAATGTATTTACATACTGTGAAAATAAAGTTAGCTGAATCCAGATGGTATAGAGCCTTTCTCCTCAAAGTGTGGTTTACAGAGCAAGTGTCATCATCTTCTGAGAATTTTCCACTCTCCCTCCATATTGACTCAGTCGGAATCTGCATTTCCACAGATCTCTAGGTAATTTGTATATCTCTCAAAATTTTTAAAGAATTGGCAGGAGTTTATTATTCTGGTGCCTTGTCAAGAACTTCCTTACCTCAAGTCTGTCAAGTTACCTATTATAAGTTTCAGGGAAAAAAAAATTCTCCTTTACAGTGAAGTGGTGATTTCTTTATACAGTTATATTTCTCCTCTGCATTTTCCCCCTATGGCACAGCAATTTTGTTTCACACATTTAGACTCTTTCACAATGGATCTTTATATAGGTATAATATAAAATCAAAAAGTTGGAGTGACGTCAGCAAAATGGTGGCATATGAATTTCTAATGCTTTTCCCCTCCTAGAAACATCAATTTACTTTCAACACAAGATACTTTCGCAAGAGCCAAGGATTCCAAGTGAGGGATTGCAGCACCTGGGTGAAGCACAGAAATTTAAAAGAAGATGCATTGAGAAGAGACGATAGATTCACATTACCCCCATTAATCCTCCCCAAACCCAGGAAACTCAATTCAGAGAGATACACCATCCCCTTGGAAAAGGAGAGTGCAGAAGGTTCCTGACTTCACTGTGTGCCCCAAAGCCAGTCTGCCCCAGCACAGGCTGATTGCTGCTCTAGGTGGCTCCCTGTGGGACCCCAAGAATTCAGGCCCCTGGCTTACCTAGAACTTGATGCATCCAGTGACCCAGGTGGCTCCTGCAGCTCCAAGCAGATTCCATGGCTCCAGGCAACTGGCAGGCTCCTATGAATCCAGGCTCTTGGCACATCTCAGCACCAGCTGTCTCCTGTGGCCCCAGTTCCCAATTAGCCCCCATGAATTCAGGCTTTAGGCAGGAACCCATGAATCCTGCTTCTGATCAGGCCCAGCAGCAGGCCAAATAACAAGGACCTAAGTTTTCAACCCACCTCACTAGCAGGCTTATTTCCATGGACTCAGGCCCATAACCCACTAGCACCAGGCTGCCTCCCACCCCCTGCCCCCGCATAGATCTAGACTCCTGACCAGTTCCCACAGACCCAGGATCCTGGGCTGCCCAAGCACCAGGCCAGCCCCTACAGCCCAAGATTTGAGGCTGGCTTCCAAGGACCAAGGTCCCCAGTCTGCCGTAGCACCACACCAGCATTTTCAGACACCCCCTCTCCCCAACTCCAGACTGGCTCCTCTGAGGCCCCAGTTAAAATGACTCCCACAGCCCCAGGCTTCAAGATTATTGTAGTGCAAACCCAGTTCCCATGACCCCTGCCTCCAGTCCAGCTCTTGCAAAACCAGACTCACAGCCCATCCCAGTACTGGAAGAGTCCCTGCAAATCCAGATGCCAGACTCCCCCAGTAGTCCCTGGTGCCTTGTTGAACCCTGTGGGCCCAGGAGACAGGTATGCCCATGAAGACATAAGGCCCAGTCTCAACACCACAGATTCAAGTGCCAGGACCACTCCAGTAAACCTAGGCTCCCAGCCCACCTCAGTGAACCCAGGCTCAAGCATCAGGCCAGCCCACCTGCAAACTCAGGCACTAGATGTGCCAACCTAAGGACTCCAGCTGCAAGCTCACATGCAGACACCACAAGATGGCACACCCAGAATCTCTGGATGAGCTCACTGGTGAAGGGCTTTGCCTGCCAAAGCCAATCTGTAGAAATTGGAAAAGGTGTGTATTTCCTCAAGTACATTGACACCAACTCAAGGCCACACAAATCATCAATAATCAAGGAAACATAACACCACCAAAGGAAACTAAAAAAACTCCAGTGACTGACCCTAATGAAATGGAGATCTATGAACCATGTGACAAAGAATTCAGAATAATCCTCTTAAAGATAGGAACTACAAGAAAACATATACAGACAACTAAATGAAATTAGGAAAAAATACATGAATAAAATGAGAAGTTCAACAAGAAATAAAAACAATTTTTGGAAACTAAACTGATCCTGGAGTTGAATAAAATGACTGCATTAAAGAATACAAAAGAGAGCTTCAACAGCAGACTTGACAAAGCATAAGAAAGAATTAATGAGCGAGAGGATAGATCATGTGAAATTATCCAGTTAGAGGAATAAAAAATAAAAAGAATGAAGAAATTCTACATAGATTATGGGATATCATTAAAATAAATAACATGTGTATTATTGAAATTCCAGAAAGAGAATAGAGGGAGAAAGGAGCAGAAAGATTACTTAATAAAATAATTGCTGAGAACTTAACAAATAAGGAGAGAGATTTTTGACATCACAGTTCAAAAATCCACCCCAAAACTTCAAACTGAAACAATCTTCTCTAAGACAATTATAATAAAACTATCTAAAATAAATAATGGAGAGAATTTTAAAAGCAGCAAGAGGAAAAATTTCTCACAGAGAAGGGAAACCTCCTGAGGCTATTAGCAGATTTCTCAGCAGAAACCTTACAGGTCAGGACAAGAGTATGATGCTATATTCAAAGTACTACAAGAAAAAACCCTGCCAACCAAGAGTGCTTTACTTGGCAAGGTTGTTTTTAAGAAATGAAAGAGAGAAAAGACTTTCTCAAACAAAAAAACAAGCAAACAAACAAAAAGCTGAGGGAGTTTATCACCACTAGATCTGCCTTACAAGAAATATTGAAAGGAGTTCTTCAAGCTGAAATTATGGGACACTAATTAATAATATGAAAACATATGAAAATATAAAATATACCAGTAAAGGTAAATAAAGTCAAAATAAGGATATCCTACATCAAACTGTAATATGATGGTATGTTAGTCACTTAACTCTAGTATAAAGGTTTAAATAACAGAATTATTAAAAAAAGTAACCACAACAATTTGTTAATGAATACACATTATAAAAAGGTAAATTGTAACATCAAAAACTTAAAATATGGAAGGGCTTCAGTAGTTGTGGTGCATAGGCTCAGTAATTGTGGCTTGCAGGCTCTAGAGTGCAGACTCAGTAGTTGTGGTGCATGGATTTAG
Organism: Hippopotamus amphibius kiboko; assembly: GCF_030028045.1. Classification (NCBI taxonomy): domain Eukaryota; kingdom Metazoa; phylum Chordata; class Mammalia; order Artiodactyla; family Hippopotamidae; genus Hippopotamus; species Hippopotamus amphibius. The sequence goes on from NC_080190.1 coordinate 128,682,567, forward strand.
TTGTTCCGCAGCATGTGGGATCTTCCCAGACCAGGGATTGAACCCACGTCCCCTACATTGGCAGGTGGATTCTTAACCACTTTGCCACCAGGAAGTCCCTCAAAATTATTTTTAAACAAACAAAAATGGAAACTCAAAATCCAAAATTTATGAGATTCAGCAAAAGTAGCTCTAAGATGGAAGTTTATAGTGATAAACACCTACATTAAGAAAAAGGGAAGATCACAAATAAAGGACCTAACTTCACCCCTCAAGGAACTAGAAAAAGAAGAACAAACTAAGCCCAAAGTTAGCATAAGGAAGGAAATAACAAAGATCATAGCAGAAATAAACAAGATAGAGACCAGAAAAATAATAAGAAAAAATCAATAAAACTAAGAGCTGTTTTTTTAAAAAGATAAACCCCAAAGATAATTTAGCTCAACTCACTAAGAAAATAAACAGAGGACTCAAATAAATAAAATCAGAAATGAAGGAGATGTTACAATTGATACCATAGAAATACAAAGGATCATAAGAGACTGGTATGAACAATTATATGCCAAAAAAAAAAAAAAAAAAAAAAAGGACAACCTAAAATAAATGGGTAAAATCCTAGAAGCATATAACCTGCCAAGACTGAATCATGAAGAAATAAACAATTTGAAGAGCTAAATGAGTATAAGATTAAACTGGTAATCAAAAACCTCCTAACAAAGAAAAGCCCAAGACCAGATGGTTTTACTGGTGAATTCTACCAAACATTTAAAGAACTAACACCAATCCCTCTCAAACTCTTCCAGAAAATTGAAGAGGGAATACCCTCAAATTCACTTTATGTGATCAGCATTACCTTGATACCAAAGCCAAATATGGACAGTATAAGACAAGAAAACTATAGATCAATATCCCTGGTCAGTGTAAATGTAAAAAGTCTCAACAAAATACTAACAAACCAAACTCAACAGCACATTAAATGAATAATTATACAACATGATCAAGTGAGATTTATTCCTAGGGTGTAAACATGGGTCAACATATGCAAATCAATAAATGTAAAACATCATATTAGTAGAATGAAAGATGTATACAATGGAACATTACTCAGGCATAAAAAGGAATGAAATTTAATTATTTGTAGTGAGGTGGGTTGACCTAGAGTCTTTCATACAGAACGAAGTAAGCCAGAAAGAGAAAAACAAATACTGTATGCTAATACATATATATGGAATCTAAAAAAAAAAAAAAAAAATGGAACTGATGAACCCAGTGACAGGGCAAGAATAAAGATGTGGATGTAGAGAGCAAACTTGAGGACATGGGGTGGGGGTTGAAGGAGAAGCTGGGACTAAGTGAGAGAGTAGCACTGACATATATACACTACCAAATGTAAAATAGGTAGCTAGTGGGAAGCTGCTGCATAACACAGGGAGATCAATTTGGTGTTTGGTGATAATTTAGGGGGATGGGATAGGGACAGTGTGAAGGAGTTAAGGGAGGGAAGGGATATGGGATATATGTATAAATAGAGCTGATTCACTTTGTTGTACAGCAAAAACAGGCAAAACAGTGTAAAGCAATTATATTCCAATAAAGAGCTAAAAAAAATCATATGATCATCTCAACAAATACAGAAAAGCATTTGACAAAATTCAACATTTATTTATGATAAAGACTTTGAACAAGTTGGGTATAGAAGGAATGTACTTGAACAAATAAAGGCTATATGTGACAGACCTACAGCTAATATTGTAGTCAATAATGAAGGTTGAAAACTTTCCCACTACGATCAGGAACATGACAATATGCCCACTCTAACCATTCCTATTCAACATAGTACTGGAAGTCCTAACCAGAACAATTAGGCAAGAAAAAGAAATAAAAGTCATCCAAATTTGAAAGGAAAGAGTAAAATTTGCTCTGTTTGCAAGTGATATTATCTTATATACAGAAAATTCTAAAGATTCTACCAAAAAAAAAAAAAAAACCACAACAAAAATGTTTTAGAACTAAAATAACAAATTTGGTAAAATTGCAGGACATGAAATCAATGTACTTCTGTATGTTGCATTTCTATACACTAACAACAAGTTATCTGAAAAAGATATTAAAAAATCCCATTTACAATATTATTAAAATAATAAAATACTTATTAATGAATTTAATCAAGGAGGTGAAATATCTGTATACTGAAAATTACAATATATTGATGAAAGAAATTGAAGAAGACACAAACAAATGGAAAATTTTTCCATCTTCATGGATTAGAAGAATTAATATTGTTAAAATGTCCATACTACCCAAATTCATCTACAGATTCAATGCATCTCTCTCAAAATTTCTATGGCATTTTTCACATAAATAGAAAAACAATCCTAAAATCAATATGGAACCACAAAAGATTCTGAATAGCCAAAGCAATCCTCAGAAATAAGAACAAAGTTGGAGGCATTACAATTACCGATTTCAAACTTTGTTACAAAACTATAGTAATAAAAAGTTATAGTATTGACATAAAAACAGAAACATAGACCAATGGAACATCATCAAGATCTCAGAAACATACTCACACATACACAGTCAACTAATTTTTTGGCAAGGGAGCAGAGAATATTCAATGGGGAAAAATATTCTCTTCAATAAATGGTGTTGGGAAAACTGGATGTTCATATTCAAGGTAGTGAAACTGGACCCCTATCTTACACCATTCACAAAAATTTACTCAAAGTGGATTGAAGACTTAAATGTAAGACTCAAACTGAAAAGTACTACAAGAAAACATAGGGGAAAAACTCCTTGACATTGTTCTTGGCAAAACAATATTTTAATATGACAGCAAAAGAACAAGCATCAAAAGCAAAATAAATAAGTGGGACTACATCAAAAGAAAAAATTATAGACAGCAAAAGAAATGATCAACAGAATGAAAAATTAACCCACAAAATGGAACAAAATATTTGCAAACAACATATCTGATGTGAGGTTATTATCGAAAATGTAAAAAAATGCATATAACTCAATAGCAGTCATCATCATCATCATCATCTGATTTAAAAATGGGCAAAGGACATGAATAGACATTTTTTCAAAGATGGTATTCAAATGTCCTTCAGGCATATTAAAAAGTGTTCAGCATTACTTATCATAAGGGATATGCAAATTGAAATCATAATGAGATATCACCTCACACCTGTTAGAATTGCTATCATCAAAAAGACAAGGGATACCAAGAGTTGATGAGGACGTGGAGGAAAGAGAATCCTTGTACACTGTGGAAGAGAATGTAAAACAGTATGCAAGTTCCTCAGAAAATGAAAAATAGAACTACCATATGACCCAGCAATTTCAATTCTGGATGTGTATCTGAAGGAAATGGAATCACTGTTTCAAAGAGATATCTGTACCCCCATGTTTATTGCAGGATTATTTACAATAGCCAAGACATGGAAACAACCTGTTTCCATAGATGGATGAATAGGTAAAGAAAATGTAGTGTATGTGTATTTATAGGTAGATGGAATATTCTTCTGCCAAAAAAAGAAGAAAATCTTGCATTTTGCAACAACATGGATAGACCTTGAGGGTATTATGCTAAGTGAAATAAGTCAGAGAGAGAAAGAGAAATACTACATAATTTCACTTGCATCTGGAATATACAAAAGCCAAACTAATAAATATAGAAAGAAGGATGGAGGTTGCCAGGGGCTGAGAAATGGGGGAAATGAGATGTTGATCAAAGGTATAAACTTCCATCTATAAGATGAATAGATTCTGGGGATCTAACATACATCAAGGTGACCACAACTTACAGTACTGTATTATCTACCTGAAATCTGAATAGTTCTTGCTTGTTACAGCCACAAAAAGATGGTAATTATGTGAGGAGATAGAAGTGTTAACTAACCTCACTGTTGTAATGACTTCACAATATATACTTGGGTCAAATCATCATGTTGTACACCTTAAACTTACATATGTTACATGTCTGAAATTTCTCAATAAATCTGGATAAAAAAACACAAAAATAAAAAAAATTAAAATAAAAAGTTGTTTGCAGTTCCTTTATGTTTATTATTGCAAAATTTGTGAAAGGGGAGATGCATTAGAATTTTAATCAGGATCCCATTTTATGTTATGTTTGTTATGTTATGTTATGTTATGTTATGTTATGTTATGTTATGTTATGTTATGTTTGTTATGTTATGTTATGTTATGTTATTTTAAGCTCTTTATTGGAATATAATTGCTTTACATTCTTGTACCAGTTTTTGAGGTACACCAAAGTGAATCAGCTGTATTTATATATATGTCTCTACCCTCCCATGACTCCCTCCTACCCTCACTATCCTGACCCCCTAAGTCATCAACCATCGAGTTGATCTCCCTTTGTTATACAGCAACTTCCCACTAGCTATCTATTTTACAGTTGGTAGTGTATATATGTCTATGCTCCTCTTTCACTTCGTCACAGCTTCCCTGTCACCCCCCCAACCCCATGTCCTCAAGTCCATTCTCTATATCTGCATCCTTATTCTTGCCCTGTCACTGTGTTCATCAGTACCATTTTTTTAGATTCCATGTATATGAGTTAGCCTATGGTATTTGTTTTTCTATTTCTGGCTTACTTTGCTCTGTATGACAGTCTCTAGGACTATCCACCTCATTACAAATAGCTCAATTTTGTTCCTTTTCATGGCTGAGTAATATTCCATTGTATATATGTGCCACATCTTCTTTATCCATTCATCTGTTCATGGGCATTTATGTCCTGGCTATTGTAAATAATTCTGCAATGAACAATATGGTACCTGTTTCTTTTTGGATTATGGTTTTCTCTGGGTATTTGCCCAGTGGTGGGATTACTGGGTCATATGGTACATCCATTTTTAGTTTTTAAGGAACCTCCAAACTGTTTTCCATAGTGGCTGTACCAACTTACATTCCCACCAACAGTGCAGGAGGGTTCCCTTTTCTCCATACCCTCTCCAACATTTATTGTTTCTAGATTTTTTTGATGATGGCCATTCTGACTGGTGTGAGGTGATACCTCCTTGTGGCTTTGACTTGCATTTCTCTAATGATTAGTGATGTTGAGCATCTTTTCATGTGTTTGTTAGCCATCTGCATGTCTTCTTTGGAGAAATGTCTATTTAGGTCTTCTGCCCATTTGTGGATTGGGTTATTTGCTTTTTTGGTGTTAAGCTGCATGAGCTGCTTGTATATTTTGGAGATTAATCCTTTGTCCATTGTTTCATTGGCAAACATTTTCTCCCATTCTGAGGGTTGTCTTTTTGTCTTGATTATGATTTCTTTCACTGTGCCAAAGCTTTTAAGTTTAATTAGGTCCCATTTGTTTATTTTTTATTTTATTTCCATGATTCTAAGAGGTGGGTCAAAAAGGATCTTGCTTTGATGTATGTCATAGAGTGTTCTGCCTATATTTTCCTCTAGGAGTTTTGTAGTGTCTGGCCTTACATTTAGGTCTTTAATCCATTTTCAGTTTATTTTTGTGTATGGTGTTAGGAGGTATTCTAATTTCATTCTTTGATGTGCAGCTGTCCAATTTCCCAGCACCACTTATTGAAGAGGCTGTCTTTTTTCCATTGTATATTCTTGCCTCCTTTGTCAAAGATAAGGTGCCCATATGGGCATGGATTTATCTCTGGGCTTTCTATCCTGTTCCATTGATCTGCATTTTTGTTTTTGTGCCACTATGAAACTGTCTTGATCACTGTGGCCTTGTAGTATAGTTTGAAGTCAGGAAGACTAATCCACCAACTCCAGCTTTCCTTCTCAAGATTGCTTTGGCTAATTGGGGTCTTTTGTGTTTCCATACAAATCTTAAGATTTCTTCTTCTAGTTCTGTGAAAAATGCTGTTGGTTATTTGATAGGGATTGCAATGAATCTGTAAATTGCTTTGGGTAGTATAGTCATTTTCACAATGTTGATTCTTCCAACCAAAGAACATGGTATGTCTCTCCAGCTGTTTGTATCATCTTTCACTTCTTTCATCAGCATCTTATAGTTTTCTGCATACAGGTCTTTTGCCTCCTGAGGCAGGTTAATTCCAAGATAATTGATTCTTTTTGTTGTAATGGTAAATGGGAGAGTATCCTTAATTTCTCTTTCTGCTTTTTTGTTGTTAGTGTATAGGAATGCAAGAGATTTCTGCACATTAATTTTGTATCCTGCTACTTTACTAAATTTATCGATTAGTGCTAGCAGTTTTCTGGTAGAATCTTCAGGGTTTTGTATGTATAATATCATCTCATCTGCAAAGAGTGACAATTTTACTTCTTTTCCCATTTGGATTCCTTTTATTTCATTTTCTTCTCTGATTGCTGTGGCTAAAACTTCTAAATCTATGTTGAATAATGGTGAGAGTGGACACCCCTGTCTTGTTGCTGTTCATAGAGGAAATGTTTTCAGTTTTTTACCATTTAGAATGATGTTAGGCTTTGGTTTGTCATATATGGCTTTAATTATGTTGATATAATTTCCTTCTGTGCCCATTTTCTGGAGAGTTTTTGTCGTAAATGGATGTTGAATTTTGTCAAAGGCTTTTTCTGAGACTATTGAGATTATCATATGGTTTTTATCCTTCAATTTGTTGATGTGATGTATCACATTGATTGATTTGCGTATATTGAAGAATCCTTGCATCCCAGGGATAAACCCCACTTGATCATGGTGTATGATTTTTTTAATGTGCTGTTGGAGTCTGTTAGCTAGTATTTTGTTGAGGATTTTTGCATCTATATTCATCAGTGATATTGGTCTGTAGTTTTCTCTTTTTGTGACATCTTTGCCTGGTTTTGGTATCAGGGTGATGGTACCCTCGTAGAATGAGTTTGGGAGTGTTCCACCTTCTGCAATATTTTGGAAGAGTTTGAGAAGGATAGGTGTTAGCTCTTCTTGAAATGTTTGATAGAATTCACCCGTGAACCCATCTGGTCCTGGGCTTTTGTGTGTTGGGAGATTTTTAATCACTGCCTCAATTTCCGTACTTGTGATTGGTCTGTTCATGGTTTCTATTTCTTCCTGGTTCAGTCTTGGAAGATTGTATTTTTCTAAGAATGTATCCATTTCTTCCAGGTTATCCAATTGATTGGCATATAGTTGCTTGTAGTAGTCTCTCATGATGTTTTGTATTTCTGAGGTGTCCGTTGTGACTTCTCCTTTTTCATTTCTAATTCTGTTGATTTGCATCTTCTCCCTTTTTTTCTTGAAGAGTCTGGCTAATGGTTTATCAATTTTGTTAATCTTCTCAAAGAACCAGCTTTTAGTTTTATTTATTTTTGCTATGGTTTCCTTCCTTTCTTTTTCATTTATTTCTGCTCTGATCTTTATGATTTCTTTCCTTCTGCTCACTTTGGGGTTTCTTTGTTCTTCTTTCTCTAGTTGTTTGAGGTGTAAGGTTAGGTTGTTTATTGGATCATTTTCTTGTTTCTTAAGGTAGGACTGTATTGCTATAAACTTCCCTCTTAGAACTGCTTTTGCTGCGTCCCATAGGTTTGGGGTTGTTGTGTTTTCGTTGTCATTTGTTTCTAGATATTTTTTGATTTCCTCTTTGATTTCTGTAGTGATTCCTTGGTTGTTTAAGAGTGAATTGTTTAGCCTCCATGTGTTTGTATTTTTTGCAGTTTTTTTCCTGTAATTGATATCTAGTCTCATGGCATTGTGGTCTGAGAAGATGCTTGATATGATTTCAATTTTCTTGAATTTGCCGAGGTTTGATTTGTGACCCAAGATGTGATCTATCCTGGAAAATGTTCCGTGTGCACTTGAGAAGAAAGTGTATTCTGTCATTTTTGGGTGGAATGTCCTATAAATATCAATGAAGTCGAGATGGTCTAATGTGTCATTTAAAGCTTGTGTGTCTTTATTTTCTGTTTGGATGATCTGTCCATTGATGTAAGTGGGGTGTTCAAGTCTCCCACTATTATTGTGTTACTGTTGATGTCCCCTTTTATAGCTGTTAGCATTTGCCTTATGTATTGAGGTGCTCCTATGTTGGGAGCATAGATATTTACCACTGTGATATGTTCTTCTTGAATGGATCCCTTGATCATGATGTAGTGTCCTTCCTTGTCTCTTGTAATAGTCTTTACTTTCAAGTCTAATGTGTCTGATATGAGTATTGCTACTCCAGCTTTCTTTTGACTTCCATTTGCATGGAATATCTTTTTCCATCCCCTTACTTTCAGTCTATATGTGTCCCTAGGTCTGAAGTGGGTTTCTTGTAGGTAGCATATAGATGAGTCTTGTTTTTGTATCCATTCAGCCAGTCTGTGTCTTTTGGTCGAAGCATTTAGTCCATTTACATCTAAGGTGATTGTTGACATATATGTTCATATTACCATTTTCCTAATTGTTTTGGATTTGTTTTTGTAGGTCCTCTCCTTCTCTTGTGTTTCCTGCCTAGAGAAGTTCCTTTAGCATTTGTTGTAAGGCTGGTTTGGTGGTGCTGAATTCTCTTAACTTTTGCTTGTCTGTAAAGCTTTTGATTTCTGCATCAAATCTGAATGAGATTCTTGCTGGGTAGAGTATTCTTGGCTGTAGGTTTTTCTCTTTCAGGACTTTCAGTATATCCTGCCACTCCCTTCTGGCCTGCAGAGTGTCTGCAGAAAGTTCAGCTGTTATCCTTATGGCTTTTACCTTATATGTTGTTTGTTGCTTTTCTCTTGCTGCTTTTAATATTTTTTCTTTGTTCTTAATTTTCTTTAGTTTGATTAATATGTGCCTCAAATTATTTCTTCTTGGGTTTATTCTGTATGGGACTCTCTGTGCTTCTTGGACTTGATTAATTATTTCCTTTCCCATGTTGGGGAAGTTTTCCACTATAACCTCTTCAAATATTTTCTCAGACCCTTTCTTTTTTTCTTCTTCTTCTGGGATGCCTATGATTCAAATGTTGGTGCACTTAATGTTGTCACCAAGGTCTCTGAGAATGTCTTCCATTCTTTTTATTCTTTTTTTCTTTATCCTACTCTGTGGCAGTTATTTCCCCCATTCTATCTTCCAATTCACTTACTTGTTCCTCTTCCTCAGTTATTCTGCTGTTTGTACCATCTAGAGTATTTTTCATTTCGGTTATTTTGTTGTTTATTACTGTTTGTTTGTGCTTTAGTTCTTTTAAGTCCTTATTATCTGTTTTTTGTATTTTTTGTATTTTATCATCAATATTTTAGATCATCTTTACTATCATTACTCTGAATTCTTTTTCAGGCAATTTTTCTATTTCCTCTTCATTTATTTGGTCTTGTGGGTTTTTTTCTTGCTCCTTCACCTGCAGGGTGTTTCTTTATTTTCTCATTTTGTCTAATTTATAGGATTTTCTGTCTCCTTTGCCTGTGCTGCCTAGTAGTAATTCCTCTTGTTTCTGCTCTCTGCCCCCTGTGGTGGGATTGTTCCTGTGTCTTGAGTAGGCTTCCTGGTGGGAGGGTCTGGTGCCTGCTTTCTGGTGTGTGGCTCTGAGCCTTTTCTCTCTGATGGGTATGGCCATGTCAGGTGGTGTGTTTTAGGGTATCTGTGAGGTTAATATAGCTTCAGGTAGTCTGTGTGCTGATGGGTCATTTTGTGTTCCTGTGTTGTTTGTAGTTTGGTGTGAGGTATCTAGCATTGGAAGTTACAGACAATTAGATGAAGCTGGCCTTAGACCCTAATACAGGGCTCCATGGGAATTCTCTGCAGTTAATCTTCCCTGTGTCTTAGGACTCCCTATTGATCTAGTATCCTTGATTCGGTGCTCGCCCCCCCAGAGCCTCCTACTTGAATTCTGGTTAGGTAGTCTAGACTTCAGAGATTGCTTCTTCTGGCAATAAAGGGGATTAAAAAAGAGTGTCCATCATGGGAGACAAGGGATATGGAGTTATATGTATAAATACAGCTGATTCACTTTGGTGCACCTCAAATGCTGGTACAAGAGTGTAAAGCAATTATATTCCAGTTAAGAGCTTGAAAAAAAATAAGACTGTCCACGTCCCAGACTGATGACTGAGTGTTGCGTCAAACAAATACTAAATCAAGGAAACACATACATGCACAAGATACACAAATACCAAACCCAATAGAACAGAAAGCAGTAGAAAAATGTGACAGAAGAACCCCAGTATGCAGTCAGACAAAGAGAAAACCAACAAAAATTCAAAAAAAAAAAGGGGGGGGAAGAAAACAAACATACAAACAACAACAATAAAAAAACAAAACACATACACACAAACACAAATGCAGGGAAATTTTGAAAATGAGGATCAAATATAATAAAGAGCAAGAGAACAACCAGACAGATTGAAGATTCCCAAAACCAAATCAAACAATTATAATTAGAACTAAGATAAAGACAAAACCTAATAAGAAAAACCAAAGCCGTGTGTCATCTGGAGAATAAACCGAGGAAACAGAGCATAAAAATAATATTGATTAAAAGTATATTAAGATAAAGTAAACTAAAAACAGGTAGAAGACAGGGCAACAGAAGAGTGTAGTGTGACTGGAAATAGGAAAAGTAAAAGTAAAAAATAGAAATGTATAAAAGATAAAAAGAAGAAAAGAAGATAGCACTACAAAAAAACTGAGCTAGAAATAGAAATATATAAAAAGGCTAAATATAAAAATAGAAGAAAAAATAGAAGAAGAAATATGTTATAAAACTTGTAGATCCCTTAGGACTAAGATTGTAATTAAAAAAAAAAAAAAAAAAAAGCTAGAACTGACCCCAGAATGGACCACATCAACAGAATTAATAATAATATTTCTGTTTGCTTGGGGGTCTCAGCTTTAAGTGTCCTTCTACCTGCCTTGGGCTTTTTGTATTACTCTGAGACCAGCAGAGCTTCCTTTATTGTTCATCTGTAAGTGCCAGTGTGTGGGGAGAGAGAGCATACACTACTGGCTCCTTCCCCTGGGAGTGAGTGAGCAGTAGCACCCTGCCTGGGTCGCAGGACTCTGGGCAGCAGTGGCGGTGCCTATTGCAGAGGGAAACTGGCAGCTCAGGTGTAAACAGAATGTGTCCAGAGCTGGGCCACTCTGCAGACTTCCGGCTCTTGGCTGCAGGCACACCCAGCCTTCCCTGCCAGGGGACTTTTTCTATCCCTTGTCAACTGTGATAGCCAGGCCCGGGGGGGGTCTCCCTTTTTTCATCACAGGCACCTAGCGTGAGGCTACACCCATGGCTCCTCCCCCCTGCTTGTGAGTCAGAAGTAGTGAGCCACCACCACGGCCACCCAGCTTTCTGCAGTAGGCATTCTCCATTATGGATTTCTTCCCTCCTGTCCCCTCAGTCCATCTCCCCACAGCAAACAATGTTTCTCACTCTGAACCAGTTCTCTGGTTCCTACATGGCACCTCCCAGAACCCCTGTTCAGCTGTGAACCCCCATCTCAGTTCTGATGCGCTGAGCTGTGGTGCAGACTTTCTGTGTTTCTCTCTCTTTCCTGTCTGCCACAGGTCAGCCGCTTCACCTGCTTTGAACAGTCCCAAATGCTTCCCTTTTGACCTGATGAAATTCACTGTTGGAGAAGGGGTTTCCCTGTCAGATAAGGGATGTTTCCCCAAATTCACCAATCTCTCCTCTGTTTCACTTTCCCCTGCCCCAGGATGTGGGACCCGTCCCTTTCCTTTATTCTTGTCCTCTTTTTCCTTCTTTTTCCCCCTCTGTCCTACCCAGTTATTTCAGGATCTTTGCAGTCCTTTCTGGCATCCAAGGTCTTCTGTTGGTGTTCAGTTGGTTTTCTGTGGGAATTATTGCATCTTTTGATGTATTCCTGATGCATCTGTGGAGAGGGATCCATTCCACATCCTTCTACTTTGCTGCCATCTTTCTCCAAGTCTGAGAATCCCATTTTAAATGAAACTTACCATGCATGAGAGTTACATTTTGTTTCATGGTAACTGCAAGTAATTTCCTCAGTGTCTATCTTGATTATGAATCCTACAATCCATGCAAAGTAACATTTTTCTAACAGTTGCTTTTATCTATATAATTGACCTGCCTTGATGTCAAAGACAAATAATTACTTTAGCTTTTTTAAAATTTTAAACATCTAAGCAATTCAAAGAAGTCATATGGGTGAAATATCCATAAAAATCTTTATGATTGTTGTGTAGGTTTTAATAAGCTTGAAGGAGGAAGGTTTTATTTATGAGACATTAGAAAATATCTAATCTCCTTACATCTTAAATGAATATTCAAATAAATCTTAAATAAATCCCAATAGTTCATGGAAATAGGTAAAAAAAAATGACAGCATACTAACTAAATAATCAGGGGTCAGTAAAGTATGGCTCACAGGCCAAATCTAGTGCACTGACTCTTTTTGTAAATAAAGTTTTATTGGAACACAGTCATGTCTGTTTTTTTATGACGTATCTATGGTTGCATATACACAACAATGGTAGAGTTGAATATTTACAAAAGATACTTTATGGCCTACAAAGCCTAAATATTTTTATTCTAAGAACTTTTAAGAAAAAATTTTGCTGATCCCTGAAACGTATTGTCAATACTTCCTAGACAACAAGATTTTTCATTTGTGCAATGTGGTATTATCCTTTTATGGTAAATAAAAAATAAAAATAATGGAAGATTAATGTTGGAAGAATATTTACAGTTACATAATATATAAAACTTTGTCCTGGACAAGATAAAATACGTGCAAGTGGCAGTCCTAGGATGCAAACCACAACCATAAATTTTTTAAAAGGAAAATCTCCTATATGATACTTTTTCTAAGTATTCTGATCTCATATTTTTAAATATAGTGACAAACCTTGAAGAAGATACATACAAATTTGGATAAATTTAGCAGAATGATGATATCAATCTATCTGGAAATTATTAACAAAGATAATGAAGTGAAAGTAGATTTTTGGCTTTTTGTAATGGAGGAATAGAATCTATTAGATCCATTCTTCTTGATAACAAGTATAAACCCTGGGCAAAATAAAAAGGAAAAAGACACTACCTTAAAGGGATTGAAAAGCAAATAAAATAGGCAGAACTGTGAGATGAAACTATACTTGGAACTAACTGCTGCATCAACAAAGAAATGCTGAAACCTACCAGAAAAGATACCCCACATCCAAGAACAAAGGGAAAGCCATGGTGAGATGGTAAGAGGGGCACAATTGTGATAGAATCAAGTCCTATACCTGCTGTGTGGGTGACCCACAGACTGCGGACCAATTGTACAATAGAAATTCTCCCACTGGAGTGAAAGTTCTGACCCCTACATCAGGCTTCCCTGCCTCGAGGTCCTGCAATGGGAAGAGGAGTCCCTACAGTGTGGCTTTGAGGGCCAGCAGGATTTGATTGCAGGACTTCCACAGGACTGGAGGAAACAGAAACTCCACTCTTGGAGGGTACACTTATGTGCACAAGGATCCAGCGGAAAAGAGCAGTGACCCCATAGGAGAATAGGCCAGAGCTGCCTGCTGGCATTGGAGGGTCTCCTGTAGAGGTGGGAGGTGGCTGTGCCTCACTGAGAAGGCAAAGACACCAGCAACAGCAGTTTTGGGAAGTACTCATTGGCATGAGCCCTCCCAGAGACTGTCATTTGCCCCACCAAACAGCCTGTAGGCTCCAGTTCTGGGTTGCCTCAGACCAAACAACTGACAGGGAAAGAACACAGCCCCACCCATCACCAGACAAGTTGATTAAAGTTTTACTGAGCACAGCCCTGCCCACCAGAGGGACAAGCCCAGCCCTACCCACCACCAGCCCCTCTCATCAGGAATCTTGAACAATTCTCCTAGATCACCTCATCCACCAGAGGGCAGACAGCAGAAGCAAGAAGAATGACAATCCTGCAGCCTGTGGAATGAAAACTACAACCACAGAAAGTTGGACAAAATGAAAAGGCAGAGGATTATGTCCAAAATGAAGGAACAATATAAAATCCCAGAAAAGCAGCTAACTGAAAGTGGAAATAGGCAATGTTCCAGAAAAAAATTCAGAATAATGATACTGAAGATGATCCAGGATCTTGGAAAAATAATAGAGGCAAGGATCGAGAAGATGAAAGAAATGCTTAACAAAGACCTAGAAGAACAAAAGGACAAACAATTAGAGATGAACAATACAATAACTGAAATGAAAAATACACTAGAAGGAATCAATAGCAGAATAACAGAGGCAGAAGAATGAATAAGTGACCCAGAAGACAGAATGGTGGAATTCACTGCCACAGAACAGAATAAAGAAAAAAGAATGCAAAGAAATGAAGACAGAAAAGAGACCTTTGGGACAACATTCAGTGCACCAACACTCAGATTATAGGGATCCAGAAGAAGAAGAGAGAGAGAAAGGACCTGAGAAAATATTTGAAGAGATAATAGCTGAAAAATTCCCTAACATGGGGAAGGAAGCAGTCACCCAAGTCCAGGAAGTGCAGAGAGTCCCAGCCAGGATAAACCCAAAGAGGAATATGCCAAGACACATAGTAATTCAATTGACAAAAATTAAGGACAAAGAAAAAATATTAAAATCAACAAAGGAAAAATGACAAATAACAAGGGAATTCCCTTAAGGTTATCCTCTGATTTCTCAGCAGAAAGTCTGTGGGCCAGAAGGGAGTGGTACTATATATTTAAACTGATTAAAGGGAAGAAACTACAACCAAGAATATTCTACCCAGCAAGGCTCTCATTCAGATTTGACAGAGAAATGAAAAGCTTTACAGACAGACAAAAGCTAGGAGAATTCAACACCACCAGACTGGATTCACAACAAATGCTAAAAGAAATCCTCTAGGTGGGAAAGAAGCCAGCAACTTAAAACAACATTTTACATTTATAGACGGCCTTGTCAAAACCTCATGGGAACAGCAAACCCAAAACTATGATATATACACATGCACAAAAGAAAAAGCAACCCAAACACAACACTAAAGATGGTCATCAAACCACAAGAGAAGAGAACAAAAGAGGAAGGGAAGAAAAAAGACCTACAAAAACAAACCTAAAACAATTAAGAAAATGGCAATAGGAACATACCTATCAATAATTGCCTTAAATGTAAATGGATTAAATGCTCCACCCAAAAACATGGACACACAAAATGGATACAAAAACAAGAACAGTATACATACTGTCTACAAGAGACCCACTTCAGATCTAGGGACACATACAGACTGAAAGTGAGGAGATGGAAGAAGGTATTCCACTCAAATGGAAGTCAAAAGAAAACTGGAGTAGCAATACTCATATCAGACAAACAGACTTTAAAATAAAGACTATTATAAGAGAGAAAGAAGAACACTACATAATGATCAATGGATCAACCCAAGAAGAAGATATTACAAATGTAAATATATATGCACCCAACATGGGAGCAACTCAATGTGTAAAGCAAATACTAACAACTGTAAAGGGAGAAATTGATAGTAACAAAATAATAATATTACTTTAATCATTGGACAGATCATGCAGACAATATGCTACTAAACAACCAATAGATCACTGAAGAAATCAAAGAGGAAATCAAAAAATTCCTAGAGACAAATGAAAATGAAAGCACAATATTCCAAAACCTATAGGATGCTACAAAAGAAGTTTGAAGAGGGAAGTTTATAGCAATACAGGAAGCAAGAAAAACTTCAAATAATCAACCTAACCTTACACCTAAAGCAACTAGAAAAAGAACAACAATAACAACAACAAAACCTAAAGTTAGTAGAAGAAAGAATCCATAAAGATCAGAGCAAAAATAAGTGAAATAGAGATGAAGAAGATGATAGCAAAGCTCAATGAAACTAAAAGCTGGTTCTTTTAAAAGATAAACAAAATTGACAAACCTATAGCCGAGCTCATCAAGAAAAAAGGGAGAAGACTCAAATTAATAAAATTATTAATGAAAAAGGAGAAATTACAATGGACACCACAGAAATACAAAGAATCATAAGAGACTATTATAAGCGACTATATGCCAATAAAATGGACAACCTGGAAGAAATGGACAAATTCTTAGAAAGGTATACTCTCCCAAGACTGAACCAGGAAGAAATAGAAAATATGAACAGACCAAACACAAGCACTGAAATTGAAAATGTGATTAAAACACTCCCTAAAAACAAAAGTCCAGGACTTGATGGCTTCACAGGTGAATTCTATCAAACATTTAGAGAAGAGTTAACACCTATCCTTCTGAAACTGGTCCAAAAAATTGCAGAGGATGGAAAACCCCCAAACTCATTCTCTGAGGTCACCATCACCCTGATACCAAAACCAGACAAAGATATCACAAAAAGAAAATTACAGGCCAATATCACTGATAAACATAAATGCAAAAATCCTCAACAAAATACTAGCAATCTGAATCCAACAATACAGTAAAGGGATCATACACCATGATCAAGTGGGATTTATCCCAGGGAATGCAAGGATTTTTCAATATCTACAAATCAATCAGTGTGATACACCACATCAACAAATTGAAGAATAAAAACCATATGATCCTCTCAATAGATACAGAAAAAGCTTTTGAAAAAATTCAAACCCATATATGATAAAAAATCTCCAGAAAATGGGCATGGAGGGAACATACCTCAATATAATAAAGGCCATATATGACAAACCTACAGCTAACATCATACTCAATGGTGAAAAGCTAAAAGCATTTCCTGTAAGATCAGGAATAAGACAAGGATGTCCTCTCTCACCAATTTTATTCAACATAGTTTTGGAAGTTTTAGCCACAGCAATCAGAAAAGAAAAAGATATAATAGGAATCCAAATTGGAAAATTTAAATTGTCACTGTTTGCAGATGACATGATAATATACATAGAAAACCCTAAAGATACTGACAGAAAACTAGTAGAGCTCATTAATGAATTTGGTAAAGTTGCAGTTTACAAAGTTAATACACAGAAATCTGTTGCATTTCTACACACTAACAACAAAAGAATAGAAAGAGAAATTTAAGAAACAATCCCAGTTATAAATAACATTGTATTAAAAAAGAATAAAGTACCTAGGAATAAACCTACCTAAGGGGACAAAAGACCTGTAATCCAAAAACGATAATATGTTGATAAAAGAAATCAAAGACAACACAGATGGAAAGATATACCATATTTTTGTACTGGAAGAATCAATATTGTGAAAATGACTATATTACCCAAGGCAATCTACAGATTCATTGCAATCCCTATCAATTACCAATGTCATTTTTCACAGAATTAGAACAAAACATTTTATAATTTGTATAGAAACACAAAATATGACCAATAGCCAAAGCATCTTGAGAAAGAAAAATGGAGCTGGAGGAATTAGGCTCCCTCACTTCAGACTATACTACAAACTGGATAATCTACAAATTTAAATTTTTCTTGCTTGACAACGAGTTATATTATAACTTTGAACTCTTCATGCTTTCTCAAATCAATATAGCCCAAATTCACTGGGATGCACAGATGTAAAATATGTGAAAGAAGCAAAATCAACATCACTTCTGTAGAAACAGTCTTTGCCATAGAACCTCTGACACTAGAATTTCATCAGCCACAGAAGCTATCTATGGGAACTAACAGTTCTTCCATCTGGATGGTTATAAAGTAGCAGATTCATTTTTTTACACATTAATCTCCTCTGTTTTTCCCTCCAGGAGGTAGGAACTTGGGCACATCTTTGTTTTAAAGTGTGCTATGAAAATTAAATAATTCTTTGGCACCACCTGGAATAATAATGACCAATATTTATTAAGTGCTTACAATGTACCATTTTAAGTTCTTTTAGTTGTTATTACACTTAATCTTCTAATAAATCTATTAGGTAGTTACTATTATCATCCCACTTCACAGATGAGGAAACTCATTCCCTGAGAAGACTTTCTTTCTTTAAGTCACAGAGCTACTAAATGGTGGTGCTAATATTAAGACCTGGGTAATATTTGTCCTGAACCCATATTGTTAATTATCCTTTGTGCAATGTTCTTTTCACTCTAGGAGAGAAAGTGTGCTAGTCTAAAGCAACAGCTTACGGGATAGAAGTTTAGAAGGTTGAAAAAGTTAAGCAGGTAAGAGGTAGAAAAAAGATATTGTTCTCAATCATCGTTAGTTACTCAGCATAGTTGAATGGCTTCCGTATGCTCATATGTCTCTTATACAATTTTGACTTTAAAAGACACTATAAACATATGTAACTGTACTGAGCATCTTTATTTTGGTAATATGTTCCTGTTTGTACTCACTGATCATATGAAGTGTTAAAATATTACTGTAATTCTCCACAACACTTACTTACTTGAAAAATCCTTTTATTATAATATTGTGGTTTTCAAAAAGAAAAATATGCTACAGACCTAAAAGATTAAAAATACATGAGGGTGAGTCAAAAATTATCCAGTTATATTAAAACTTCTGTTGGCCGCACTGTCGTATCAGCACTTTCCATTCAAGGCTACAGTCTCCCCAGTCACTGCTGTGCAGGTGTGAACATTATATCAGTTCATTTGTAACTGCAGTGAGAGCAAGAATGAATGCCCCACTTGTGATTTGCATGAAAGAAGAGCAGCATGCAGTGATTCATTTTTTGTGGTCTGAGGGTGTATCTGGTGCCACTATTTATCAAAGACTTTGTGCTCAGTATGGATAAAGTGTTTTGTCACAAAGGAGTGTGTATGAATGGATAGAGAAGTTCAAGGAAAGTCACACTAGGGTTAGCAGCCTTAGAGGATGAAGATTCACTTCTGATGAAGAAGTGAAGACAGTGGTGCATTCATGGCTCACAGCTCAAACTAAGACATTTTTTAGTAAGGGAATATGAAAGCTTATTGACAGATGGACAAAGTGGATTGAAAAGCAAGGAGATTATGTTGAAAAATGATGTATTTGTCTTTTCTTAAAGTTAATTAAGATAAATTTTACAGCCTGAGTGCAGATAATTTTTGACTTACCCACATATTGACAGTTATCATTACTGTCATTTCAGTAGTTTTAAAAATTGTGACTACATTCAGATAAATATCACCTTGCTTCTTTATTCTTTGGTGTCTTTTAAACAGGAAGTAAACTGTGACATGAAAAAAATAAAAATAGAGACCTTGGACTTGCTATAAATGACAAACAAATTAAAGAGCAAGGTGAAGATTAAATTCTAGCCTCATTTCTTCTTTATCATCTACTCTCTATGGAGCCTTTCAAATCTTCTGCCAATGTGGGCTGTCTCCATGTCCAGTACTGTTCTTGATTCTTGCATTGGGATCTCTTACAATACTGCAGTGATACTCCAGTTCATTGAGCAGATTGCCAGGTTGTTCAGTGAAATGGCATTGGCACCTGGAAGGTACTTGTTTATGTGGCTCCCACTTCTGTCCAACTTCTGGGTTTGTCTGATAAAATAAGACTGGATTCAGCAGTGCAGCTACTCACTTACCTTTGTGATGTATGTGTTCCATTTAATTGATTGAAAGCAGACAGTGAAAAGAATTAGGAAAAAGTTAAAAATCAGCAGAAGGAAACTGGGATCATTGTTCTGTATGACATCTTTGAGTTTCTCAATCAGAGGAAGAGGTCTTCTAGTTCTCAACGTAGCAAATACAAGTGGAAAAAATAATCGAGAATCTAGTGTAATAGCGATAGCATTCAAGTAGAGGGAATACTAAAAAATTATTCATTGAATTACGAACAGAGTTCCTCAGTAACTAACACTATGTTGATTCAGTAATTTGATGTCTCTAACATTTCTTTGGGTGATATAATTTTATAGGCATGGAAGGAATCTCAGCAGTGAATATAAACATCCAAAACAGAATAGGGAAAATGTCAGTAAAAGAGTTGGGAGGTTTTCAGGATTCTATGTTTAAGTGCCAGACAGAATTAATTTAGTATATCCCCAGTGATCTAGTGATAGAATAAAATATTCCAGGGGAAAATATTTATTTATTCATATGAATATATGCTATATAGATATAAATCCATAGTTCTAGAGTTATATACTCTTTTTTCGGGGGGGGTAACTTGTAATTTTTTTTATTGAAAAACAAATAGACAACTTGGAATGGATCAGAGGCAAATTGTGTCATAAGCAGATTTTCTTTAAGTGGCTAAAACAAAGTTTAAAAAACAAGTAAACAATAAAAGAAAATGTTTCTGGTACAGGACCAGCAGTACAAAAAAAGTGTACAAATACCTGCATAAAGCACCCGTTTTGCAATAGTGCATACATATTGTTGACTGTCCATAGTCCACGTAGAGTTATAACTCCACACTTCAACAAAAACATGCTGACATTTCCTAAAGAAAACTACTTAAAAAAAAAAGGCATAACCCAGATGCTCCCTCATTTGACCAACTCCATCTAAGTTTACATGTGTAGAAGGGCTTAGATATATTCAGAGCAAGCCACATGCAACATGTTACTTGATCAATTTTCTAAAATAAGGTTTCAGGACAATGACAGTAAGATAAGGGAAGAAAACATGGAGGAATGAAGTCTTAATTACTATACATGCATATTTTTTTTGGACAGTAGGGGGAAACCTTTTACAGATAAGTTACAAAGAAAAGGCAAATAATTTGTACAAGAAACAACACATTCTGTACAATGTCTTCACTTTGCTGTCATCATCTGTACAAATTCTTGATAGTTTACTTGACCATCACCATCAGTATCTGCTTCCCTGATCATTTCATCAACCTCTTCATCTGTTAACTTCTCTCCAAGGTTTGTCATCACATGGCAGAGCCCTGCTGCACTAATATAGCCACTACCATCCTTATCAAACACAGGGAATGCTTCTCTAATTTCTTCTTCACTGTCTATGTCTTTCATTTTTCTTGCCATCACTGTCAGAAATTCAGGGAAGTCAATTGTGCCATTACCATCAGCATCTACTTCATTAATCATGTCCCGTAACTCTGCTTCTGTGGGATTCTGCCCAAGAGACCTCATTACAGTTCCCAATTCCTTAGTTGTCATAGTTCCATCACCATCCTTGTCAAATAGTGAAAAAGCTTCTTTGAATTCTGCAACCTTCTCTTCAGTCAGCTGGTCAGCCATGCTGCAAACGATACTGGTCTCCGGGATGGGACTACAGAACCACTCAGCTCATTCGCTCCACTGGGACTAATTCTCCTCCTCGGCCTCCAGTGCCTCATAAACACCTCCCTCCGCCAGATCCCTCCACCGCAAACCAGATAACGGAACATCACAAACGAGTCCCAGCCAACCCCCACCCCTCCAACTCCTCTCGAGACCCCTTTATCTACAGTTTTGTGGTTGACGATACAAGAGATCCATAGTTCTGAGTTATATACTCTTATTCATAAAATATATAAGCATATATTTATATTTCTAGACCTAAGGAATTCTAAAATTTTAAATTTTATTTTTGACAATGTATTCATATAGTTCAATATATTCAACAGTTATAAAAAAATGGAAGAATGATTTCCCATCATCCTGTCCCCCAGATACCACATCCTGTCCTCAGATATTACTGATTGCTTATGTATGCTTGCAGAGCTATTCTGTACATATGCTAGAAAGTAAATATATAAACGTAAATATTTTCCCTTTTTAGACAATGGTATTTTACTGCATGCAACAGTCTGTATCTTTGGAGGGTTTTTTAAGCTTATGAATGTATTTTTATTTATATTTATTTCATCAAACTCCTTTATTCATCTTTTTTATGACTGTGGGTGAATATTAATAAAACCAATTTTTCATTCAGCTTCTGCCAATGTGGCCATGAGGGAATGTGGATCTAAAGTAGTGAAATCTTACAATTCTCTAAAATAAGCCAGCAGTGAAAATTTTTAGGCTAACTCTCCCACTTTTTAAATGCAGGTACTAATTTAAATTTTTTTTTTAGAAAACTAAGCAAGTTATATAAATTACATCTGCAATTAAATCTGACAAGTGGGTCGGTCACTATGTACTTAAAAAAATCTTTGCACTGTTAAATTTGAACAGTCAGTGGGTGAAGAAGCATATGTGTAATATCCACTGTTTATAAATGTGGACACAATACCCTATTGATCTTCTTTCATAAATATATTTTAAAATTTGTGATCTTATCACTGAACCTAAATATTTTATTTTGAAATTAAACAAGTTACCAAATTGGGCCAGCAAGAAGGAAAGCAGACTATTGCCTCTTTCCATAAGATGATACTTTAGCAGCATATGTAATAAAAGTTGTTTTTTCCTTTGTTTCCAATTAATTTTAATTGTTAGCTTTATTTTTGAAAGTTACACACCTGCATACTTTTTTTTTTTTTAAAGCTATTTTCTTTCCTACCCTACAGATACTCAGTTCTTATTCTTAGGAAGCAATCACTTTCAGTTCCTTTGCTATTTTTTCCTGGTATTTGCCTTCATTTCTCACAAAAAGCTTATACCACTATTTCTTGATTGTTTAAATTTTAGATACTACCTATTGACTTCCTGTTTTGAATAATTATAATTTAGCTAGACACACACTTCCTTCTTCCTCATTTTCCCAATTTCTCAATCATAATTTTTGGTAAGTTCACAGTTTGATATTTACCATACCACCACTGAACTCTGTGGTATACTATGATTGTGTGTCCTTTCTTACTTTGCTTTTTGTTTTCTTAGGAGATTATTATCATTTTTTCTTTCAGTTTTTTACTGCTATGTATCTATTACTAATTTCTCTACCTCTCAAAGCAGTCAAACGTTTGGTCATCTATGACTTTCTTCCTCTTTCTCTCCTGTCTTTTTTCTCTCTCTTCCTCTGTCTTAGACATCCTCTCCAGAGCCTTCACTTCTGCTCCTGATGAACTGTTTGTTCCCTGGCTTATTGTGAGCTGTCTCATCATGGGCACTTGATGTCTGTATTGCTTGAAGTCTATACTGCTTCGTGAAGTATCAGCTTTTGCAGGCCTTTGTCACAGACAAGGGAGATTTCAGTTGTTCTGATAACATGGAAAGTGTCAGAGTAGAGAAATAAATCACCATGGGTGTGGTGATTGGTTAGAAGACAGATACGGAGAAGAAATTGTGGGAATTTGAGGATTTAGGTCAAGATGACCAAAAGGAGGATAACAAAATACCTCAAATAACTTCACTCATCCTCTTTTGTCTTTATGTCTAGAACAATCTGGACTACTTTCCCCTCTCTGCACAACGTCCCTTATTTTGTTTTCTTATTTTAAATCTTCACATTTTTTGACATGGTTTTTAAAAATAGAAACACTTTATTTCTCTGAATGAAAGGAATGAGACTGCATTGGTATCAACAGATAACTTCTTTAAAGGCAATTTTATATATTCTCTAACATAGGCAAATCAAAATAATGTTATTTTAAGCCAATTTCCCTTGCATATTTTGGCTAAAATACAGAAGAATATTTTCTGGTAAACTACCAGTGTAATGTTCTTGTTAGAAAGGGATTTGGCAATGGATGAAGGGAAACATCTCTTACCTATGCAATATAATACTTTAAAAAGAGAATAATAATATAAAAAGATACTTGCTATTGAAAAATGGGATATATTTGTATGTTATAAAATAGAAATAGAGTATCAGTTTCCCCTTGTTCAAAAATGTCTTTTAAGGAAAATTTCCATAAAGGCATAAACATAAACAATTCTAAAAGTTAAATCTAAAATTGTGTACATTACTTTCATTATGATACATCTAAGAGTACTTATAGGTAATATATAGATGAGTTATCACTAATATACAAGGCAAAGCATCTGAATAAGATTATACAACTAATAGCAGGTAAAAATTATGTTGAAATATTTGTATGAGAGCATCAGATTTTGGAAACTTTTAAAAAAATGTTTACCACAATTTATCAGAAACTTATTCATAGGAAATTGAAGGTCATTTGGGTCATTCCATTTCTGAAGCCAATTTATTTCATTTAGCTGCTGACTATATCAATCTGATCAGGTGGACAAGAACCTCTACTCCATCAGCAGCAATCCCAGTTAAACTGTATTGACTTGCTTTTAAAGACACCATGGAAATAGCACAGGATGCTACCATTTTAGGCTAGAGTTGAGACTTGAACTGTCTTGGCAATTGGCCAAACACTGATCAGTTCAATAAAATACCCCAATTAATATATGTGCATTAAATATTTATTCTAGACAATAAGTTAGTAGAGCTGATATCAACTTTTTGGCACAATGTTGACTAAGTCACTACTTTACTCTCTATATAAAAATTTATAGGGCAAAACAGTAGTGATTGATGCAATATAGTAAGGAAGTGAATTGTTCCAAAACAGGTTTTAGACAAATATCTGAAGGTTAATAGTTGAACATTTCTATTGACTATCTCATGTAAGTTTTTTACACAGTTTTCTGCCATTGGAGACAGAACATAGATGCCAAAATAAACGTTTCTTCATAACTGAGTGTTGCGATTATGACAGTCATTGGAATACCATGTCTAAAATTTTGCAAACAGAAGTTGATGTTGTGAAATTGTTGTCCATTACTTACCAAGGGACACAACAGATCTCAAATAATTGTTTTCTTAAATTTAGCTGATGTACTTATTACTTTAATAATTGTGTATTTCTAAGGTATTTGAGAAAAAGAATAGTGTGCTCATGTAATCTTCATTTTTAAAAGCACATACACAGAACATACTGAGAGCAAGTATTGCCAATATTATGAGGAATAATTCTAGAAGGTAGTAATTATTATACTATTTTTTGTAACTTTTATGCTTTTAAATTTCCACTAGGAAAAAAAACTGCTTTTTTAAAAAAGAAAAATTCCCTTATTTTGGGCATAAAAGCAGAGTGAAACAAAGTATTTGCAGTAATACGTCCATGAGGAAGACATGATATGAACCAAATGCAGAAACTCTTTTCCTTATCTTCTTCTTCTTCTTCTTCTTCTTTTTTTTACCTCCTTTTGCTTTATTCTTTGTATTTATTCAATCATTGACTTAAAAGTATTTGTTGAGCATCTGCTCTGTTCCAAACACTGTCCTAGGTTCTGGGATTTTAATGGTGATAAACCAAAAACATGGGTACCTCTTCTTATGCTGACCAGTAAAAATAGTATTTGGACTAGTGGACAGATATTACTCAATTATGACACATATTCCAAAATAAATGTAGAATGACAGCTGTGATCCTATCTGAGGAAACAGGGAATGCTGTGAGCAAGGGGATAAACCACACTATAGCCCATAGGAGAAAGCAGGGTTCTAGTTAGAGTAGGAGGTAAGAATTACTTAGCAGATATTCTAGGCTTCTTTTTTTGGACCAAAGAGCTCCTAGGAGCTGTCAGCTTTTGCACTTAATGGGTTTTGGTTTGAAAGTATCATCAGGAAATGAGATGATCTTTTCTGATTAGTGAGCCTAAGCTTCAACATTATAGCTTCTGAGTTCTCCACATCACCTCTTTCAATCAGTTTTGGAACCCAGAGCTTTATTCTCTCTGGGTCTGTGAAAATCCCTCATATATGCTATGATGGTGTCATTTTACTAACTCTCATCCCTTGTCTTAACACATGCTCAGCATATATTTTTTTTAATTCTAGAATATAAAGTCTAGAAAATTAACTCTGAACAGCTGTATTTTTTCTCTGCTGGATATATATTTGTTTTTATCTTTTTCTGAACTAAGATCTTTTATTATGTTCTGTGTGCAGACAACAACACATACTAATTTATAGGGATGTAGAAGTTCAAAAATAGGGGAGAAGGGTTAGAGGCAGTTGAGAAAGGCAGATATTATTGTCTTTATTTAGTAGGGATGAAACAAGGTAAGTGAGAAGTTAACTGAGTTTATAAAGATTACATGATAAATTAGTGACAGAGATGGTATTCAAAACTAGGCTTTTTGACTCCAAATCCTATGCTAAATAGAAATATAAACAATAATTCTATAGTGTATCTAAATCAATATTTAGAATTACATAAATATTGTATTTTAGGTTTACATAGATTTATTCAAGAATGTATTTATTTCAATCTGTCTCTGAGGTTACATTTTGACCAGATTTTTCCATGTTCTTTTTCTGTTACATTAAACTTACTTCATCTTATTATAAATTTTTAAGTTTTTGGCCTAAAATTTTATAGATATGTATATAGATATTTGACTCATACGCAGGATGAGTAAAGTGTCTGAAATAACATTAAGCTACCACTGATGCTAGACATTCCCAAATAGTTGGATTATATTTAGACCAGAAGATGGCATAAGAGCTATAGCGATGGAAAATTACACACAACAGACCACGGACTTCTTAAAGGATTGCTATAACACAATGTATGTATGTTACATAATTCTCTCTTTTATTTTTTCTGATAAAAGGAAGCATTCTTTACCCTGTGAAAATTTCCCCTTCCTATTAAATTGCTTAATGACTATAGAAAAATATAACACACATACACAAAAATTAAAACCACTGAAATCTCATTATCCAGAAACAGTTCTCACCAACACATTGCACATGTGGAGGGCCAATGTG
The DNA here is from genome assembly GCF_030028045.1 of Hippopotamus amphibius kiboko. Lineage (NCBI taxonomy): Eukaryota > Metazoa > Chordata > Mammalia > Artiodactyla > Hippopotamidae > Hippopotamus > Hippopotamus amphibius. The sequence continues at coordinate 128,708,964 of NC_080190.1, forward strand.
CATGATTAGAGGGATAGGTTTAATGCCTTAAGGGTACAAGTTCTATGCCTTTAGGGCCAGGTGTCCCAGGGTGAACCAGATTGTTTGCCTAGAAAGGCAAGATCCACATCTAGAAGACTTAAATCAATCCTGAAAGTATAGATGTCATACACTGAGTGCATGTATAGTCAGATTCCATGCTTGGAGATTGGCATTCCATATATGGAGTTCCCATTTCCATGTCAAGGAGAACAGATTCCATTCTCGGTGAAGATATTCCACATATAGAGTGACATATTCCATAGTTGTAGGGCTAGGTTCCATGGCTGAGATTGAGATTCCACACATGGGGTGCCAGGTTCCAGGCCCAGGAGACCAGGCTCCATGTTTTAGAGTGACATGCAGGGGGCTAGTCTGAGGGACTTGGGGCTGATCAAGGAAAAAGATGACCACAAGAGGCAATAACACACAACAAGCTTTATTGTGCAGTGTTTGGAAGGGGTTGTGTAAGAAGGGAAGTTCCTCACAGCAGAAGTCCATTCAGCGTCTTATGGTAAGTGGGCTAGTCCCAGAAGGGGAAGAGGGCAAGAGAACTTCTGAGGTAGAGGGAGACAGAAGTGGGAGCCTGTGTGTCTAGGTGATGTTACTCAGCAGCATGGCAGGAATCTCTGGGTGAGAGAGCTCAGCAACAGTTTGGAGTCTTATAACCACAAGGCTCTATCTTTCCAATGGCCAGGAGATACTGAGTATCAATATTTCACAAGGTATGCAAAGCAGGAAGGCTCTAAATGGCTAAAATTTGGCTTGTTTGGGCTATTTTAAAAATAATTGGATATGTACAAATTTCAGTGTGATGTTAGTGGGGTTTTGAGCTAACAGTTTTCAGTCTGCAGTGAGGAAATAAACAACTAAAGGGTCCATACACAAAGGCCATCTTTGTCTTATGTACACAGCACAACATCTATAACTAAAATACAGAAAGTACTTCTGTATTGCCAGTTTCCACATTCTTAAGACCATTTTCTATGTTTGAAGAGTGAGATTCTGGACATGGAATGCCAGTTTCCTTGATTGTAAGGCCAGAATCCGTATCTAGTAGAGCCTACTAAGACTGAACTGCTTGGTATCATATATGGCGTGCCAGGTTCCACACTTTTAAGGTCATGTTTCATGTTTAGAGATTGAGTTTCTACACATAATGTGCCATATTTCATGTACGTAGGATCTCCTAACATGGATGGAATTTGAGACTGCACACTGCAAGTGCCAGGTTCCATGCTTGTAGGGTTCCATAGTTGGAGACTGAGATGCCCATGTATAGAATGTCATGTTCCATGCTTGGAGGGGCACAGGTTTATTAATTAACTAATTATTTTTTCTTGAAGTATAATTGACCTACAACACTGTGTTAGTTCCATGTGCATGACATAATGATTCTATATTTCTATACATTACAAAAAGATCACCAAAGTCTAGTTACACTCTGTTACAAAGTTATTACATTATTGTTGACAATACTGCCTATGTTGTACATTTCACCACCGTGATTCATTTATTTTGTAACTGGAAGTTTGTACATCCTAATGTCCCTCACTTCTTTTTTCCCCAACCCCATTTCCCTCTGTTTCCCTCTGTTTGTTCTCTGTATCTATAACTCTGTCTCTACTTTGTTATACTTGTTCATTTGTTTTGTTTTTTTAGATTCCACACATAGTGAAATCACAGTATTTGTCTTTCTCTGTCTGACTTATTTCACTTAGCATAGTACACTCTAGGTTCATGCATGTTGTCACAAAAAGCAGGATTTCATTTTATTTACTGCTGAGTAATACCCAATTATATGTATAATGTAATATTACATATTATAGGTATATATAAAATGTTGGGTGGTATGGACATTTTAACAATGCTAATTCTTCTATCCATGAGCACTGTATATCTTTCCCTCTTTGTGTGTTGTCTTCAATTTCTTTCATCAGTGTCTAATAGTTTTCCAAGTATGTCTTTTACCTCAGTTAGATTTATTCCTAGGTATTTTATTCTTTTGATGGAATCATAAATGGGATTGTTTTCTTCATTTCTCTTTCTGATAGTTTGTTATTAGTGTATAGAAATACAACAGATTTCTGCATATTATTTTTTTCCTGCAACTTTACTAAATTTATTTACTGGTTCTAATAGATTTTTTTGGTGCCATCTTTAGAATGTTCTGTGTCTAGTGTCATACCATCTGGAAACAATGACTGTTTTATTTCTTCTTTTCCAACTTGAATTCCTTTCATTTATTTTTTTGTCTGAATGCTGTGGCTAGGACTTCCAATACTATATTGAATAAAAAAAATGGTAAGAGTGGGCATTCTTGTCTTGTTCCTGATCTCAGAGGAAAATGCTTTCAGCTGTTCACCGTTGAGTATGATGTTAGCTGTGGGCTTGTCATGTATGGCCTTTATTGTCATGAGGTATGTTCCCTCTATACCGATTTGTTGAGAGATTTTATCATAAATCAGTGTTGAATTTTATCAGAAGCTTTTTCTGCATCTATCAAGATGATCATGTGATTTTCTATTTTTCACTTTGTTAATGTGGGGTATTGCATGGGTTAATTTGTGAGGTACTGAACCATCCTTGCATCCCTAGGATAAATTCCACCTGATCAAGGTGTACAATCCTTTCAAGGTATTGTCGAACCCAGTTTACTAATATTTTTGAGGATTTTGGCACCTGTGTTCATCAGTGTTGGCCTGTAATTTTCCTTTTTTGAGGTGTCTTTGTCTGGTTTTGGTATCAGGGTGATGCTGGCCTTATAGAATGAGTTCAGAAACATTTCTTCCTCTTGAATTTTTGGGAATAGTTTGAGAAGGATCAGTGTTAATTCTTCTAAATATTTGAGATAATTCACCAGTGAAGCTGTCTGGTTCTGGACTTTGGTTCACTGGGAGATTTTTATTTTTATTTCTATCTTTTTTAGTTTTATTTTTTTAATTATTTTTTTAATTTAACTTTTTAAATTGTGGTATAGTTGTTTTACAATGTTGTATTAATTTCTACTGTACAGCAAAATTGAGTTCCCTGTGCTATACAGCAGGTTGTTTCTAGCTCTCTATTTTATACATATTAGTGTATATATATCAATCCCAATTTCCCAGTTCATCCCCTCCCAGCCCCCCCACCCCTGCTTTCCCCCCTTGGTGTCCATACATTTGATCTCTACATCTGTGCCTTGCAAATTGGTTCATCTGTACCATTTTTCTAGATTCCACATATATGCGTTAATATATGATATTTGTTTTACCTCTTTCTGACTTACTTTGCTCTGCATGACAGTCTCTATGTCCATCCACATCTCTATAAATGACCCAATTATGGCTGAGTAGTATTTCATTGTATGTATGTACCACATTTTCTTTATCCATTCACCTGTCGGTGAACATTTAGGTTGCTTCCTTGAGCTGGCTATTGTAAATAGTGCTGCAATGAACTTTGGGGTGCATGTGCTTTCTGAATTATGGTGTTCTCTGGTTATATGTCCAGTAGTGGGATTGCTGGGTCATATGGTATTTCTATTTTTAGTTTTTTTAAGGAACCTCCATACTGTTCTCCATAGTGACTGTATCAACTTACATTCCCACCAACAGTGCAAGAGGGTTACCTTTTCTCCACACCCTCTCCAGCATTTATTGTTTGTACATTTTCTAATGATGCCCATTCTAACCAGTGTGAAGTGATACCTCATTGTAGTTTTGATTTGCATTTCTCTGGTAATTAGTGATATTGAGCAGCTTTTCACGTGCCTATTGACCATATGTATATCTCCTTTGGAGAAAAGCCTATTTAGGTCTTCCATCCATTTTTGATTTGTCTTTTCTTTTTCTTTTCTTTTTTTTTTTATATTGAACTGCATGAGCTGTTTATATATTTTGGAGATTAATCCTTTGTCTGTTGATTTGTTTGCAAATATTTTCTCCTATTCTGAGGGTTGGTTTTTCATCCTGTTTATAGTTTCCTTTGCCACTGGGAGTTTTTTTTTTAATTACTTATTCAATTTCATTAGTGGTAATTGGTCTGTTCATATTTTCTCTTTCTTCCTGATTTAGTTTTTGGATATTGTACATTTCTAGGAACTTGTCTAGTTCTTCTAGGTTGTCCACTTTATTGGTGTATAATTGTTTCTACTACCCTCTTATGATCCTTGGTCTGTGATATTGTTACTGAGTCCAAGTTTGCTCTGCTCACCGCACAACAGTCCAATGAATTGGAGATGAGGTGTTGAGGCAAGGAATACAACTTTATTCAGGGAGCTGGCAGACTAAGAAGATGGCAGAATAGTGTCTCCTAAAAACCATCTTACCAGGGTCTGGATGCCAGTTTCTTTTATAGAATCAGAGAGGGAAAGGCGGGGAAGTAAAGTAAAAAGTGATATCAGTCTTGCAAAACATCTCCTGGAATGGCTAGCCTTGGGGAAGGGATGCATTAATTTCACAGGTGGGTAGGGTTCCCTGAAGCAGGCCATTGTGTATGAGTATAATAACAAAAGTGATGAAAAGGAAAGGTTAAAGTCAAAGGAAGATCCAACATGGAGTCTGATTTAGCTCTTCCCTGTTACAATATGGGTTGTAATTTCTCTTTCATTTCTAATTTTATTGTTTGGGGCCTTTTTCTCTTTTTTTTTCTTGATGAGTCTGGCTAAAGTTTTATCAATTTTGTTTATCTTTTCAAAGAATCAGCTCAGTCTCATTGATCTTTACTATCTTTTTTAGTCTCTCTTTTATTTATTTCTGCTCTGAGATTTATTATTGGTCTACTTCTACTAACTTTATTAATTAATTTATTTATTTTATTCACTGTGTTGGGTCTTTTTTGCTGTGCGTGGGCTTTCTTTCATTGTGGTGAGTGGGGGGCTACTCTTCATTGTGGTGCACAGGCTCCTTATTGCCGTGGCTTGTCCTGTTGTGAAGCACAGGTTCTAGGCACGTGAGCTTCAGTAGTTGCAGCACATGGGCTCAATAGTTGTGACTCATGGGCTCTAAAGCGCAGGGTCAATAGTTGTGGTGCACAGGCTTAGTAGCTCCACGGCATGTGGGATCTTCCTGGAGCAGGGATCGAAACCATATCCCCTGCATTGGCAGGTGGATTCTTAACCACTGCACCACCTAGGAAGCCCTACTTCTACTAACTTTGGGACTTGTTGATTCTTCTGCTTATGTTTCCTTCAGGTGTGAGTTTAGGTTGTTTATTAGAATTTTTCTTGTTTCCTGAGGTAAGCTTATGTCACCATAAACTTCCCTTTTAGATCTGCTTTTGCTGTATTCCATTGATTTTGAAACACTGTGTTCACAATTTCAATTGTTTCAGGTATTTTTTGATTCCTCTTTGATTTCTTCAATGACCCATTCATTGCTTAGCCTCCATGTGTTTGTGTTTTTTTGTTTTTTGTTTTCCAATAGTTGATTTCTAGTCTCATACAGTTGTGGTTGGAAAAGATGATTGATATGATTTCAGCCTTCTTAAATTTATTGAGACTTGTTTTGTGGCCTAGCATGTAATCTCTCCTGCAGAATATTCTGTGTGCACTTGAAAGAATGTGTATGCTGATGCTCTTAGGTAGAATGTTGTAAACTTATCTGTTAAATCCATCTTGTATAATGTGCTCTTTAATGCAAGTGTTTCCTTACAGATTTTCTGTCTAGATGATCTGTTCATTGATGTAAGTGGTGTGTTAATGTCCTCTCCTATTATAATTATTTTTTTAGGGAATTTTTTCTTTCTTTCTTTATTTGTGTTAGGTCTTTGTTGCTGTGTGCAGGCTTTCTCTAGTTGCGGCGAGTGGGGGCTACTCTTCATTGCGGTGTGCAGGCTTCTCATTGCAGTGGCTTCTCTTGTGGCTGAGCATGGGCTCTAGGCATGCAGGCTTCAGTATTTGTGGTGCATGGGCTAAGTAGTTGTGGCTTGTGAGCTCTAAAGCACAGGCTCAGTAGTTGTGGTACATGGGCTTAGTTCTCTGTGGCATGTGGGATCTTCCCCGACCAGGGGTCAAACCCATGTCTCCTGCATTGGCAGGCAGATCCTTAACTACTGAGCCACCAGGGAAGTTCCATCACCTACTATTATTGTGTTACTGTCTATTCTTCCATTTATGTCTGTTAATATTTACTTTATGTATTTAAGTGCTCCTTTGTTGCCTGCATATATATTTATAATTATTATATTCTTGTTGGATTGATCCCTTGATCATTATGTAATGCCTTTGTCTCTTGTTACAGTCTTCATTTTAAAGTCTTCTTTGTCTGATATAAGTATTGCTACCCTAGCTTTTTCTTTCCATTTGCATGGATTACCTTTATCCGTCCCCACTTTCAGTCTGTGTGTGTCTTTAGGTCTGAAGTGAGTCTCTTATAGGCAGCATATATATTATTTTTTATCCATTCAGCCACTCTCTGTCTTTTGATTGGACCGTTTAGTCCATTTACATTTAAAGTAAATATTGATAGGTATGTACTTATTGCCATTTTGTTAATTGCTTTGGAGTTGTTTCTGTAGTTCTTTTTTGTTCCTTTCTTCTTTTGCTCTCCTCCTTTGTGATGTAATAACTATCTTTAGAGTCATGGTTGAATTCCTTTCTCTTTTTTTGTGTGTGTATCTGTCACAGATTTTTGATTTGCAGTTACCATGACTTTTAAATATAACCACCTGTATGTATCTCTGATTATTTAAAGTTGTTGATCTCTTAAATTGAAGCATATTCTAACAATTCTAACTTGCTGTTCTACTCTCTCATCCCATAGTTAATGTTTTTTATTCATATTTTACATCTTTTTCTTTTGTGTGTCCCTAAACTGCTTATTGTGGATGCAAATTATTTAACTATTTTGTATTTTAACCTTCCTCCTATCTTTATGAGTGTTTGATTTACTGTTTTTACTGTATATTGGCCTTTACTAATGAGATTTTTCACTTTGTAGTTTTCATATTTTTACCTGTGGTCTTTTCTTTTCCACTTAGAGAAGTCCCTTTAACATTCCTTATAAAGCCACTTTAGCACTGATGAACTCTTTCAGCTTTTACTTGCTTGTAAAATTCTTTATCTGTTCTTAAAATCTGAATGATAGTCTTGCCATGTGGAATAGTCTTGATTGTAGATTTTTTTCTTCATCACTTTAAATATATCATGTTTCTCCCTTCTGTTCTGTAAGGTTATGCTGGAAAGTCAGTTAATAGGTTTATGGGAGTTCTCCTTAACTGGTTGCTTTTCTCTTGCTGCTTTTAAGATTCTCTTTTTATTTTTAATTTTGGACATTTTAATTTTTTTTTATTGAAGTATAGTTGATTTGCAATGTTGTATTAGTTTCAGGTATACAGCAAAGTGATGTGTGTGTATACATATGGATACATATATACACACAGATTTTTTTTTCAGGTGTTTATATATATGTATTATTCTTTTTCAGATTCTTTTCCCTTATAGCTTTTTACAAAATATTAAGTATAGTTCTCTGTGCTATATAGTAGGTCCATGTTGGTTATCTATTTTATACATAGTAGTGTGTATATGTTAATCCCAAACTCCTAATTTATGCCTCCCCCACTTTCCCCTTTGGTAACCATAAGTTTGTTTTCTATGTCTGTGGGTCCATTTCTGTTTTGTATATAAGTTCATTTGTATCATTTTTAATAGATTCCACATGTGAGTGATATCATGTGATATTTGTCTTTGTCTGGCTTACTTAACTTAGTATGGTAATCTCTAAGTACTTCTGACATTTTAACTTTAATGTGTTAGTGAGGACCTCTTTGGGTTAATCTTGCCAGGGACTCTCTGTACTTCCTACACCTGGGTATCTGTTTTCTTTCCCTAGTTAGGGAAGTTCTCAGCCTTTATGTCTTTAAATAAGTTATATGTCCCTTTTCTCTCTCTTCTTTTTCTACAGCACTTATAATGTGAATGTTAGTGTACTTGACTTTGTTCCCAAAGTCTCTTAAGCTGGCCTATTTCTTTTTATCTTTTTTTTTTCTGATCAGCTTGAGTGATTTTCACTACTCTGTTCTGGATGGCTGATTCATTCCTCTCTATCATCTACTGTTGATTCCTTATTTTATTTCAGTTATTGTATTCTTCAGCTCTGTTTGGTTCTTTTTTATATTTTTCTAATTCTTTGTTAAAATTTTCACTGTGCTCATCCATTATTCTCCTTAGTTATTTGAGCCTCTTTATTATTAGCACCTTCAGGTCTTTATTGGGTAGATTGCTTATCTTCACTTTGTTTAGTTCTTTTCTGAGGTTTTGTCTTGTTCCTTTGTTTGTCTGTGTCTTTATTTTGTTTAATTCTCTATGTTTATTTCTATGTATTTGGTGGGTTGTTTATCTTTCCTTATCGTGGAGAAGTGACCTTAGGTAGGAGATGTCCTATGGAGCCCAGCAGCACACTTTTTTCTGGTCACCAGAGCTGTATGCTCTAGGGGTGGCCCTTATGTGGGCAGTGTAAACCACCCTGTTGTGATGGGATCAACTCCTGTGGACATGCTGGTTTGTAGGACTGACCACAGGTGTGTTGGCTTCAATGCTCTGCCTTGTGTGGAGGCTGCCACTGGTGGGCAATGCCGAGTCCTGGGAGACTGGCTGCACAGACTGAGGGTCCTGGTGCTGGTGTTGTCCTGTTCGTTGGTGGAGCCACATCCCAAAGCAGCCAGCTGTTGGGCTCTGGGAGTTCTGGTGCTGGTGCTGGTCCTCTAGTGGCAGGGCTGGGTCCCCATGGGGCTGGCTGCTCAGCCTGGGAAAGGGACCTTAGGACTGGCTGGTTGGTGGGTAAGCTCACAGCACTAACAGGCTATGTGGAAGACTCCAAAATGGCATTTGTCAGCGCCAGTGTCCTTGTGGTAAAATAAGCTCCCCAAAATTGCTGCAGCCAGCTTTTATATCCTCATGGGGAGTCCAAGCTGCCTCCTGCTTCTCTGGAAGCCTCTCCAAGATCAGCAATGGGTATGATCTAGGCTCCTTTCAAATTACTGCCACTGTGCTGGGTCTTGGAACATGTGAGATTTTTGCATGAGCCATTTAAGAGTGAAGTCTCTGTTTCCTACAGTCCACCAGCTCTCCTGTATGCAAGCTGCACTGGCCTTTGAAGCCAGAAGTTCTAAGGGTTCATCTTCCTGTTTCAGAACGGTTAGGCTAGAGATTCCAATGTGGTGCTTGTGTTCTTGAAGGGACAGCAGTGGATAGTGGTTTGAAGCAGGATCTTATTTCCCTGCCAGGAATTGAACCTAAGTAGCCTGAATGAAAACCAGGAGTCTTAGCTTCTAGTCCACCAGGGACTAGAGACTAGGAGCAAAGTAGCCTTGGCTCTTGCCCTGTTGTAACAAGAATGTTACAAGGAGGCAAAAACTGCAAAAACAGGTACAAAGTTTATTATTGAAGACACAGCACAACGTTTCGCAGAGCATACAGAGAAACAGTTTATTCATTTAAGACAAAGGAAAGGCAGAAATACACACCTGGAGAGAAAGGGTGTGGGCATCCTCCCTAATGAGGAGGAGTGCAGTAAAGAGGCAGTTAAATCATTTGTATAAGGGCAGTTCTTCTAGGTCTTTGTTCTTCTCTGGCCAATTATCTCACTTCTTTTTCCACATCTGACCTACTTTAGGGCCCTCCCCCGATATGCGTGTACATCTTTTTGCCAAGATGTATTCCAGTGCAGAGGCTAATGGGAGGTTTGACAACACCTATTATGGGATGACACCCTCTCCCCTTTTGACCCCCAAGGAGCTTTTCTGTGCATGTGCAGTCAGGCAGGTTTTCTCAACTTCAGGAGTGACAGATGTTGGTCATGTTATCCCTTAACCTAGCAGAACTCAGCTCCCACTACTAACTTTGTCCTTGGAGTGTCTAGGGAAAACAAAGTTCCAATTTACTCTGCTTGACAAATTGCAGCTGCTCAGCTCAGGGGCCCATCTACCTCCTACCTCACTTGGACCCCTCTTGCCTTGGGGAGAACTCTGCAATTGTGATTATCCTCCCATTTGTGGGTTGTCTACCTGAGAGTGTGGTTCTTGATTGTACTGTGTCTGCACCCCTCTTGCCCATCTCGTTGTGGTTCCTTCTTTATATCTTTAGTTGTGTAAAATCTTTTCTGCTTATGTTCAGGTTGTTCTCATCAATAGCTGCTCTGTAAATTGCTGTAATTTGGGCATGCATGAGTGGAAGTGAGCTCAGGGTCTTACTACTTGGCCGTGTTGGCCACACCTGGTGGGGGGCAAGGTTTATAAATAGAGCTAAGTTCAATGCTTAGGGAGATACCTTTCACTCAGAAATCCAGGTTGTGCCCATTGGTGGTCAGTTACAACCATGGAGAATCAGTTTCCATATCTAAAATTAAGTATCAAGACTGAAAAACACAGTTTTTTGCCAAGAAGCCCAGATCACTATTTCATGCCTATATGAACAGATTCCACAGTTGATGGATTCCTCAAAAGGCTGTGTTGCAAGCCTAAAACAGGAGATAACCTACAGTCATGATTTTCCTGGAAGGCTTAGTTCCATGGCTAGAGGCCCTGATCCACATATAGAAACCCAAATTCTAGACCTAGTGGGAATGATTCTATGTCTGGAAAGGCAGGATCCACATTTAGGTTAACTTTTCATGCATATAAAGTCAAATTCCATTTTGGATGGTCAGGATCCATTTTTAAATAGCTATATTCAACACTTAGAGGGCCAATATTCATCCTTTGAGGGGTAAATTCTACCCCAGGAACATCATACTCCAAGACAGTAGGGCTGAGTCTCAGGTGCAGAACCATTTTTTATGCCTGGAAATGCAGAATTCACACCTAGATATAAATCAATGACTGAAAGTCTAGATTTCACACAAGGAACACCAGGTTCCAAGCGTGGGAGACCTAGGTCATTGAAGTGTCAACTCCTATGTCTCAAACTCCAGGTACAAAGTCTGGACTGCCATTTGCCATGCTTGTAAGACCATGTTTCATGTTTGGGAAATCAGATTCCACACAGGGAGTACCAAGTTCCATTCTTGTAACGCCAGGCTTGATGTTTGGAGACTGAGACTTCAAAGATGGAGTACCAAGTTTGCTGCCCAGAAAATCAGGTTCCATGTCTTGGGGAGCCAATATCTATGGAAAATTCTATGTCTAAAGTGCAAGTTTGTCACATAAGCAGTGTTCCATGCTTTGAGGATTGGAATTTCACACATGGAATATCACAATTGATGCTTATAAGACTGAGTTCCATTCTTAGAGATTGAGATTTCACATATGCAGTGTCACATTCCATGTTTATAGAGTTAGGTTCTATGCTCGGAGACAGAGTTTCCACCCACAGGATGCTACATTCCTTGCTTGTACAGCTAACATCCAAGCTTAGGGATTGAAATTCTATACATGAATTGTCAGGTTCTTTGCTCATAGGGTTGGGTTTTATGCCTGGAAATCGAAGTTCCTTACACTTAGGAAATCAGGTTTTGTGATGTGACAAGCTGAGTCTGTGATTAAAATAAGAGGTTCCATTGTAAGGATTATAAGGCCAAGTTCCATATTAGCAGATTGAAATTCTAACATGAAGCATATATTACATGATAGATTTTGTGTCTCCTTATAGGGAATGAGTGTCCTTGACTGTTCAGTTTCCATTTTTGGAGACTGAGATTTCACACATATAGAATCAGGTTCTCTGCTTGTAGTTCCAGGTTTCATGCTTGGAGATTAAAGTGCCGCATGTGGAATGCAGTTTCCATGCTTGCAGGTTCAGGTTCATGCTTAAAGGTGTATATTTCAAATGTGGTGTTCCAGGTCATATGTTTTTAGAGCTAGGTTCCATGCACAGACTGAAATTCCACAAATGGAGGATCAGATTCCATGCTTGGAGATTGATATTCCATATGTGGGTATGACAGGTATGATGCCTGAGAATCTTTGTTCTATCTTTGGTAGAGCCAAGGTCTGTGGTTAAATACCAGTTCCCATTACTGGAATTCCAGTTTATACACATATCAAGTCATGTTCCATGCTTGCAGTTTGAGATTCCACACATTAAGATCCAGTTTCCCTGTTTGAAGCACAGAGAACATGGAGATTCCACATTTGGCGTGTCCAATCACCATGCTTGAAGACTGAGATGCTGTGTTAATGAGTGACAAGCAACTTTCTATGCCTAGATGCCATAATCTACACTTCTCTGGCCAAGTTCTATATTTTGATATTAAAAATCCATACATGGAGCACCATGTACCATCACTGTTGGTCCACATTCTATTGTAATTTTATATTCCACACATAGTGAGAACATTTCCATGCTCATAGTAAGGCAGGAGATAGATGGGCCCCAGGCTGAACAGTTTCCCTCCTGTGGACAGAAATTCCATAATAGCAGAAACCCATAAAAGCAGGATGATGAAAGAGGCTGTGCCTTGACCAGATAAGAGATAAAAGACCACATATTCCTCATTCTTGAAGTCAAGGAGACCTCCCTGACTATGCATGTGCAGAAAGATTCCTTAGAAGTCGAAAAGGGAGGGGGCACCACACCATAGTAAGTAATGTCAGCTATCCATAGGCCTCTTTGCTAGAATCCATCTTGGCTAAAAGATGTGCATGCACACGGGGGAGGATCCCAAAATATACCAAATGTGGACTCAGAACCAGGCAAAGCAAGATGATTAGTCAAAGGAAACCTGGAAGAAGTGCCCCGTAAAAGTGGTTCAAACTACCACAAAGGTGCAACTCTCTCTGAGCCCACCTATGTGTCTATCCACATGTACTATACTCTTTTTCCTCCTAATAAACACTTTACTTGCTTCACTACTTTCTTTCTTTATGTGGAAATTTATTTCTACACAGCTGATGGGCCAGCGCCTTGTCACTGGCCACTGGTCCCTAGTGGTCTAGTGGCTAGGATACAGTGCTCTCACTGCTGCTGTCTGACCTCAATCTCTGGCCAAGGAACTGAAATCCTGCTTCAGGCTGCTGCAGGCCAAGGCCACCTGAGATCAATAGGTCTATATTCCATCTAAAAACCTAAATCTTTAGAATCCATTTGGGTAGTACCAAGTTCCGTGCTTGAGACAAGGTTGCATATCTTGGAAAGCCAAATTCTAATGGCAAAAGCCTATGCTCTTTGTCTGGATTAACAGATTTCGAACATATGAAGTCAAGTTAAACTTATGCAGGTAAAAGATTCCAAACATTGAATGCCATGTTGAGTGCTTTTAGAGACAGAGTCCAGCTTGAAGCTTGAAATTCCTCACATGGAATGCAAGGTTCCATAGTTTTGGGGCCAGATTCCATGTCTAATGATTGCTAGTCCACATGTGAGATTCCAGCTTCCATTTTGTAAGGCCTGGTTCCATGTTTGGAGATTGAAATTCTATATACAAAATGCTATTTTTCGTGCTTGTAGGGCCAAATTCATGCTTGGATACTGAGAATACAAATGTATATTTAATGTTCCGTGCCTGAGAGTGTAGTTTCCTTGCCTTGGAAAGCCAATAGCCATAACTCACATCAGTGTCCTATATCTAGAGTGCTAGGTTTCACGCATAAAAGGCATGTTTCATGTCATGGTCTGGGTGTGGGTTAGAAAAGAATTTCCAGACACAAAGCATTTCAGAAGAAAGTGAGTTTACTGAGAACAAAGAGCAGAGGAGCAGAGCTTAGTGAGGGGCACTGTAAAGACTGCAGGATGACTTCCTGGAAGACCAGGGAGAGCAGACCCATTTGTGGGCTTGCAGCCAACTTTTATAGCCTCAAAACAATGAAATTTCCTGCTGAAAGGGTAGTGTTAGGTGATTGGTCACGTTGCTATATGTTGAATATTTTACGTAATATGGAGTTGGGGGCTCTTTGGCCTAGGTTGAGAGGGCTCATGACCTAGCTCATGAGGGCTATTGGACTCAGTTCAGGGATTTCTTTTGTTCTGTGTCCTTGTCATAGGGTTCCACATTTCATGCTTTCAGTCTGAGATTATACATATTGAGTACCTGGCGCCACACTATTGCAACTAGGTGAAATTCTTATAGATATAGTTTCCACATATAAAAAGCTACTTTCCATTCTAACTGGACAAGTTTCCATGAATAGAATTTGAGATTTCAGACATGAAATGTCAGGTAGCGCACATATGGAAGCTAGTTCTTGCTTGGAGATTGAGATTCCACACATAGTTTGTCAGTACCATGTTTATAGGGCCTGGTGCCATGTTTAATGACTGAGATTCCAAACGTGGAGAGCCAGGTTGCATAACTTTAATGCTAGGTTACACACTTGGAGATTAAAATTTCACACATGGAATAACAGGTTTAATTCATCTTGTGCCAGAATATATGTGTGGAGATTGAGATTCCACATATGGTGGGAGGTGCTAAGCTTGTAGAGCCAATTTAAATGCTTGGAAATTGAGATATTATATATGTCCTGTGTAGAGGAGCAGAATTTGTCACCCTAAAATGTGTCCTTTGGCATATTATTTTAAGCTGTTTATTTTTTAAGAAACAGCAGACATGGGAAAAACTCTGAAAACCAAGCAAGAGTTACACTTTTGTAAGAAATATTTGCATTTATGAGGGAAATCTTCATTTGTAAAGATGTCTCCCTCCCCGTATCAGGAAGAAGAGGATGATAAAATCTCTAGAAACTATCAGTAGAGAAGGCAATGACTTAAATCTGCATAAAAACCTTAGTTTTGTTTGCTGTGTTTCTCCTGGTAGCCTCCATAACTGACTCTCCCCACCCTCAACATTCTCTTTTGTCTTTAATTAAGGATGGTATTTAAGGTGAGGGCTTCAGCCATTTTAGCAAGATACTCAGTTTTGCTGGGTCTCTCCCAGGAAATGTTATTCAACATTTGTTTGATTTTCTTCTATTAATCTGTCATGTCAATTTAATTCTTACACTAGCCAGAAGAACCTAAATGGATAGAGGAAAATTTCTTCCTCCCACAACACTGCAAATATTATGTGTAGTTTCAAGTATTGTAGAACAAACCTCTATGACTTACACGCCACATTTAATATCTTTAGGACAAGGTTCAGTATATAAGGCCATGCTGTATCTCATGCATGGAGATTGAGAGTCTGCACATGGAAAGCTAGATTCCATGCTGTGGATCCATGTTTCATCCTTGAATTTGAGATTCCACGTTGAGAACCTGGAGTGCTAATTTCCATGTTCATAAGGCCAGGTTCCAAGCTCAGAGACTGAGATTCCTCAGGTCCTTTGCAGTGCCAGGTTTCATGCTCAGAGATTCAAATTACACAAATAGTGTAGTATACCGGGTTCTATGCTTATAGTGTGGAGATTTAAATTCTTTATGGTGTGTGTCTGTTCAGGTTGCCATAACAAAATACTATAGACTGGGTGACTTAAACAATAGAAAGTTATTTTCTTATGGTTCTGGAGCCTAGAAGTCTAAGATCAACATGCCAAAAATTCACTTTCTGGTAAGAGCTCTCCCCCTGGCAGATAGCCACCTTCTCACTGTATTTCCACATGATCTTTCCTCTCTACACACACAGAAAGAAAATGAACTATGATGTCTCTCCTTCTTATAAGGACATTAGGCCTACAGGATTAGGACCTCATCATTACGACCTCACTTAACCTTAATTACCTTCTTAAAGACCTATCTCCAAAACCAATCACATTGGCGGTTAGGGCTTCAACATATGAATTTGCAGGGGGGTACATTTTAGTCAATAACATATGGTGTGGCAGGTCTGATACCTCAAAGAGTAGTTTCTGTCTTTAGAAGAGCCAATGCCTATGACTCAAATGCCACTTTCCATGACTTGAATGAGAAATTTTAAACATGCCTAGTCATGTTTCTTATAATCCACACCTAGAGTGCCAGTTTCCATGCTGGTGGGTACAGGCTCCGCACTTGGAAGTTGAGATTCCATACATGGAATTTCAGTTTCTGTACTTAAAGGACAATATTCCATTCCTGGATGTTGAGATTCCATACATGAAGTTCTAGTTTCCTTCCCAGGAAGACCAAATTCCATATGTGGTGAGCAAAAATCTATGAAAGAAATACAGGTTTCCATATATTGGGTATCAAGGTTCATACTCTGAAGTGGTCCATGTTTGGAGATTGAGAATTCGCACATGTGGTGCCATTATCCATTATTGTAAGTCTATGACCCCTGCTTGGACATTGAGATTACATACATGGAATTCCAGGATCCAAGACTAGGAGACCAGCTTCCAAGTTTTGGCAAGCCTATGTGTATAACTAAAATATAATGCTATATATCTGTAACATGCTCCACACTTGAGCCAAGTTCCATGCTTTGAGATCAATATTCCTCACATGAAATGCAAAATTCCAAAATTGTAGAGCCTAGTTTTTATACATGGAATTCACAAGTCTATACAGGGCAGATTAGATTCTATGCTTGTGTCAGTTTGGATGTTGAGCATATGTGCATGGAAAGTTGTGGGAAAACATTCAGAAGTCTTTCTGAAACCTTGAAAATGTTACTAAAAGTAATTAAAGTATGTGGGCCGAGCAACTGGATGCAGGATGTCCTGCTTGAGCAGCAGAGGAACTAAGGGTGCTGAGCGTGGAAGCCATGGGGGCATAGGCTACCGTAGAAACAGAAAACTGACCCTCTCTGGGGGCGCAGCCCCTTTCTCACTTGCACACCTCATATCACCCTGTTTGGCCCCAGAGGTTGGCTGGTTAGCCAGAGACGGGTAAGATTCCTCAGGGGAGGAACAACCTAAGACAGGCACAGTCGCAGAGGGGCCAACAGGGGTGGGGCACAGACCCTTAATCCTTTTGAGAGAGGTCTCCTGCCCCCAGGGCTGCTTTGCTCTCCACGCCCAGCTTAAATCCACACCCAGCTCAAATCGGACCCAGGAGGCAAACAAAGATCATTGCCCCCAGTCATGTGAGGCCTTTGTTTGTTTACTTCAAAGATAACCTTGTTTATGGGATGAAACTGGGAGTGTTAGACCCTTAGGCTATGCCAAGAACTCAATAAAAGCAACTTGTGGGATCAATCAGCGAGGCTCTTGATCTTAGAGGTCTTGAGTCCCCCGTCCCATCTTTCTCTTAAATCTGTGTCTGTGTTTTCTTTAAACTTGCGGCACCCGTCACTCGCCTCGAGTTGCCGAGCTGGTCTCGGCAGAAAGTGAAGTTCTACACCTGAGAGACATGGGACTATGTCTCACAAGGACAACTTCTGTGATTCAAATGCCAGATTCCAAGTCTGAGATATCACATTCACCATGGTAAGTCCATGAAGATTCAGATTACACATATGGAATGCCATATGCATGTTTGTAGGGCCAGGTACCATAATTGGAGATTGTATTTTTACATACAGACTGGCAGGTCCATGATGGAGAGCTAGGTTTCATACTTTGAGATTGAGATTCCATACATGAGTATCAGTTTTTATGCTTATAGTGCTAAATTCCATGTTTGGAAATTGAGATTATACATGTGTAGTGCAAAGATCCATGACAGGGTGACAAGTTTTCTTGTACTGAGTAGTCAACATGTATTCCATACCTAGATATCCAGGAGCCACATGTAGAAGTCTAGGTTCCACATCTAGAGGATCAAATTCTATGTCTAGAGAGGCAGGAATTACATTTTAAACTAGTTTCCATCTCTGGAAAGTCAAATTCTGCACTTAAAGATTTAAGTTCCATAATTAAAGGGCCAAATTCTGTATCTGGAGAGACAACTTTCTTGCTTAGGGGGCTAGTTTCCAGTCCTGGAGATCTAAGTTCATACCTTTTAGGCTGGGCCGCATGTGAAAAACCAGGATTTATGCCAGGAAAAGCAGTATTAACATCTAAAAGTTTTAAATCAATGTCTGAAAGACCAGATTCCATAATTGGTTGCTCAGATTCCATTTCTCCAGGCTCATGTTCTATACAGAAAGCTCTAAGGTCTTTATTTAGTGGGTCAAATTCTATGTTTAGATAAGGCTCTTCACCTTGAGTGTGAGGTTTCATGCCTGATGGCCAGATTTTACAACTGGATGATGGCGCTTCATGCCAGGAAGTTTAGATTATGTGTTTGGAAGTACAGGCTCCATAAGTGATGTGCCAAGTTCCATAATGTACTACAGTTCCATGGTACAAAGGCAAGTTATATGGCTGTAGTGGCTAAAGTGCCTCTTTCCATGTCTAAAAGGCCAGATTTCATGCTGAAGGGACAGAATTCATGCCTATAGTGGTTGAGGCCCTGTGTGGAGGACACGTGTCATGACTGCATGCAACTTATCATGCTTTGAGAGTTCATTTCCACACTGGAGAGTCACATTCAATGCATGAGGCCAGGTTTCATACCTGGAGGTGAAGGGGAGGTGAAGTCTATTCCATGTCTTCAGGGTCAGATTCCATGCTTTAACAACCAGGTTCCTATGAGTGGAAGACTATTTCCAGACCTAAAGAACTAAGTCTGAAGCCTAGATTGCGTAGTTTCATAGCTGGAATGTCTGAGTCCATGTGCCAAAAGCAGGTAACCCAGACACAGCTGTACTTTAGTGAGGAAAGAGGATTTACCTTCAAATTTGTTATTCCACAAATGGTCTAGAATTGCTAAATTGAGGCTGTGTTGTAAGTTAACCAAGAATAAACAGAAAAATTATGAAGCTCACCAGGAGTTTTTATTTAGTGACACAGTAAAACAAAACAAAACAAAATGCAACATAAAAAAAAAAAAAAAACCCAACTTTTCTACTGAATAAATTTATTTGAAGGGGACAATGGGAGACATAAATCAAATATTTTGGTTACATACTTAATAGTTGTGACTATTCGACTTAGTAGTGACTCCAGCAATTACTGAGCACTATTTAAGTCTATACCAGCATTGCTAAATCTATATCAGAACTGTATCTTTTAGTTTCATAGAATATGTCCTACCTGTTATCTGACAGATAAGAAAACTTTGGCACAGAGAGTTTTACTGAATTTCCCAAAGTCTCCTAGCTGGTATACAGTAGAGGAAGAATATGAACTCTGCTACAGTTTATGTATTTTAAATAATAATAGCGTATGTCTGAAGTCTTGAGTTAACCCAAAACGAAATGCAGTTAGTGCTAATTCCCTGGCTGCACAACTGTACTCATTTTGAACTGCAAAATAACCTTGTGTAGTATAAGAAAGAAATGGTATATCAAGTCCAATAACTCTTTCTTATAGCAATAAAAAACAAATTTAATTCAACTTTAGAGGTGTGGATTTAAGGCATGCACATGGTGTGATAGTCATTATTAGTTCTTATATAGAAATTTTCATCCCTGAAGCATTTTATAAAATTAAGTAATTAATCTTCACCATATCCTTTAGAGAGAGATCATTGTACTCTGTCTGCAAAGAACCTCTGTCATAGTACTCAAAATGCTTTATGAATATTATATATAGTGATAAGCAGATTTCAAGCACTTCAGATACATGCAAGCTGACACTGAGGGTATTAGAATTCATTCATTCACTAAGCAAATGTTTATTTAGTGTCATTACTAGAACTCCATAACTGTGTGGCTGATGTTCCCAGGAGGTAAGACATTGTCTGTCTGAAAGCAGTGGAGATTATGAGGGTGAGGGTGTTCTCTTTAGAAAAGACAATAAATCCCTCTTGACTTCTTTGCCCCAGATAAAGAACTGATCTCATGAGGGCAGCTCACCCAAGGGATAGGCTCCCTCTTCCTTCTGTTCACATTTTCCAACCTGCATAGTTTATTTCTGACTTGGCTAAAGAACATGGATTGCCTCACACTTGTAGCACACAAGGATTACAACTATGGTTTAAGAAGTCTGATCTCAGCCTGATCTCCTGACCACAGAGGTGCAATTCTCATTCTAAAGGTGGGGGTTAGGCTGCTATATGCCCACATAAATCAATCATTAGATATGAGCCACCCTCATGGAGAGACCATGAGTGGGACATCTCCAGGTGAGGTGACCCTCTGAAGGCCTTCAAAAAAAGTTTGCCAGCAGTCAACACTGACAGCATCTGGGGGATAGGTACACTGGTTTAGTAAGGGAAATCTGGGCAGAGTACCACAAACAGCTGTTAAATCCACCTTGCACCACTCATAACCACTCACTCCTCACATGAAATTTTTTGACAAACTCAAAGCCTCTTCTGATTTCTATTTAGTCACAAATTCTATATAAACTTCAAGAGGAGGCTTAATGAGACAAACTATAGCCCTATTACTTCTGTTTGTCCAGAAGAAGCAACTGAAACTCATTATCACCCTCTTCTACAACTTCTTTATTTCCTTCATATTCAGCTCATGACCTAGGTGACTTGCCTGTTGGCTGACCTAGACCCACATTCTCAATGGTCTGAGCCCTTGATTACCATGCCCTTATCATAGTTGTTGTATTTTCCCACTTCAATTAAAATTAGGCATGGAGATACACAGTGGATAACGTGTGTGCCAAACATATTTTCCCCTGACTCTCATATAATACCAGCCCTACTTTCTCATGATGGTTAACATGGTATCTCATTTCTTTGTCTTCTGGACTATTAGGACAATGATCCCAAAGTAAACAGGTGGTATTCAGAGCTTTTTTGAATAATGAGATTTTACTATGTCCTTTTGGTGAAAGTATTCCCTTTCTGGGAACCAGGATCTCTCTTCCCATAGAGTCTAACGTTACAGAGGTGGGAAACACAAATTCCCCAAGAAGTTCACTAAAAATGATGGTGATTGGATTCATTTCTACTTCTGCACCTTAGTTCGCAGACTCGTGTATTCTATCTGTTAGGGACAAAATCCCATGTAATCAATGTTAATAGAGGGCATATAGTGCATCCTTAAGAAGAGTGTCCCCAAATCACAGATCCTTTGTATTTGTAAGATGGTGTGTTGTAGGAACAGTGGATCTCATCACCATGTGCCCATTGCTATACCTAATTTTCTATAAAGTGAGTCTCTTGTCCCAAGACAATATTATATAGGATTCCATAAAGAAAAATCCATTACTCTGGTTATGGCACTAGTTGAGACACTGTGGAAAGAAAAAGTAAATCCCTACTGCTACCTCAGGAAGAATTGCTGTCCTTCTCGGGGTAGAAGGGGTCCATATAATTAACTTGCATTACTGTCTCAGTTTGCTATTGAGTATCATTTTCAAGCAGGAATTGTTCCTGTCATAAGAAATGTACATTTGGAACTGCAAATCTACTTATTCATGCTTTATGTAAAGAAATTAAATTTTTGTTTGAGATTATTAACAATTTTTAATATCTACTGAGATTTGAAGAAGCATTTAAATAATCACAATGTTATATAATAGGTTAATTGTTAGAGTACATTACCAAGAAGAGGTAACACATGAACTGAGACTTGAAGGATGACTTCAAGTCCCCCAGGTGGAGACATGGGATTGCGGACAGCAGTTAGTTGGATATGTTGGAGTAAAGTTGTGGGAGAGGGAAAGAACAGGATTAATGTGAGGAATAGCTACTGTCCAGTTTGACATAGTTAAAATAAATAGTTATAAAGATAATATACAGACACATGTATAGAAGTACATGAATAGAATCGTGGGCTTCACTGTTAAATTTTCATTAAATGAATTTATATATGATAATAATATCATAAGTGATGATATTGGTTATTGATATACATACCAAACCTTTTGAGGTTAGAATCACAGTAGACCTACCAGAGCATGGAGGACTCAGAATGGAAATTCTCCTGTTTTTATTTATCATGAGTACCATGGTATTATTATTTAAACATTTCTCTTAATATGAACTGTCTAAAAACTGTAAATAACTTTGCAATATTTCTGATTATTGGATTTATAAATTGGATCAATAGAGATACACACTATATTTATTGTAAAATGGCTACAACAATATATAATCATTATAGATTTTTTTAAATATAAGAAAATACTAAGAAAAAAACTAAAAAGTCACTTGAACTATTATCATCTAGATAAAATAGCCACTAATATTTTATATTTTGGTAACCTTTCTTCCCAATATCTCTGGGCTTACACACACACACACACACACACACATACTCAGTCACATTCTCTTTACATGCTTGCACACATTATATCATACATTAAATATTGTTTTTAACCTGATTTGATGCAGTTTTGAATATATCAAAATATATTGGCCCAATCTTCTATTCATGAACATTTTGGGGGAGAGTAGTAGGATGATCTACATGGCAGAGTAGTAGGACCTGAAGCTCACCTCCTTCCACAAATACACCAAAACTACATCTACATGGGGAACAATTCTCACAGAATATCTACTGAATGCTGGCAGAAGACTTCAGACTTCTGAAAGGGCAAGAAAACCTCCATGTAACCAGGTAGGACAAAAGAAAAGAAAAAAAAAAAAAAGAGAAAAAGGAATTAAGTTGGGACCTGCTCCCCTGGGAGGGAGCTATGAAAGAAGAAAGGTTCCTGCACCCTGGGCAGTCCCCTCACCTGCTAGGAGGTCAGGTGGAACAGAGGGCGAGCTTCAGAACATTGGACGAGAATGTAGCAACAGTGTTGTGGCAGCCAGAATAGAGAGAAGCCTGTATAGAAGGTCAGTGCCACTTCCCTGCACTCCCCAGTGTGACACGCATGTCCACTGGTGTGTGCAGGGGCTGGATCCTGAAGCTTGAGCTTCAGATATCAGACCCAGGAAGAGAGCTGGGGTTGCCTGCACGGAAACAGCCTGAAGGGGCTGGAGTCTGGTGTGACCACAACTGAGGGTGTCTGTGGAGGAAGCCTGGGCTGCCTTAGAGGCCAGGTGTCATTTTTTTTGGGGGGGTGGGGGGCAGTGCATGAGAGGAGGATTGGGATCTGCCATTGCAGGCTTTTTCCCTGTGCATGGTCTCAGGAAGCAGGGCACTGCCTACACAAGCCCCAGGAGCAGTTGTGAGCTGCTGCCATTACCCTCACAGACTCCAGGAGTGGTTGCAAGCTGCCTCCACTCCCATCACATGTTCCAGGGATGTGTGTGAGCCACCACTGCCACCAAAAACTCCAGGACCAGGCACCAGCCACTGCACCTGTATACCCCCATCAAGGGGATAATGACCAGCCCATGCTGAGGAAAGAGGCAACAGGCATCTATGCAGAAACAGTCCTTGTACCAAAAATATTAAACCCACACAAGCTACACAGGTATGCTCCCACATGTAAACAGTTTCCAAGACCACAGTGGATAATTGTTTCTTTCAAAAAATCACACACTATGAAAAATATAAGTAAAATGAAGCAGAGGAAACACTCCCAGTTAAAAGACCAGGAGCATTCCCCTGAGAAAACAATGAAACAGACACCTTCAGTCTAATAGACACGATTTCAAAAAGGAGATAATGAAAACACTGAAGGAATTAAGAAAGACTATCAACAGAAATGCAGAGTACTATAAAAAGAAACTAGAAACTATAAAGAGGAACCAGGAAAAATTAGAAAACTCATCTGCTGAGATGAAAGCTGAGCTAAAGGTAATGAATAGCATGATGAATAACGTAAAGGAACAAATAAGTGACCTGGAAAATGGAATAATGAAAATCACCAAATCAGGACAGAAGACAGAAAGCCAAATGGAAAAAAAAGTGAAACCAATATAAGAGACCTATGTGATAATATGAGCAGGCCAATATACACATAATAGGGATTCCAGAAGGGGAAGAAAGAGAAATGGGAATCAAAAATATATTTGAAGAAATTATGGCTGAAAACTTCTCAAATCTAAGGAAGGAAACAGATATTCAGGTACAGGAAGCACAGAGGGTCCCAAAGAAGATAAACCCAAATAGACCTACACCAAGACATCTTGCAATAAAAATGGCAAAAGTTAGAGAGGATTCTAAAGTCAGCAAGGTGAAGAAAAGAGTTAATTACAAGGGAACCCCCATCACGCTATCAGCTGAATTCTCTACAGAAACTTTGCAGACCTAAGGAAGCAACAAAGTGTATTCAAAGTTATGAAAGGGAAAAGTCTGCAACCTAGGGTACTCTGCCCAGCAAGATTATCTTTTAGAATAGAAGGAGAGATAAAGAATTTCTCAGAGAAGCAAAACTAAAAGAATACAGCAATACTAAACTTATCATAAAGGAACTATTGAAAGTTCTCTAAATAGAAAAGAAGTAAGAATCTATAGAAAAAGAAAAATCACAGTGGAAAATAAATCAAATAAGCTAATACACAGATTTTTTAAAAAATCAAATTTTTTTCTGTGAAAGTGATGATAACCACATCCTTCAACAAAAGGATGAAAATGCAGAAGTGAAAGAGAACATCAAAATCACAAAATGTGGGGAGGAGAGTAAGAAAATGCATATTTTTTTCCCCTAGAATGTGTTTGAGCCTATATGATACCAGTCTAAGGTAAGTAGAGATAAGAAGGGGTTAATATACCTGTAGAACAGATAACCACAAATTAAAAACATACAATAGATCCACAAAAACCAAAAAGAAGAGAATATAAATATAACACAAAATAAAATCATCAAACTACAAAAGGAAAAACAAAAAGAAAAAGAAAGGGACAAAGAAGAAATATAAAATCAATGGGAAAACAAGGTTTAAAATGGCAATAAATACATATCAATCAATAATTACCTTAAATGTTAATGGACTAAATGCTCCAATCAAAAGACACAGAGTGGCAGATTGGATTAAAAAAACAAAAGCCTACAATATGCTGCCTACAAGAGACCCACTTTAGGGCAAAGGACACACATAGATTGAAAGTGAGGGGATGGAAAAAGATATTTCATGCACAGGGAAATGACAAAAAAGTAGGGGCTACAATACTCATATCAGACAAAATAAACTTTAAAACAAAGGCCATAAAAAGAGATAAAGAAGAACATGATATAACAATAAAAGGATCAACACAAGAAGAGGATTTTACACTTATCAGCATATATGCACCTAATATAGGAGCACCCAAATTCATAAAGCAAATACTAACAGACATAGAGGGAGAAATTGACAGGGATACAATAATAGTAGGAGACTTCAACACCCCACTCATATCAATAGGCAGATATTTCTAGACAGAAGATCAATAAGGCAACAGAGAGATTCTAAATGATACAAAAGAGCAGTTAGACTTAATTGATATTTTCACAATGTTACATCCAATAAAGCCAGAATACACATTCTTTTCAAGTACACATGAAACATTCTCTAGGATTGACCACATATTAGGGCACAAAACAAGCCTCAACAAATTTAAGACTAGAAATTATCTCAAGCGTCTTTTCTAATCACAACAGCATGAAACTAGAAATCAACCACAGAAAGAAAAATGAGAAAAAATGATTACATGGAGACTAGACAACATGTTACTAAAAAAACAATGGGTCAATGATGAAATCAAAGAGGAAATTTAAAAATACCTTGAGACAAATGACAATGAAAACACAACCATACAAAATCTATGGGATACAGCAATAGCAGTTATTAGAGGGAAGTTTATATAGAGGGTGGGGGTGAAGTGGGGAGGCAAACTGACAAGAGAAAGACAGAAAATGGAAAGGAGATGACAGATGAATTCACCACCCTCCTTCCTCTGCCCCAGGAGAGTTCCCAGGTGCAGTGGGTCTACAGAACCAGACCAGAGGAACCTGGCATGAGCCAGTAACTAGCTGTATTTTCTTATGAAACTGTGGTTACCTCACTAAGTATCACTTTTTATTCTTTCTCCTTCCCTTCCTGCTTGGCTTCCCTTTTTCATCACTTTCACTGTCCTAGGATTGTAACTCCCAATAAAGTTTACCCAAGTAAACTTTGCCTCAGACTCTATTTTTCAGACAGCCTGGGCTAAGACATCTTCTTTATGAAGTTGTCTGCTTATCCTCTTACGGGGAAGTACCTAGAAGTAAAAGTACTGGGCTAAAGGGAGCAACATTTTAACTTTAATACAAATTACCTAACTACCTTTCCCAGAAGTTGAATTAATTTACCCATCTCATGAACTGAATGCTGATTTTTTTTTTGAGGCCGAAAATGATAGACTGTAGAATGAATTATTTTTGCTCACCTTTAGTCTTTTTTGTCTTTTCCTAAAATTAACACTAAAGTCACACTGTTTATGAAAGAGAAGTTCAATAATTGCACTGCAGTTCAGCCTGGGGGAAAGTGTTTCATGGTAAAGTGCAACATTTTATTTGTTTACTAGTTGTCCTCAGGCACTTTTTCCCATGAAAGAAACTGATATATAATTCATCTAATTTAAATATTCCTTTTATATATGAGGTACTGATTTGTTGGATTTATTTATTTATTTTGCCAATCCCTTTTTTAGTATTCATAACCAATTTCTCTTTTCAAGATTTGTGTGTTTTCATCATATATATATATATATGAATGAACATGGCAGTTTATCATGTAACAGATTTTATTCAGTAATACTTGCTAAGGCACTATGAAGCATTAGGTGCTTAATACACAGGGGAAATAAAGCAAGGTATATGGACCTCTGCCTTTTTTGAGTTTACAGTCCACAGACACAATAACAGACAGTTTGCACAATTTGAATGTCTTCATTGGAAAAGTATTGGGACATTGAAGATCTGCCTAAAGCTTCCCAAAGAAAGTGGGCTCTAAACTGAAACCTAAAGAATGAATAGGAGTTGAGGAGGCAAAAGCATGGAGGTGAGGAACTGAAGGAAATGTGTGTGTGTATGAGTGCACACAAATAAATGTGCATGTGTATGCCTGTAAATGCATGTATAAGTGCATGTGTGTGTGTACACATGCATTTATGAGTGTGTGTCTAGAAGGTGGGCTCATGGAGAGAGATGAAACTGGACTTTTCAGGATCTTCAGAGCATCACAAAGGACACAAATATTTATTCTGAGTGAAACCCAAGGTTAATGGTGGTCACTGGATATTTGTGAGCAGGGAAAAAATTAAGATTATATATTACAGGATCATTGCTTTGACATTGGTTGGAGAATTCATAGGGGAAGGAAATATGAGAGGTATGAAGTTCCAGAAAGAGGCTGTAGCTCCAGATGGGAGATGTCCCAGGGGCAATTTGGGAAAGAAATGTAGACAAATGGAGGACTATAGATTCCAGAACTCTTTACGTGTTAGAATTCCTAAGCCCTGGTGAATACCTGGATTTATGAGGGGTTAGGGAAGTCAAAGATGATTCCCACTCTTCTTTAAAAAGATTAATATTTTCCATCAAACATGTCCTGTTCTTTTGCTTGTATTAACAGGAACCATGAAGAGATTTATGTGACTGCTTGTTACTTAAATTAATTATGATTAACTTTTGTTGAAGAACTATTTTGAGCCAGGCATGGAATATTTCATTTAATCCTCATAACTTTCTGTGAGGTAAGTGATATTATCAATCTACCTTCAGATGAAGAAACTGAAGTACAAATAAGCTAAGTAATTTGCCTAAAGTCACACAGGTCAAAAGTGGAAGAGCCTGTGCATGACCCAGTGTTCTCTTTCCCCCTCTCTCTGTCTCTATACCCCACATTATTATAATGACTTCTATTCACAAAAATGAGAGAACCCAGTAAAGTTAGAAAAATATTTTAAACTTATAGAAAGTTTGCCCATTGGAAGATGGGCAGTTCATTCAAAAGAATGTTAAAGGTCCAATATCTTAGAAATTGTGTCAATTAATGCAAGTAGGGCAGAACTTTACAATTACATATTAGTTTTTCTTTTTTCTTCTTTCTGAAATGTGACTGGAATTGCCAGTTTTTAAAGTGTTATTTCTTTAAACCAAATCTTTCCCATTCCATTTTTTTTTTTCTAACAGACAAATTTGAAGCTGGGAAGGAAATTGGAAGGAGGAAGTCATTGCCATTGTTAAGCTCTGAGAATTTTCCCAAGTGTAACTCAGTCTGTAAATTGCTTTAGTAAATTAGACTCTTTAAGATGTAAATAAAATGGTGTATTTTATATGGTATTCAATAGGATTGAACACTTACCTCAAGGAGCTACTACAGTCCAAAAGGACTAGTTTCTTCATATGAATAGTTATAAGAGGACTCAGAAACATGTAGTAGAGGAATAGCTGTATGATTGGAATATGGTTTCCAACTTTTCTATAGTGACAAGTAGTCTAATAATTTAAAAATCACTTTCAAACAATTGTTTCTAACAATCTTGGCTCATCCAAACTAGGTAACATATTTCCGCTTTGCGGGGCTCTCTTTTGAAGAAATTGTTGAGTAATCAGTCTGTTCTTACATATTTCCCTAATTAGAGGCTAATCTACTTTTAAAGGGAAATGTCAAATGCATTTTGGAAGCCCCTTTCATATGAGGGAGCAACAAGGAGGGGAAATTGCTAAACAGTGTGAAACTGGGCACTTTTCACCCTCTACTTGATTGTGGGCATATGATTATTAGGACAGTGCTTGCCAAGGTGAAGAGTGGGTGAATTTGCAGTGCAGTGCTCACATTCTCTCTTTACACCTCTTTGAGGTTAGTAAAGTTCAGTGTTGCACACATAATGAAGACCTTAGTGTCCTCTGGTTACTCACTTATTCAACCAGTATCATTGAATGCTTCTTCTGCTTCAACTACAATGCTAAGTGCTGGGAACACAGCGATGAACAAAACATTCAGGGTTTGCCCACAGAGTGCTCACAGCCAGATTTATGTCCATTCTCACTAATCCCACAAAAATCTTACAAAGTGGCCATTAAGATTCATACAGATTAAGTGCCTTGCTCATGACTCCAAAGTTGGATTTGGCCTCCCCATTCTCACCCCTACTGTACTCACTCATACTGGTTCCTCTGGGTTTAGTGACACATCTCCAGGAATTCATTGTGAGATCCCTAAATGTCCACACTTGTATGAAGAGTCCCAATCACAGGGGGATGAAGCCTGTTTCTAGGGCCTGGATAAAACCCTTGGGGCATCTACACAGAGTTGTCAGGTCCTCTTTCCCACCTCCCCACAAGCCTGAATTTCTAAAATGTATAGATGCTTATTAAAATTATAAATAGCAATTTCTTATATTTTCTGACTATGAAATGGTAGCTAAATTGATCAACGTTTAACCTTTCTCTTTTTGGGGGGTTGAGGTGCCCCTGCTGTGTTTTCCTAAGCACACTCTTAATCTGCCACTGGTGACCCAGCACCAGTCCTGCCCAGTTTTAGCAACTCATGCTTACAAAGCCCTTCTGCTTTGTCTCAGTGTCTTTTTATCTTCAATTCATGTAATTGGATATTTTGACAAGGAAGCAACTAACTAAGATCCTTCATTCTCTTACTCTGATTCCTATATTCAGTGTAAGAGTTATTTAATCTTTCTTTTGTTCATTCATTTCACATTTATTGACTGCCTGTCACATGTTTAGCAATTTACCAGATATAAGATACAAATGAAAATTGCAGTTCTTACTCTCTAGTATCTGAGAGTTTAGACAGGCAGACAAAAAGAATACTAAACATATATATGTTTAGTTAAATATATATATATATTTAAAAATGTGATGAGACATGAAAAGGATATTTAAAGAGTGCTACTGAAATGAGCAGGGAAAACCAATCCAGCCCTGGGGATTGGCGGGGGCAGTGGGAGAGGGAGGCTCTTCTGGAAAGGAAATGATGTCTTCTTAAAACCCATTAAGTGATGAACAGGCCAAATAAGGAAGATTGTATTCTAAGCAAAGAATGCCAAGGGCTACAGCGCAGGAGCATGGCAGAGCAATGCATATCCAGGGATCTGAGTAATGACAAATAGTCACATTTCTGTGCCATTATTTTTTGCACAAGGTACCATGCTAGGCATTTTACATGCATTGTTTAACTGAATCCTCATCTAAACCCTGTACAATCAGTAACATTCTAATTTCTATTTGAGTGTTGAGATAAACAGAGGCTATGTCCCACATCTTAGTATTATCCAAAGATAGAAGGAAGCTAGGCTTGGATTTAAGTCCAGATCTTTTGGATACAGTATCAGAATTTATCTGCTTAACCACTCCATTCCACTCCAATAATTCTGTGTGGCCAAAATGGTGAGGCAGGGGAAGAGTCAGGGTGGGGAATGGCAAAAGATAACAGCAGCAAAGGCAATTTTATCTTGAAGGCTCTGGTGAGCCACTGAAGGGTTTTAAGCAGTCCTGTGCTCTGCTTGGATATGTATTTAGAAGGCTTATGGCTGTGGAAAGTGTGAATCATGGATTAGAGGGAGGACAGATTGGAGGCAGAGAAACCAGGAAGGTGGCTGGGCTACTGCTGCAGGTGAGAGATGACAGTTTTCTGGTCTCATATGGTGGCAGTGAGGGTGGAGGAGAGAGTGTGGATTCCAAGATAACTCTTGAAGCTGATTGGATGTTGGTGAGCATAAACTAGAGGCAGGGTGAGGGGCAGTGAAGGAAAGAGTCTAAAGTTTCTCTTTTGGATGAATTGATGAAGGGTGACATTCTTCAACAAGATATAAAAGATAAGATAATTAAGAGAAAAGGGTGAATACATTTTTAGACTATTAAATACAAAATGCCTAAGAAAAATCCGTAGGGAGATGTGCACCAGCCCATCTGAAATGCAAATCTACAGGTGAAGGGAGAGGTCTGCTGGTTTACATAGCCATCAGCTTGTACAGCAGTGGAAATCATGGGATTGGATAGCTTGTGGAGGAGAGAAAGAGAGACAGAAATCTCTTAGTGATAGTAACTACTACTGCTTATCAGACCTCTATGTGCCAAATATCATACCATGCACTTTATGTGAAATCTTTCTGGTTCTTAGAACATGACTATAAAGCAGTGGTGCTGGTGGAGATGTCAATGACTATCTTTTTGACTGCAATCTCTGTGCCTACCATTGTTAAGCTCTTTGCACACTATTCCTCATCCTTGTTGTTACAGTTGTCAACTTAAAAAAATGCACATGAGAGAGTTACGAGTTAAGTTTTATTTGGGGCAAAATGAGGACCGCAGCTGTGGAGACAGCATCCCAGGTAGCTCTGAGAAACTGCTCCAAAGAGGCAGGGGGGAAAATAGTATATATGTAATCTTGGTGAAGAAGGAGTACATGCAATCAAACACATACTTTTGTAGGGGTGTTCTGCTAGTCACAAGGAGCAGACGTCACCATGTAGGGATTTAGTGCTTTTCTAGATATGAGGAGATGCAAGGGTTGTTCTCATAAAATCAGCTCCTTAAAACATCTAACTATCTGAAGACCTGTTCTGCCCATTTTCCAAAGCACAGAGTTTCTCATTGCTGGTCTCCACCCTGAATACCCTTTAGGGGATATTGAAGGTCAGCAGCTGCAGCAGCACGTGTGATTTAATCCTTGTAGAGGTAGATGGCAAGTGCCCATGGCAATTTGTAGTTGACACAGTTGAGGAAGTTTGCCTATGAGAGAGATGAAGACAGGACACACTGACTG
This sequence comes from Hippopotamus amphibius kiboko, assembly GCF_030028045.1. Lineage (NCBI taxonomy): Eukaryota > Metazoa > Chordata > Mammalia > Artiodactyla > Hippopotamidae > Hippopotamus > Hippopotamus amphibius. Next base: position 128,740,288 of record NC_080190.1, read on the forward strand.
TAGCAATGCAAAAGTTAGTGGATGATACTGGGCCCTTGGGGGTTGTTTGCTTTTCAAGATGAAAGAGCTCTACATTGAGTAAGCCAGTAGATAGGAGTTTTATCTTACTCATATATGCATAACAGAAAAAATATTATCCTCAGGATAAAATAACTCATAGGAAAATAGCCATTATAGGTTAATCATTTTTTTGGCCCAATGGCACTTACTACTCTCAAGTCCTGATTTTGTGATCTACAGTTACATAAATGGTCATGCAAAGTAGGGGCTAATGGGGAGCTGTGCCCTCCTCTGTTTTCTTTCAGCACACACTACAAGTCTCTGGTGTTACTCTTGTCTCACTGCATTAAAATTATCTATTAGAATAGTGTCTCCTTAAGTCACACATGTTCTGCAAGAGTGAGGACCAGTCTTTTTCATCATTTTTTCAGCTGTGCCTGTCAGTTGGCAGCATGAAGAAGGCACTCAACAGATGTCCAAATAGAATTAATTTTTTTGTAACTAGTTTTTTCCCCAATGATTTACCAAGTGGCTCTGTTTAACAGGGGAAATTTATTTATTTATTTATTTTTATACATCTTTGTTGGAGTATAGTTGCTTTACAGTATTTTGTTAGTTTCTGCTGTACAACAAAGTGAATCAGCTATATGTATACATATATCCCCATATCTCCTCCCTCTTGAGCCTCCCTTCCACCCTCCCTATCCCACCCCTCTAGGTCATCACAAAGGACCAAGCTTATCTCCCTGTGTATGCAGCAGCTTCCCACTAGCCACCTATTTTACATTTGGTAGTGTATGTATGTCAATGCTATTCTTTCACTATATCCCAGGCTCCCCATCCCCCTGTGTTCTCTAGTCTGTTCTCTACATCTGCATCTTTATTCCTAACAGGAGAAATTTAGATAGAGCTTATCAGAGTTAAAGCATCAAAAGCTAACTCTCACTAACTTTTCAGAGTTTTCTAACTAACTTTTCCATGGTGTAGCCACCATGAAAAATGGAGGTTCCTGAAAAAGTTAAAAAATAGTACTACCATATGATCTAGACATCCCACTTCTGGGTATATATCCAAAGAAATGAAAACAGGATCTTGAAGAGATAGTTGTATCCACATGTTCACTGAAGCATTATTCACAATAGCAAAGATATGGAAACAGAATAAATGTCCATTGATGGCCTAAGTGTCCATTGATGGAAGAATGAATAAAGAAGATGTGGTTTATATATACAATGGAATATTATTCAGCCATAAGAAAGAAGGAAATCCTGCTATTTGCAGCAATATAAATGGACCTTGAGGGCATTATGCTAAGTGAAATAAGGCAAACAGAGAAAGACAAATATTTTGTATTTTGGAAAGATACCAAGTCACTCAGAAAGTCAGTAGGAAGGCTAGAGATTAAGCTTGGAGGACAAGATTGCCAAATCACAGCCAAAGTTCCCCTATTATATTGATTAACTTGTCTTCAGGGACTCTGCTGGCATTGTGGTCATTTGACAGTACACTGCTTTTGCCCACTGACATTAATAAGCTTCCCTTCATGTACCTTAATATAGATTTAAAGTCCCAAGTGAAGCATCCTGTAGGCTGAGCCTAGATCTCAGACTCTGATCCAGCTGCCAGGGGAAAGGGAGAGGGACCATCTTTCCTCCTCAGAAGAGGTGAGTCCTGCCCCCCGATCAGGATCTGTACCATGGGACAGGTCCCTAGATGAGGAAGAGGGTTTGATCTTAGGCTGCCAAAGCAATAAAAATGTCCACTAAACTGACTGGAAGGATTCTGAGTCATCATTCCAAAGGATAGACTAATGTAAAATTTTTACAATATAAATAAAATAGATTCCTAGCTGTCTGAAATGATTTAGATAACAGTTCCTCCATGAAGCAGAGATGGATTGAAATACAATACATCCCCACATGGCTATTATCTCCTAAAATGCTATAAATACCTTCGTGTCAAAGTCTTATCATAAGAAGCCTGAGAGCTGGAATTTAGCCGCTCCACCTGCCCAACACACCTCCCCAACCCCCGGCCAGGATTTTGTTGAAAGTTGGTAAGAAGATGCATTTCCTCTCTCAAGTTGGTTGTCTCCCATTTGTGATTGATACTATACACAGTGAGGCATCTGTGTTTCAGAAAAATGATGTATGAAAACCGTTTTCAAAAATGCACACTGTCTACCTAAAAAGAAAACCAAAAGTATGGTTACCGCTTTGTACTGCCTATTGAATTCGTCTGTGAATGGAAATCTAATTGCCATCCATTTCTACTGAAGCCTTCTACGAACATTACATTTCCATTAAATACAGAACTCAGCTATAGCAATACAGTGTTCATGTTGAAACAGTAAAAACATTAATGACTAGTTGGTTGTTTAATAATTTATACTTCCTCTTGACAGACTATTAGAGGAAATAAACAAAGCCACGGGTACAGAAAACATCATTCCTGTCAGCAAAGGAACATATTTTCTGAAATGTTACAGACGGCTCCCTGGTTTTGAATGATGACTACTGATTATTCTCCTATTCTTCATTTATAATCACGGAAAGTCTTCTTCAACACCTGCTGTTATTACTATGGAATTAGAATAGAAGTATTATCACTTGTAGGCTGAATTTAAGGACTGAAGGACCCACAGCTTAGGTTAGAGGGGTCAGACTTAAATTGCACTTGTTGCAGAAAAATCCATTCAACCCTCCATCCAGTGGCAGGAACAAATAATATTGTCTTTTTATAAACTTGGTAACTTAATGTTCATGGTCAGTTCCCCTCCTCCTTCTCCCTCTCATTTTTCTTCTTCAGTGATCTGAATGACCAGTATCCCTTTGATGAGTTGGTCAGTCTGTTTTTTGATGATTTTGTATTTTCTTTTGATGAACAATTGTCAAAAGAAAGGGGCAGTTCAGATAATGAGATTTGCAGTTAATAAGGTAAGATCACAAAAAGATGTCAGATTAATATTTCTAAAGTACAGCTCTAATCAATATCTGCCCTAAGTCTAAAGTCTTTAAGTCTCTACCTAATTAAGTCCAGAGTTCTGGACTTCAAATGTCTTCAGCCCTGTCTTCTGATATTTTTTTCTGCCCCATATGTACGATGCAGATCAGTTCAGTGGTTCTTAATCTCGGCTGCACATCATAATCACCTGGGAAGATTTTTTTTTTATTTAAACACTGATGCTGTTGCAAGACAAATAAAAGTGAGTTTCTCCATTGATACGGAGGGAATAAACTAGCAATGGGGGAAATTGTTGCAATGCAAATAGAAGTGATTGTTTTTTTCCTGTTGAGAGCAAGGAAAACAGAGAACATTGAACACGCTAGAGGAGAAAGATAACCTGGCCTGAAAGAGTTAATCATTCCTTGTTTTAGGTTAACTGTCACTAATCTGTAGTAACTAGATTTTTACTTCATAAAGTTAACTCTGTGTGAGTTACATCCTGCCTCTCACTCGCTAACCTTATTTACAACTTGGAAGCTGCATTCCATACGACCATTGCAACAAAATCATTCCTATAGTTTGTTTTGCATTTCAGAAAGGAGGTCCCCAGGTGACAAACCATAGACAGACAATCAACAAACTGCCAGACCCCAGTTGCCTGGTGGCCTGACACCAGCTATGACTGTTTTAGAATAATAGGAAGGAAAAAGAGTGCAAGACCTCCACCAACTTGATCCTTATCACATACCCCAGACTGCGAGCCCCACGTATAAAATCTTCCCCGACTCCCAAGATGGGGGGTGGGGGAGGCGCACAGCTCGTGAGGTGCTAGGCTGCTTTTGCCTGGCAAAGAAAAATAAAGCCATTTCTCTCTTCCTCCAAAATCTCTGTCTCCGTATTTCTATCAGGCCTCCGTGTATGGAGTAGCCATTGTTACGGTAACAATGTCCAGGTGCCACTGCATGCTAATTGAATATGAATCTGGAGGTGAAGCTCAGGCATCAATTAGGCTTTTCTGTGTCTTTTTTTTTTAAGCTCCTTATTTCTGTTATCTATTGTCATGAACAAACCCACCCCAAGACTTATTTGTATAAAACTGTAACCATTTTATTATGCTCCTAAATTCTGTGGGTCAAGAATTTAGACGAGGCACAGCACTGATGGTGAGTTTCTGCTCTATGATGTTTGAGATCTTGGCTTAGACAACACAAATGGCTAGGCATGTCTCAGAGTTATGTACTGGAATCATATGGAGGCTTCTTTATTCACCTTTCTGTCACTCAGGCTGGGATGACTCAAAGGCTGAGTTCAGATACTACTGTTAGCCAGGGTGTCTACTATGCTCCTCCATATAGCTTGGGCTTCCTCAAGGTGGCTCACGGTAGCTAGATTTCCTATAGGAATCCCAAGACTCCAGGAGCAAATACTCCACTGAAAAAGGTGGAATTGTGAGACTTTTTATATACCTAAACTCAGAAAGCATAGCATCACTTCTGTTCCATTTTATTCATTGAAGCAGTCATAATCCTTCAGATTCAGGGGAAGGGGACTCACATCTCTACAGGAAGAGTGTCGATGAAATCGTGGCCATAATAAAAGTTGCCATACACCCCTGGTAATTCCAATGTACAGTCAAAGTTGAGAATGGCTGGAGCCATTTCTTGCAAACACTCATCTACAAAGCAGGGCTGGGACTTGGGTGAGGTGAATGAGTTACCTAGTGTTCAAAGGCAGGCACTCTCAGGATCAGGCAAATATAGGGTAACACTTCCTTACATTTTGTGCCCAAGGCAGTTTATTGCTCTCACCCCAGTACTGGCCCTGCTACAGAGCACCAGTGTATGAATCATGAGTGAAAGAGGGACTTAGATTCCTTGGTCTCATGCTTTGACATTCTGATTTGGTAAGCCTGGGATGTGGACTGGGATTCTGCATATTTTCAGAGATTCCAGTAGATTAATTACAGATGTCCATGACCTTCCTGGGTGCCATGCCTTTGCTCAAGATGTTCCCTCTACCTGGAATGTTTTTTCCTTCTATTTCTATCAACTATGGAATATCTACCAATTTTTAAGATCCATTTCAAATACTATCTTTTTTATGGAGCCTTTCTTGGTCCCATCAGCCAAATTATAAACTTTTCCTCCTAAGAAACCCATAGCACTTTTTATATGCCTTAAGAAATTCACATTTTGTCCTGTGTTATGGTTGTTTCTGCACTAGTTGTAGAGAAAAAACATGTTCTCTTTTCTTGGAGGCCTCAAAATGGAGATCTGGATCTACCCCATCAGTTCTCACAGGCAGAGTCTTGTTTGAAAAACGTGCTGTTCTCTTTGACCCATCTTGCTCTGAGATGGTTCAGCTTTGTAACCCACACAGTAACTGGCATGCGCTGTGCACATTTTAGAAACCCAATGAATAGTGAATATCTCTCCTCATGAAAGGTGAGATTGCCATTTTTGCAGCCCTCAAATGTTGAATAATTGCTCTGGTTTAAATTCTTAAGCATAGATAGGGACTGCATCCTTTACTGTGACTTCAATTTTGGAAAACTTGCTTGAGCATTACCTGACAATCTTTCCCTCATAGGGAACGTTTTTAAAAAAAATAAATTTATTTATTTATGTATTGGGTGCATTGGGTCTTCGCTTGCTGCCCATGGGTTTTCTCTAGCTGGCGGGGGGGGGGGGGGGGGGGGTGTGCGGCTACTCCTCCTTGCAATGTGTGGGCTTCTCATTGTGGTGGCTTCTCTTGTTGCAGAGCACCGGCTCTAGGCACATGGGTTTCAGTACCTGTGGCATGCAGGCTCAGTAGCTGTGGCCCACAGGCTTAGTTGCTGCGGGCCACGTGGGATCTTCCTGAACCACAGGTCCAACCTGTGTCGCCTACACTGGTAGGCGGATTCTTAACCACTGCGCCACCAGGGAAGTCCCGAGAACTTTTTTTTTTGGTCCTGACTGTATGCAGAGTCCATACCTTTTGCCATGGTATTACCACATTTAATCCCCAGAACCCTCTGAAGTAAGCACTGCTCTTGTGATCATTTTCCTGATGAGAGGAAAACCAAGGTTAAACAATTTAGTAATTTGCTAGACCGCAAGATGACAAATTAACCAGGGCAGATTCTGAACCCTGGCATCCAAGGTTCCAAAATTGTGTGATTTTATCCTCACACTAATCCAGCCCCGCTTTGGTTGGTGGTATCCATTTACCTACTGGTCTTTGGGGAGGGTAGGGAAGACAGGTGAACTTGTTAAAAGCAAAGTTGGCAAAACCTGTTGGAATCGCTCTAACTCACACGGTTTCACCCAGGGGCGTCCTTAGGGGCGTCCTTAGTTTGTGCTCTTGCTTCTCAAGACAGACTCCCTTCCATCTGTTCCCCCTCTCAATCTGGGCTGCCTCCTTTCTCGCGGCTTGTGGGATTGTCGTGGCATAGTGCTCAGAGGCCTCAGGATTATATTCAGCCAAGGCCAATGGCGGTGCAGGAGGATGGGGCGGGGGGGCAGTCAGAGTACGCTCCCCCACAAGTTGAGCAGCGCTTTGCTACGTGCAGGGACGAGACGGATGCAAGCGCTGCAGCCAAAGGAAGGAGGGGAGGCGCGAGTAGAGCGCGTGGGAGCGCGGGGGACGGAGGCAAGGAGGGGGAGAGCAAGCCGGAGAGACGCGAGTGAGGCTCGCCGGGAAGCGAACACGCGATCCCGACCCCAAGCCCAGCAGCGAGCGGCGCAGAGACTGGCAGTGGCAGCGCGGCGCACCCTTTGCCTGCTCCTGTGCAGCCGCCGAGCCCAGCGCCCGCTCGCGGCCGTCAGGGCTCCCAAGAATGGAGGATTCCCGGGAGACGTCGCCGTCCTCCAGCAACTCCTCGGAGGAACTCAGCTCTGCGCTGCAGCTGTCCAAGGGCATGTCGATCTTCCTCGACGTAAGTACAGAGGGAAGGCGTTAGATCAGTGCTCCCCCAGAGTCTTCCCAACCACCCCCCCGCGCCCCCCCGCCCACGCCCGGGAGGAGGGTTGCGGGCCCAGGAGCTCATCAGCCAGTGTTTTGCCTCCAGAACACCGGACAGAACTACCTTCTACTCCGCTCTCCTCTCTCCCTGGTAAACCACCCAGGCAAATGCCGGAGAAATGACCACCACGCAACTTGTAAAAAAGGGCTGTCCCAGACCTAAAACCTGGGGCTTAACAACCCTTAATAAATTCCAAAAGTTAAATTTCCCAACAACCTGGATTCCAACAGGGACTAGGTTTGTAAATACATCAGTCTCCATTCCGGTGAATGGGGCGTTTGAAAGGGGGCGAGGGAGGGGGCGGCGTTGTCTTAACTCATCTCTAAGGTGCTCTATTTGCCGCCCCCACCTCGCTGATTCTCTAATGTGACCAAGGGAATCCGTAGATTGCAATGCCCCGTCGCCTCCTCCAGTCCCCTAAGAAAGCAATCACTTTGAAAATATATTTGTTTTTCTTTTCTATGAGCGGCGGCCAAAATCTCTTTCATAATGATTCTTTTTTCACTGTCATCTCCTATTTTTCCATTTTCCTGCTTTTATTGGCCTTCTGTACCTCTACTAGTTGTAATTACTGTCATTATCTTCAATTCAAGCATTTAACTGTTTTTCTTTTGGTCCTCTCCCTGGTTTCCGTATTCTCTTCCTCCATTTCTCTGCTATTGATGATCATTTGTGTTCATTCTTTCTTTCCCTTTCTCTGCTATTTTTCTGCCTCCATGCTGTGGTTTCTATCTCTATGCAGTTTTATTTCTTATTTGTTTATCAATTTTGCTTTACTTTCCTTCCTGCTGTTCTCTATATTTCTCACCCTTTTGTTCAGCTCTTTTTTCTGCCTTTAGGTTTTGTGGTTTTCCTATCCCTCAGTTGCCTGTGGGGCTTCCAGCTCTCCCAGCCCCTCAGTTGTCACATTCATGCTGTCCCCTGAGGTAGTTTCTGGCTCAGTGGGGACAATTATGGCATAAAATAAAATGGGCAAAGGGCATTGAAGAGGGATTCGTGTTCTTTCCTCTAACCTCCTCTGAGTTATCATTTCTTATTAAAATCAAGGTAAGGGGGCCAGAGGCCAAATATATTTATTTGTGGAGAGGTGAAAATATGAGGAAATCAAATTATTAGTATCATAATGGTGAAACAGATTATGCAAGGAGCCCTCCCAAGTTTATTTTGAATGGATTAGCTTGAATTTTTAATTGGGAGAGAAACCCCTATCAGTAATTAAACCTAGTGTAAGGCAAAAATATAGATAAGGTTCAACTTTGTTTCCTGGCAGCGTTCTCTTCTCATCACCATGCAGCTGCAACTGGGGCTACAGGCATTCTGGGCGGGCCGTCTTCTTCCCACTAATACACATGTGGGATTCCAATTCCTTTCATGCAATGGGATTATTAATACCTCATTCTTCATTAGCACTCATCTGTGCTTAGTTTGGGTCAATCAGATGATATTATTGGTGCTAATGGTTAAACTGGCTGATATTATTCCTTTAAGTCCTGCCATTCAGGGCAAAAAACCCCCCTGAGAAACTAAGCTGGTAGAAGGAGGAGACACACAGCACACCAGAGAAGGAAATCCTTAGGGATAGAGAGTCAGGGCACCTGAAAATCATCTCAGTTATAAGGTTGATGGCTAAACCACCATGAAGTTGATTCAGAGAGGGCAAGAGGGGCTTCCATTCATTCTGAGTTGATCTTCACTCTGTCCTCCAAGGATATCAAGGGCTTCCCTAAGACTTTTTATTTTTCTGGAAAAAAAAATGTACATATGTATGTATTTATTTTCTTTCATTTTTATTGAGACACAATTGACTTACAGCACTGTATAAGTTTAAGGTGTACAGCACAATGTACACCTTAATATGTACATAATGTGCACTTACATACATCATGAAATGATTACTGCATTTTAAGTTTAGTGAATAGCCATCATCTCATATAGGTACAAAATTTAAAAAATAGAAACTTTTTCCTTGTGATGAAAACTCTTAGGATTTACTCTCTTAACAGCTGTATAACATAGTGGTGCTGATTATATTTATCATGTTGCACATTGCATCCCTAGTAGTTATGTATCTTATAACTGGAAATTTGTATCTTTTGACTACCTCCTCCAGTTTCTTCTCATTCACCCCTGCCTCTGGAAACCACAAATCTGATCTCTTTTTCTATGAATTTGTTTGCTTTTGAAGTATGATTGACCTACACCACTATGTTAGTTCCTATTAAACAACAGAGCAAACCAATATTTTTATACATTTCAAAATGATCTCCATGATGTCTTGTTAAGATCTGTCATACAAAGATATTACATAGTTATTGACTGTTTCCCCACATTGTACATTTCATGCCTGTGATCCATATATTTTGCAACTGAAAGCTTGAACCTCTTAATCTCCCTCACTTTTTTTCTTTCCACCCCTCTTTCCTCTGGGAACCACCTTTTTGTTCTCTGTATCTATAACTCTGTTTATCTTTTGTTATGTTTGTTCATTTGCTTTGTTTTTTAGATTCCACATATAAGTGATATCATACAGTATTTGTCTTTCTCTGCCTGACATTTCACTTAGCATAATACCCTCCAGGTCCATCCATGTTGTCACAAATGGCAAGATTTAATTCTTTTTTATGGCATATATTTTTATATTGCATATGTATACCACTTCTTTATCTATTCATCTAACAATGGGTACTTAGGTTGCCTCCATGTGTTGGTTATTGTAAATAATGCTGCAATGAACATAAGGGGGCATATATCTTTCTAATTAATGTTTTCTTTTTCTTCAGATAAATACCCAGGAGTAAAATTTCTGGATCATATGATAGTTCTATTTTTAATTTTTTGAGGAATCTTCACACTGTTTTCCATAGTGGCTGCACCAATTTGCATTGTCCCCAACAGTGCATGAGAGTTCCCTTTTCTCCACATCTTCCCAAATACTTGTATTTGTTGTCTTTTTTGATAATAGCCATTCTGACTGTGAAGTGATACCTCATGGGGATTTTGATTTACATTTCCCTGATGATGAGTAATGTTGAGCATCTTTCCATGTTCCTGTTGATCATCTGTATGTCTTTCTTGGAAAAAAGTCTATTAAAATCTTCTGCCCAGTTTTTAATTGGGTCTTTTTTTTTTTTTTTTTTGATGTTGAGTTGTACAACTTCCTTGTATCTCTCGTATATTAACCCCTTATCAGATATGTCATTTGCAAAATTCTTCTCCCATTCAGTAGATGGACTTTTTGTTTTGTTGATAGTTTTCTTCACTGTGCAAAAGCTTTTAAGTGTGTAGTCCCATTTGTTTATTTTTGCTTTTGTTTCCCTTGACTGAGTAGACATATTCAAAAAATTACTAAGAATGATGTCAAGGAGTGTACTGCTTATGTTATCTTCTAGAAATTGTATAGTTTCAATTTTACCTTTAAGCCTTTAATTCATTTTGAATTTATTTTTGTGCATGGTATGAGAGAATAGTCCAGTTTGATTCTTTCGTATGTAACAGTCCAATTTTTTCAACACCTTTTTTTTTTTGACTGCACCATGCAGCTTGTGAGATCTTAGTTCCCCTACCAGGGATCAAACCCAGGCCCTGGAAGTGCAAGCACTGAGTCCTAACCACTGGACCACCAGGGAATTCTCTTCAACACCATTTATTGAAGAGGCTTTTTCCCCATATATATTCTTGCCGTCTTTGTGGTAGGTTAATTAACAATATAAGTGTGGGTTCATTTCTAGACTCTATTCTGTTCCATTGATCTATGTGTTTGTTTTTGTGCCAGTACAACACTGTTTTGATTACTGTGGCTTTGTGGTATAGTTTGAAATCAGGACGCGTGATACCTCCAGCTTTGTTCTTTCTCAAGATTGTTTTGGCTATTTGTGGTCTTTTGTGTTTCCATACAAATTTTAGAATTATTTTTTCTAGTTCTGTGAATGCCATTGGTATTTTGATAGGGATTACACTGAATCTGTAGATTGCCTTTGGTTGTATGATCATTTTAACAATATTAATTTTTCTAATCCATAAACATGGTGTATCTTTTTATCTGTTTATGTTGTCCTTAGTTTCTTTCATCAGTGTGTTATAGTTTTCTGAGTACAGGTTTCTTACCTCCTTAGGTTTATTCCTGTGTATTTTATTCTTTTTGATGTCATTGTAAATGGGATTATTTTCTTACTTTCTCTTTTTTGATTATTCATTTTCAGTGTATAGAAATGCAGCAGATTTCTGTATATTAATTTTGTATCCGGGAACTTTACCAAACCCATTAATGAGTTCTAATAGTTTTGGGGGGACATATTAAGGATTTCCTATGTATAGTATCATGTCATCTGCAAACAGTGACAGTTTTACTTCTTCCTTTTTTGTGTTGGCCTGCTGGTGGGCAGGGCCAGGGCCCAGGGTATCCTGGGGTTGGTGCTGGCCTGCTGGTGCTTGGGGTTGGTGGATGCTTTGGTTGCTTCCATATCTTGGGAATTGTAAATAATGCTGTTATGAGCATTGGGCTGCATGTATCTTTTTAAATTAGTGTTTTTGCTTTTTTCAGATATATATGCCTAGGAGTGGAATTGCTGTGTAGTTCTATTTTTAGTTTTTTAAGAAACTGCCATACTGTTTTCCACAGTGGCTGCACCAATTTGTATTCCCACCAACAGTGTACAAGGGTTCCCTTTTCTCCATATCCTCACCAGCATTTGTTATTTGTGTTCTTTTGGTTAGTAGCCACTCTGATGGGTGATATCTCATTGTAGTTTTGATTTGCATTTCCTTGATGATTAGCGATGTTGAGCATTTTTTCAAGCGCCTGTTGGCCACCTGCATTTCCTCTTTGGAATAATGTCTATTCAGAAGAACTGAATAGACATTATTTTTTAATTGGGTTAATTTTTTTTTTTTTTTGATGTTGAGTTGTATGATGTTGTATATATGTTGGATTTTAATCTTTTATTGGTCATATCATTTGCAAATATTTTCTCACAGTCAGTAGGTTGTCTTTTCATTTTGTCGATATGCGGTTCCTTCTTTATATTTTTGGTGTATAAGATCTTTTTTCTGCTAGACTCCAGCCTTTCTCATCAATAGTTTCTCTGTAAATAGTTGTAATTTTGGTCCCTGTGGGAAGAAGTAAGCTCAGGGTCTTCCTACTCTGTCATCTTGGTCATATCCCTTCTCTGTGACTGTTCAAAAGCAGTGTACAAATCCTAGTGATACTGTGGAGAAGAATGGGTTGAGCTATGTAAATGGAAAGCCATCTTCTCTGACATAAACACCTATTTGGCCCAAGCGTTCAAAGTACTATTTAAAAAGAAGAAAAAAAGAAGAGATTAAAATCTCATTTATTATTATACGCAGGTGCATAATTGTTCCCATGTTCTGAAAATAAATAGTATCAAGTCTCTGTTCTGAAGGAATATGTACTCTATAAATAGGACTGCCTTGTCTTCTTACATTTATTTCTATAATTTAAAAATAAAAATATAAAACTGATTTCACATGAGAGGTGTTGATATGCTTGCTTGCCAGTAAAATGGTTGTCTACAAAAAAACTGCCACTGATTTTATCTCGAAGAGAAGAGATTTTGTTTACACTTTTCTTTGAAGTATTTTGTGAAAAATCTAGCACTCTGGTGAAATATGTGACATGAAAAAGAATTTGTTATTTAGGGATTTTTGAATTATTTATTTCTGAATCATATTGCTTTTAGCAAAAATAAAATGTGAAACAAAAATACATAATTTTATTTGATCAGTTTTAATATATTCTAGTAGCACTGCTATAAAAGATTGCTTTTTGAATTCTCCTCAGATTATAACAAGTAGGTGATACATATTCCCTTTTCCAAAGAGGAACAGAAATGAAATTGATTAGAGGCTTCTGTATCACAGACTAATTTCCAAATTTGAAGAAAACATTGATTTTCAGTGTTTGTATTCCAGTGCCACTGGAATAATCACTTCTCTAAGAAATGATTTAAATTGCTTTTGAGGGTACTGTTAGTGACATGACTGATATGTCCAGCTGGTTAGAAACTAGTCATAGATCAGAAAATCAGAGAGAAGTATACCACAACTGTTGGCTTTTGCTTCATTTTCCTTATCTCCAATTCAGCTATAATAATGAGTATGATATTTAATGCTAAAGGTCATTGTGAGTATGAAATAAGAGTTCATAGTAGAGAAAACTGAGAAAAATGGATATATACTATGTAAATTTGAATCACTATTGTTATATCAGTATTCCATGTTGAATGCCTAAATAACAGTAGTAAAACCCACAAACTAATACAGGGACCATTTTATAAATCTAATTTGCATGATTTTCTTTCTAAAAAATGTCAGAATTAAGTATCAGTTCATCAAAAATATTCTTTAATATCTTTTTGGGGGGCTTAGAAAACCTAGTGCTGGTACTAAGGCATGGCTGTGCACTGAGGTTGCTGTAGTACATTTGCACAGGGCACAACTGCCAACCACTGGACAGGGCTGAACACTGTCCCAGTGTGCAGCAACACGAAAGGACCTGGAGGATTACAATTATTTTCCTTTTAACATCTATATGCTATCTTTTCTAAGGTTGCTGCATTCCAGTTAACAGAGAATTAACTCCAATTTAGAATACTTGTCTGTATAGCATGTGGGCCCTCTTTTGAGTCCAGTCAACTCTACTACTGTGCACAGGGAGAAAAACTAGCCTTCAGCTACTCCCTGAAAGCAAGATGAATCCTAGATGAAGTTAGTTGCAATTTCACTCATTTGGTACTGCTGTCTTCTTCCAGTTTTCCTCTGATTTTTAACTGGAAGGGAAGTGGTGTGGTAGAAGTGGGGCCTTGCAGGTTGTGAAGGAGAGAGATGACTTTACTGTTTGTCTTCCCTTCCTTCCTCTAAGCAAGCATGCATACCCATGAACACCCAGAACAAAAGGTATAGTCCCTTGATGGTCAGAGACTTTGTGCAAACTAGTAACCATTTCTCCTTGCAAAGATATTTAATTCTGATGCCCTGTATATACTCATCTGTACAGAGGACTGTCAGAGCAGAAACAGTTTTCTAGGTATAGTGGTTCTGTGACTGAATTCTCTTACAATTACACCTCCTGTCTTGCCTAGTGCACAGTTGTTTATTTGAGTGAGATTAATAATATGCACAATTGATTTGATATTGTCCAGTTGGGAGAATGGAAATTAATCCATCACTGTCTACTTTAATGGCAAGGTAGATGTCACTCTACTAGTTTCAGGAAGAAGCAGAAATAAGGAAAACTTAGTTTTACTGTTATCATACATTATAAATTATAAATTATTTTCCTACACACCTATATTAGGCAAAATTGAGAAGACAGTGCCCACTTACTTGCATCCTATCTCGTGGTGGCTAATCACCTGGTAGCAAAATTACCTGCGAGATGTCCAGGCCCACACACTATGACTCACCTACTAGGTCTTCCCTTCTGGATGATACTCCATGTTCTAGATGAGTCCCTATTCCCTGCCTATGTCTCAGTTTCTCAGGAGTCCACTAAGTGACTGGTAAGCTCCTCTCATTACCTAATTAACCTGGTACATGACAGGAGGCATTTACCAAATATTAGATCAGTGAACGGTGATTGTGTTAGTTTTTAATGCCTCCAAGACAACATTTGCATTTTAACACCTGCCTTCAATAACTTAAAATGAAAAGTGAAGAATTTCAGTCAAGTCATTAAAGAATATCTTTCAGGATAAAGGATCCTATTTGATAATCCCTAATTTGTTGCAGAAACATAGCACCACCTGCATTTAAGTTTTAAGTTTGACATGTTTATATCTATTTAGTATCTATCTTGTGACAGAAATTAGTAAGATTAGCTGACCCAGATTACTATGGTTGCATAACATAATGAACTCAATTCTCATTTGCAGTACATTTTTTATTAGTCTGAGAGCTCAGAGGCAAAATTTGCGGCAGAGACACTTCTATTCATATTTAATTACAAAGAATTGTCTTAATAACAAGAGTGACTATTTTAATTTCATCTATAAGAAGCTGAATGCTATTTAAGATGGTTCTTTATGAAATGAAATGTTGGAAATCTTGGGTCTAAGTCTCTGGTGTTTTGTTATTCCTATTCTAATCATTTCAAACTCATAAGGATACAATAGAGCATGAAATAGGATCTTAGAGTATATCAAAAGTAAGAAATAGACTGTGTTTTATATCTTCCCAACTCTATGGCTTCAAGTTTCAGAAG
Organism: Hippopotamus amphibius kiboko; assembly: GCF_030028045.1. Taxonomy (NCBI): domain Eukaryota; kingdom Metazoa; phylum Chordata; class Mammalia; order Artiodactyla; family Hippopotamidae; genus Hippopotamus; species Hippopotamus amphibius. Next base: position 128,755,461 of record NC_080190.1, read on the forward strand.
AGAGGAAGAAGGTGGTTGTGATGGAGAGGTAGAGTCACAAAATCTCCACTAGAAATTACTTCTAGTATTGTGAAAAAGAATCTGTCTCATTTTTCTCTAAACATAGAAGCTCTTACTATTGAAAGCAATCTTCCTGCAATAATTAAATAAATTTAGTTTAAAAAAGGGGACCTACTTCTTGTGCACTCAAGTCAGGGTGATACATATCTGTTATTGGAAATTTTTCATGGGAGAGGTTTTTAGTAATAATATTAGTATTTTATAATAAAAACACATTGTAATAATGATTAGATTTGTTCGTACTTCATCTCCATGAAATCAAAAGAAAGGGAAGGAAGATCAAGTCTATAGTGGAAAGCAGTAAAAGAGAAAACTTTGATAATAAAAATTATTACTCATATTTCAAGCTAGCCACCAAGAAGTGGAGACCTAAATATAAGAGTATCTCTTGTTACATAACCATAACTACAAATCGCTGAGGAAAAAAATAATCCTTAAGTGCCCCTTTCACTTAATTAAAGCTTGTCTTTGCAATTTTCTTTGATACTGTGTAAACATAGCTGTGTATTATATTATTCAGATTTTTTCTGTCAGTATACAGTATCAGTTAGGGCTAATCTGATTATTGTTATCAGAGAAAAATAACCCAAACTATCTTAAGATTTTAAAAAGTAACAATTTATTTACTCTTATAATGAAAAGCAGAGATCATCTTTTCAGGATGGCTTCATCAGGAGCTCAGAGAGTGTCATCATGATCCAGTTTCTCTCAGCCTCTGGACTCTCCTGAGTGTTAGTTATTTCCAGGTTATATATTATATTAATTTCCTAGGTCTTTTATAATAAAGTACTAAACAAATGGTGGTTTAAACAACAAAATTTATTCTCTCAGTTCTGGAGGCTAGGGAGGTGAAATCAGGGTGTGGGTAGGGCTATACTCCCTTTGAAGGCTCCAAGGGAGAATCTGTTCCATGCCTGTCTCCTAGCTTCTAGAGGTGGCCATCAGTCCTTGACATTCCTTGGCTTACATCTGTATCACTCCAATATCTGCCCCTGTCATCACATAGCCTTCTTCTTTATGTCTTTGCATCTCTGAATTGCTCTCCTTATAAAGTCATCAGTCATTGGATTTAGGGCCCAATCCAGTAAGATCTTATCTTAGTTTGATTACAACAGACTCTATTTCCAAACATGGTCACATTCACTGTTACTAGGGACTTCAACATTTGTTTTGAGGCAATACAGTTCGATCCATGACATATACAATTACAAAAAGGCAGTTCCTTACCTATTTTTCCTAGATTCAAAGTCAACAGAGAAAGTATTTCTCTCTTGACAACTCAAGCAAAACCAAGGCTTCATTGGACTTATTGTGCTAATGCATGAGTAGTCACTGTGGCCAGAGGGGTATGACACTCTGTTTACTAGGCTTGAGTATTCTGCCCAACCCTGGAGTACATGGGCCAAGAATGGAGGAAAGATTGGTTTCGCAAAAGATAATTAGAAATCTTTTAATTTCTAAAATTAGTAATCCAATACCAAAGATACTGGATGGTCAAGCAGTTTATATCCATCAAAGACGATTTAAAATAGTCCCAAATAATATAATTAACTCATAAATGTAAAGTAAGATATAGTATAGATGCAGGAACTCTTATTTATCCACAATTTATTAATTTTGTTTCTGTTTATTCTCCATTTTATTATATGACTGACACATTAAATAGCACATATTTGAAGTGAAAAGTTGATGAGTTCTCACATATTTATATATCTATGAAACTTTTACCACAATCAAGAAAATAAATATATCTACCACCCTGTAAAGTTTCCTTATGCCTTCTTATAATCCAGCCCTCTCTGCCCTTGCTTATTCCTATACAACAACCCTTAATCTGCTTTCTGTTACTATTTGCATTTTCTAGAATTTTTATATAAATGAAATAATACATCTTCTTATGTGTCTAGGTTTTTACTCAGCATAATTACCTTGAGATCCATCCAAGTTATTGTATGCATCAAGAGCTCATTCCTTTTTACTGCTCAGTAGTTTTCATTGTGTGGATATACCATGGCTTATTTGTCCATTGGCTTGTTTGTGGACATTTGGGTATTTTTAATTTTTTACTGTTGTAAAGAAAGATTTTAATTGGGAAAGCTTTATTCTAAATTGGAATTTCTTTTATTTAATAATGGGTAAATTCTGTGTGAGTATCATGTTCACTTCAATACTTACAAAAATGGTGATAAAATGTTTCCTTTTTCTTTTCCAGATACTGAGGAGAGCAGACAAAAATGGTAAGACCAAAAGTCTACAGTTTCTGTTTATTAATTTCTTACTGTTTAGATCACTTGATAAAGAATACTATGGAAGACAGAAGGGAACCCACATAAAATTTGTTTCTTGTACCAGTAAGAGTTTCAGACAAGTTCATGGCTTCAGATACTCATTAGAAATTGACAGAGGTATTTGCATTTGACAGGAAGATGGAATATATGCCTCGGAAGTGAGAAGCCCTCATATTTGGGCTCTCGCTTTCCCTTTTGTGTTGTGTTTTAAATTTATTTTAAAGTAATAATAGCTTCTATTTGTTGAATATCTACTGGAGTAAGTGCTTTGCATTCATTATGTCTTAGAGTTAATAAGATACAGATCTGAGACTTGAACTTTAGTTTGTGTGACACCAAAGTCTAGGCTCTCCACATTGAACTTTTTAGCGGCCTTGGGGCTATTGCACTGTAAGATGGTTACCTGGAAGTATGTATTGCCATACTTATCTCTACTCCATGGCTCTTGAGCATAGCTCTCTCAGTCTAATTGTATGGAGTGATAATCTATAGAGGCAGAGAAGTAGCAGAAACCAGAAGGAAAAATTGTTTTGTCAAAAGAACTAAAGTTTAAATGACACCTGCACAAAGTCCAATTATAAGCTGTCATAAGCAGTATCTTTTGACTCCTTCATTCCACTACAAATTTTGTTCCACAGAATACCAAATCAGAGATTACTGAATTTTTTCTGCTGCTGTAGTGTAAGCACATCATAGAGCTATATTCTTGATAAGAATTTCTTGACAAATTTAGGGTATAAAAAGTCCTTTTCTTGAAATCTGAATTCCTATCTATGGGGAGATATCACAGGCAGAATCTAGGTCTGACAGACATGTTGTGGTCTAGTTAGCCATTAAGCAACCCGATCAAGGAAAGCTTGACTGGCACTCTGCACCTTTCCACACAACAGAAAATATATAAATCTAAGGAGCAGTGAAATAGTGCCCCAAGTCCTGATAATCTTTAATTCTGTCTACCCAATTAAATGTTTTCTCAAACTATGTTGCAATCAAAGGGGCTTTTTATTTTCACTTGAACCACTTGATTAATTTTTAAGACAGACATAATGATCCTATCATCTTGTCTCCTTATTCCGCTCATTGGCTTATGCCTGATATCTAGCCTCAGTGATACTGAAAACACAATTGAGTAGTCCATATGTCTCCGTGCTACCTGCCCCATACTCCAGCAGCCCTTTGCAGCTCAGAAATACCTTGTCTCCCTCTTTACCCAAGATTCTAGTTCTCTCAAGGCTACACTTTCCTTTCCTTGGACCCCAAGGCTCTGATAGAGGGTCAGTATTACCTTTGTATCTATTACTTTTTTTCATCAAAACTTACCTCTTTGGCAGTCCACTATCATAACCCATGATCATAATAAAAGGCATCTGAAAAAATAATACACATGATGTAATGAATTTTATGATCATCTCATATGTTATGCCATGTAGAGTGGTCATTTGCACTGGCAGCCCGATATGGTCCTGTTCAATGCCATGTTTCCTCACTTGTCTCCTCCCCTCTCCCCTTCCTCTTCCCTGTCCTAGTGCCCAATCCCAACATGTTGTCAAATCTCCTTGTCCTTCTGCTCCTGTTCTCACAATGTTTACCATGCATCCTCCTCTACATCCCTCTGAAGCACTTGGGGCTCCACCTGCCACACTTTTGTGGTGTTGTCCCTGCTTTGATCTCCACGTGCTCTGGTCTTTCAACCCTTAGCCAGCTTGAGAACTCTCAGGCATTGCTTACATTTCTGGTCAAAGGCACCTTATCTGGGAAGCACTCCCCAGCTTTTCCAGACAGGGCCCTACCCTCTCTCTCGATATTTTGGCATGTATTGATTATTGCCCTTTGTGAGGACTAAAATTGTTGGTGATTCTACTTCTCTAAACTGAATGTGCCTTTCTATGGCAAGGAACTTGTCTTATGAGTAGACACTATGCCTAGCTGATACTAAGTGCTCAATGGATATTAGTTTAATGAATTAATAATGACTAAATGCATTCTGCTCCATTATCTGTCTTCTTTCCATCTGTCCACTCTTCCCTCTACCTTTCATTGCACTTTACTCTTCTCATTCTCAATATAAAGTGAGGGGAGGATAGAATAAGGCAGGTCTGGGTTTAAATCACAGCTATGCCACCTAATAGCCTTGTGACTTTGGGTAAGTAACAAACTCTTTACCATCAGCTTTCTCATGTATAGAATAGAGATAATGACATCTACGTGTGTCATGGGGTTTTGAATAATAAATGAGATGACATATGAAAATTTCCCAGAGCAGCCATGGCATATAATAAGAACTTATACCTGCTCACTTTGCTGGTATTATTGGAATTAATGTGATCAGTATACAACTGAAAGGCTGAGTTGTTTTTGTGTTGTGGTGACTTGGAGACACTTGATGATGTTTTAGTCATTTTTATTTCGGTGGAGTTTAGTGGAAAAAAACACACTATTTACCATACATGCAGAATTGAAAAGTAGAAAAAAGATAGTAGATAATCTAATGTAAATGAGAGAATATTAGCATAAAAAATCTTTCCATACCATGTGTTCGTCACATTCTGTATTTGCAAATAAATAACTGCTACATGTACTTCTCACATGATAGAATACCTTGTGGACTGCTTAATTGGTGATGGGATAACAAAGGGAATAAGAGACTATAAGCAGTATGAAAGATAGACTGCCAGGGTACAGATTTAATTTTTGGAATCTATCTCACAGGAAAGAGAAGGTTCTGGAGAAATTGGAAAAAAAAAAAAAAACATGGTTAGAGAGATTTGGGGGAGGGGGTGATGGTTGTTGTTTTTAAATCATAAGCTAGGATCTTAGACATAAAGATAGACCTTAAAATATGATTGCTTAAAAGAGACACAAATGCTTTGATCTTAAGAGCCTAGACTTAAACCCAGAAATGCAAAACTCCTGAGAAAACTTACTTATATATGCAGGTTGAATGAAGATGGAAATGATAACATGGGCATTTGTAACATTTGCAAAAAGAATTTTTTAACCTTAACAAAAGGCAAAATAAAAAGGCTCATAGTAGTGAATAACATCTAATTCCTCTTGCTGATGTGCATTTGCTAAGATCTCCTGCCATCCTTGATCTGCCATTCTATGTCAGCAAATAGGTAGGCTGTTTGAATGGCACTTTTGATCCCAATGTCATGACTGATCTCTTTAAGAGATCATTATAGTTCTTCTCAGTGCCTTTTAGACTACCCCAGTAACCTGTACATTGTAAATCTGTGAGGGCAGAGAGCACACCTATCACACATAGCACCAGGCCCACAGTAATGAGCCAAATGCCTGTCATGACATAGGTGCTCAATACATATTTGTGACTTTATGTGTAAGAAGTGCATTACCAACAATTTGACCTTGAAAACTGAAGAAGAAACTTAGTTATATATCAATTAATCAAACTAAGCACTGTAATTATTTATCTGTTTATTAATTAATAGTATTTGTAAAATTTATTGAGGATATATTATGGGCTAGGCCCTATACTAGGTGGTTTGTATCCATTGTCTTCAGTTGTTATGAAAAGTCAACAGGGTAGCCAGTTTAGATTAGTGGTAAGAACACAGGCTTTAGTTTTATGACTTTGAACAAGTTACTCAACTTCCCTTTGCCTCAGTTTCCTCATCTATGAAAGAAGAATAATATTACTTCTCTCATAATATTACTTCTCTTATGCCTCTAAAACACTTAGTCTTGATCTTGCATGTAGTAGTAATTGTACAATATTTTTAGCTATTTTAATTATTTCCCCATTTGTTAAGTGAAGCTCAGAGAAGTTAAATATTTTTTATGGATTATATTGTATGTTAACAGCAGAACCAGGAATCTTGAACTCATGTTTACCTGACTCCAAATTTCGTGATCTTTTCACTTTATTGTATATGCACATATATATATATATACCACAGTCTACAAATATATAAATATAATTATAACCTGAGTTTGCAAAGATCTTGAATATGATGTTCTAATTTCCCAATACACAGTAGTTTTCTAGACTTAATGCACTAAATGCTTTCTTGGTAATATGAAAGAATTATGACTCTTTGACTAATGACTAATCTACTTCAAGAAAATAATGTTGGCATTAAAAAACCCTAGTCTAAGAACAGTTGTTGTATTTTTGTGTTTAGAAATATTTTGAAGATTTCATTGGATCATTATATAACTAATGTTAATAGATTAAATGAGAATTGCTAAGAGTCTTTTGATGGTTACCAAAGTTTGATTTATTCAGTTAAAGTGTAAAAATATGACCTCAAGTAGAGGGGTGAAACAAAGGTTCTGGTAAGTGGGAATATTTTTTCTGAAGACAGAGAAACTTTCAGAGTACCATCAAGAGGCCAGATTCTGTTTTCTGTATCTTAATAGCAGTCTGTCCTTTGATATGAGTTACTTAGTCAAGTTTCATCCCTCCCCCACCCCTCACCTCCTCCACTGGATTCCACAGTCCCTCTGGTCTTCTAATAAGGGAGCCAAGTCACAAATAAAGATGACAAGATTAGGGACTGGGTGCCGTAAATTAGATTCATTGGCATAAGGCTGATTTTTATTTCATAATTCCTCACTACTTTCTCAAACTTTTTGGTGAGAAGTAGTGAAACTGAGAATCAGATAGCTTATTACAAAGCAGGGTTCTCAGATAGCCCTAGACTCATGTTTACTCTCAGGCATATGCAAACTTGCAAACTCTTCAGCTATACATCTACCAGCTTGAAAGTCAAAGCAGACTCTAGTAAGAGTGATTCATTAAACAAACAAACAAAGAAAAAACACCTCATTGACCCTCCCAATGACCCTGTTGGGAGAAGGGGCTCATCAAGGAGTTCAACATGAGGGAGTGCATGAGTGCAAGTTCTGACTGTAATGATTTTTTTTTAAAGAAAAATTTTTATTGAAGTATAGTTGATTTACAATATCTTTCAGTTATACATATATATATTCTTTTTCAGATTCTTTTCCCATATATGTTATTACATAATACTGGATATAGTTCCCTGTGCTACACAGTAGGTCCTTGTTGGTTATCTGTTTTTTACATAGTAGTGTTATGTTAATACATAGTAATAATGTTAATCCCAGCCTCCTAATTTATCCCTCCCTCCACCGAACTTTTCCCTTTGGTAACTGTAATTTTGTTTTCTATGTCTGTGAGTCTCTTTCTGTTTTGGAATTAAGTTCATTTGTCTTTTTTTTCTTTTAGATTCCACATATAAGCGATGTCATATGATATTTTTTTTTCTCTGTTTAGCTTACTGCATTTAGCATGATAATTTGTACGTCCATCCATGTTGCTGCAAATGGCATTATTTTACTCTTTTTATGGCTGAGTAATATTTCATTGTGTGTGTGTGTGTGTATATATATATATATATATCTCAAAGAGTGTTCTGCCTATGTTTTCCTCTAAGAGTTTTATAGTATCTGGCCTTACATCCTTTGTCAGTTGTTTCATTTGCAAATATTTTCTCCCATTCGGAGAGTTGTCTTTTCGTCTTGTTTATAGTTTCCTTTGCTGTGCAAAAGCTTTTACATTTCATTAGGTCCCATTTGTTTATTTTCCTTTTTATTTCATTACTCTAGGAGGTGGGACAAAAAGATCTTGCTGTGATTTATGTTAAAGAGTGTTCTTCCTATGTTTCCCTCTAAGAGTTTTATAGTGTCTGGCCTTATATTTAGGTCTTTAATCCATTTTGAATTTATTTTTGTATATGTTGTTAGAAAATGTTCTACTTTCATTCTCTTACACATAGCTGTCCAGTTTTCTCAGCACCGCTTACTGAAGAGACCATCTTTACCCCAATGTATACTCTTGCCTTCTTTGTCATAGATTAATTGAACATAGGTACATGGGTTTATTTCTGGGCTTTCTATCCAGCTCCATTGATCTTTATTTCTGTTTTTGTGCCAGAACCGTACTGTTTTGATGACTGTAGATTTGTAGTTAGTGTGAAGTCAGGGAGCCTGATTCCTCCAGCTCCATTTTTCTTTCTTAAGATTGCTTTGGCTATTCAGGGTCTTTGTGTTTCCATACAAATTAAAATTATTTTTTTCTAGTTCTGAGAAAAAAAAAGACTGGTAATTTGATAGGGATTGCAATGAATCTGTAGATTGTCTTGGATAGTGTAGTCATTTTGAGAATATTTATTTTCCAATCCAAGAACACAGTATATCTTTCCATCTGTTTATGTCTTTAATTTTTTTCATCAGCGTCTTATAGTTTTTTGAGTACTTTTGCCTCCTTAGGTAGGTTTTTTCCTAGGTATTTTATTCTTTTTTGATGCGATGATAAATGGAATTGTTTCCTTAATTTCTCTATTGATCTTTCATTATTAGTGTATAAAAATACAAGTGATTTCTGTTTATTAGTTTTGTATCCTTCCACCTTACCAAATTCATTAATGAGCTCTAGTAGTTTTCTGGTAGCATCTTTAGGATCTTCTATGTACAGTAAGTCCCCTACATATGAATGAGTTCTGTTCCAAGAGCATGTTAGTAAGTTCCAATTTGTTCATTAAGTCCAACAAAGTTAGCCTAGGTACCCAACTAACACAATTGGCTATATATTACTGTATTGTAATAGGGTTATGATACTTTTCACACAAATAATACATAAAAAATAAACACAAAAAATAAAGAAAACGTTTTTAATCTTAAGTACAGTACCTTGAAAAGTACAATAGTACAGTGCAACTGTACGACTGGCATACAGGGGCTGGCATTGAATGAACAGGCAAGAAGAGTTACTGACTGGAGGAAGGAGAAGAGGTGGGAGATGGTAGAGCTGAAGGATCATCACTAATAGGGGACAGAGGGCAAGCTGCAATTTCACTCATGCCTGATGTTGATGGAATGCCTGTTCTCAGCTTTGAAAGTTCACAACTTGGACGTTCATAAGTAGGGAACTTACGTATCATGTCATCTGCAGACAGTATCGTATCATGTCATCTGCAGACAGCAATGGTTTTACCTCTTCTTTTCCAGTTTGGATCCCTTTTATTTCTTTTTCTTCTCTGATTGCCATGGCTAGGACTTCCAAAACTGTGTTGAATAAAAGTGGAAAGAGTGGACATCCTTGTCTTAATTCTGATCTTAGAGGAAATGCTTTCAGCTTTTCACTGTTGAGTGTGATGTTAGCTGTGGGTTTGTCATATATGTCCTTTATTGTGTTGAGTTAGGTTCCCCGTATGACCACTTTCTGGAGATTTTTTTATCATAAATGAATATTGAAGTTTATCAAAATTTGTGTTTTTTTACATCTATTCAGATGATCTTTTTTTTAACATATGGCTTTTATTCTTCAGTTTGTTAATATGGTATATCACATTGATTGATTTGCAGATATTGAAAAATCCTTTCATGCCTGGGAAAATTTCCACTTGATTATGGTATATGATCTTTTTAATGTATGTTGGATTCAGTTTGCTAGTATTTTGTTGAGGATTTTTGCATCTATGTTCACCAGTGATATTGGCCTATGATTTTCATTTTTGTGGTATCATTGTCTGGTTTTGATGTCAGTGTGATAGTGGCCTCATAGAATGGGTTTGGAAGTGTTCCTTCCTGTGCAATTTTTTGGAATAGTTTCAGAAGGATAAGTATTAACTCTTCTTTAAATGTTTGCTAGAATTCACCTGTGAAGCCATCTGGTCCTGGACTTTCATTTCTTGGGAGTTTTTAAATCACAGGTTAAATTACAGTTTCACTACATATAATTAATTGGTCTGTTCATATTTTAAATTTTTCCTAGTTCAGTCTTGAGAGAGTGTTCATTTCTAGAAATTTGTCTTTTCTTCAAGGTTTTCCATTTTTTTGGCGATTGTTTGTAGTAATGGTTTTTGATCCTATGTGTTTCTGTGGTGTCCATTGTAACTTCTCTTTCATTGATGATTTTATTGATTTGGGTCCTCTCCCTTTTTTTCTTAATGAGTCTGGCTAAAGATTTGTCAATTTTGTTTATCTTTTCAAAGAACCAGCTTTTAATTTCATTGATCTTTTCTATTATTTTCTTAGTCTCTATTTCATTTATTTCTGCTCTGATCTTTATGATTTCTTTTCTTCTACTATGTTTGGGTTTTGTTTGTTCTTTCTCTAGTTGCTTTGGGTATAAGGTTGCGTTGTTTAATTGAGATTTTTCTTGTTTCCTGAGGTAAGTTTGTATCACTATAAACTTCCTTCTTAGAACTGCTTTTGCTGGGTCCCATAGGTTTTGGATTGTTGTGTTTTCATTTTCATTTGTCTATAGGTATTTTTTGATTTCCTCTTTGAATTCTTCAGTGAGCGATTCATTGTTTAGTAGCATATTGTTTAGCCTCTACCTGTTTGTATTTTTTGTATTTTTTTCTTTTTCTGTCAATTGATTTCTAATCTCAGAGCATTGTCATTGGAAAAGATGCTTGATATGATTTCAGTTTTCCTAAATTTACTGAGACTCTTTGTGGCCCAGCATGTCATCTGTTCTACAGAATATTCCATGTGCACCTGAAAAGAATGTATATTCTGCTGCTTTCAGATGGAATGCTCTATAAATATCAATTAAGCCCATCTGATTTAATGTGTCATTTAAAGCCTGTGTTTCCTTATTGATTTTCTGCCTGGGTGATCTGTCCATTGATGTAAGTGGAGTGTTAAGTTTTCCCACTACTGTTGTGTTACTGTCAATTTCTCCTTTTATGTCTGTTAACATTTATCTTATATATTGAGAGGCTGCTGTATTGGGTGCATATATATTTACAATTTTTAATCTTCTTAAATTAATGCCTTGATCATTATGTAGTGTCCTTCTTTGTTTTTTTGTAACAGTCTTTAAGATAAAGTCTATTTTCTCTGATATGAGTATCACTAGTCCAGCTTTCTTTTAATTTCCATTTGCATGGAATACCTTTTTCAGTTCCCTCACTTTTAATCTGTGTTTGTCTCTAGAACTGAAGTGGATCTCTTGTAGGCAACATGTATATGGGTCTTGTTTTGTATTCATTCAGTCAGTCTATGCCTTTTGGTTGGAGCATTTAATCCATTACATTGAATTATCAATGTGTGTGTTCTTATTGCCATTTTGTTAATTGTTTTGAATTTGTTTTTGTAGATCTTTTTTCTTCCTTTCCTCTTTTGTTCTCTTCTCTTGTGATTTTATTACTATCTTTAGTGTTGTGTTTGGATTCCTTTCTCTTTTCTGTGTGTGTATCTATTATAGACTTTGTTTGTGGTTAACATGAAGTTTTGATATAGCAGTCTGTATGTACACATGATTATTTTAAGTTGCTTATCTCTTAATTTCAAATGCACTTCATATATCCTGCATATGTACTCCTTTCCTCTCATGTTTACTGGTTTTGACATCATATTTGTGTGCAGATGATTTCCTACCTTTATGTTTTTCTTTATCAGTGAGCTTTCCCATTTAGTAATTTTCTTGTTTCTAGTTGTGGTGTTTTCTTTTCTGCGTGACGAAGTTTCTTTAGCATTTGTTGTAATGCTGGTTTGGTGGTATGGAATTCTTTTAGCTTTTGTTTTTCTGTAAAGCTTTTGATTTCTCCATCAAATCTGAATGAGAGCCTTGTGGGGTAAAGTATTCTTGGTTGTAGTGTTTTCCTTTCAGCATTTTAAATATATTGTGCCATTCTCTTCTGGCCTGTAGAGTTTCTGCTGAAAAATCAGCTGATAGTCTTATGGGGTCCCCTTGTATGTTATTTGTTGATTTTCCCTTCTTGCTTTTAATATTTTCTCTTTGTCTATATTTTTGCCAATTTGATTACTATCTGTCTCAGCATGTTCCACCTTGAGTTTATTCTGCCTGGGACTCTGTGCTTCCTGGACTTGGGTGACTGTTTCCATTCCCATGGTAGGGATGTTTTCAGCTATTATCTCTTCAAATGTTTTCTCAGGTCCTTTCTCTCCCTCTTCTCCTTCTGGGACACCTATAATGTGAATGTTGGTGTGTTTGACATTGTCCCAGAGGTCTCTTAAACTGTCTTCATTTCTTTTATTTTTATTTTCTTTATTCTACTCCATGGCAGTGATTTATACCACTCTGAATTCCAGCTCACTAATTCATTCTTCTGCCTCATTTATTCTGCTATTGATTTATTCTAGTGTGTTTTTTATTTCAGTTATTGTATTCTTCAACTCTGTTTGTTGTTTATATTTTCTATCTCTTTATTAAGAATTTCTTGTAATGTCTTGATCTGTGCACCCATTCTTTTCCTGAGTTCTTGGATCATCTTTATGATCATTACTTGGATCTTTTTCTTGGGTAGATTGCCTGTCTCCACTTCACTTGGTTGTTCTTCTGGGGTTTTACTTGTTCCTTTGTGTGGGACACATTCCTTTGCCATCTCATTTTGTCTAAATTTCTATTTGTATTTCTATGTATATGGTAGCTTAGTTACATTTCTCAGCCCTGAAGAAGTGGCCTTCTGTAGGGGATGTCCAGTGTGCCCCAGCAGTACACTCTCCTGTTGTCACCCAAGGGCCAGGGACCAGCTGATCTGAGGGTAGTTTCTGACCTGCCTTTGTAGACTCAGTTCCACAGGCTTCAGGATCATAGCTTCTTTCCTTTTGGTGTCTGCCTCTTGGTGGGTGAGGCTTGTCTAGAGGCTTGTGCAGGCTTCCTGGTAGGAAGGAATGTTGCCTGTCCACTGGTGGGTGGAGCTGGATCTTGGCCCTCTGGTGGGTAGGGTGGTGCCAAGAGACATTTATAGAGGTTGCTGTGGGCTCAGGAAGTTTTTAGATAGACTGTTTCATGATGGATGCATCTGTGTTCCTGCCTTGTTGGTTGTTTGTCCTGAGGCATCCTGGCAGTAGAGCTTACAAGCTGTTGGGTTGGGCCAGGTCTCCATGCCAAGGATCCAAAACATCTGCCTCCATCCAGAGGTCACATAGGTCGCTGCTATGTCCACCACCAGCTTTTATGACCCCAGAGAGAGCCACAGCTATCCCTTGCCTCCCTACAAGACCAGCAGATAGGTCTGGCCCAGGGCCTTATAAAGTCACTGCTTTTGCCATGGGTCTCGATGTACAAGAAACCTTGTATGTGTCCTCCAAGAGTATGTTTCCCCCAGTGCTGTGGATCTCCTGCAATCAAGCCCTGCTTGCCTTCAAAGCCAACTGCTATGGGGGTTCTTCCTCCTGATGCTGGACCCCTATGCTGGGGAGCTTGGCATGAGGCTCAGAGTTCTCACTACTGTGGGAGAACTTCTGTGATATAATTATTCTCCAGTTTGTGGGTCACCTACCCAGGTGGTATGGGATTTGATTGTATCGTGAGTTAACTCCTCCTACCTTACTGTGGTTTCTTCTTTATGTCTTTGGATGTAGAATATCTTTTCTTGGTAGATTCCAGTCCTTTTTAATCAATGTTCATTCAGCAGTTAGTTGTGATTTTGGTGTGCCTGTGGGAGGAGGTGAGCTCAAGGTCCTTTTACTCTGCTATCTGGTCAAAACTCCCCTGCTGAAAGCTGTGATTCTCCAGCTTTAGATGCTCATTGACGATAGGCAGATGAAGAGATACATAGGGCAAGGTCCTGAACAAAGGAGCTCTGTCCTCATGGAGTTTATGGACCAGCACAATGCCATGTGGAAGCATTCTGTTTCCCCAACCTGTAAGCTTGATTTGTTTACTTATTTTTATATAAAGTAAGAAAAAACAAATTTTCTATTTCCATAGTATAGTTTTTTTTCCTAAAATGTAAAGCAGTTTCACACTCATAATTATTTTGTTTTACAAAGTTAGGGAAAACTAATTTTCTATTTCCATAGTATAGCTTTTTTCTAAAATGTGAAGCAGTTTCACACTCATAAATGTGTTACTTTTCTGCCAAAAGCAGAAAACTGTCAAAATTCTTATCTTTACATAGCTGGGCTTATCAGCTGTCACAGAAACAAATAGAAAATTTAGATTCAAATTACTGAGCTCATCAGATGACTGCTATGGGCAGTCAAAAGCTGTGAAGTCAGACCCTGCTCCAGTAGCAGATACTGGAGTGTATACAGCAAAATGTCTACCCTAAAATGTGGCTTCTTTCTTAAGCACTTTCTGTAATCCAGATCTATGGATTCATAGTCCAACATTCCTTTCCCTTTCTGTTTTGAAATGTAATCATTTCCTGTATTCCATCTATATCCAGGAGGCATGTAGCATTGTGGCTAAGCTTATGACTTTGCAGTCACTTTCCTGGGTTCAAATTCCTGTTTTACTTACTCTGTGAACTGGGCAACTTACTTAACTTTCTCATCTGTAAAATGGAGATAGAGACATCCAGACATGCAATCTCTCACAGGCTTGTTGAAAGATTAAATGTGATAACACACACATTTCTTGGAAAGGTGTTTGACCCTTCAGAAGTTCTTAATAAGTGTTATCTATTTCCATTTTTTTATCCTAATGATTATTCTTATTCAGTGGGACTGTCAGTCACAATGTCCTACCCACCCTCCCACTGGTGCTAAATAATTCACCTTACAGTGCCCAGATATTCTGTCCCTCATAACCTTATTAAGGCCCCAAAGCTTCCCTGGTGCTTGTCCTGCCTTTGCCATGCTCATTCAGCTTTTCCTATTGTTTGCAAACCAGTAGTCTTAATACAATTTCTCATGTGTGCTTGGAGTTGCCCTATATGCATAAGACAGGCTTTCGGTTCTATACTCTACACTCAAAACCAAAGAAACTCAATTCATCTTTATACGTGGTTTTTAAATGAAATAAAGAAGTGGGGAAAAATTAAATATATGTGATACATTCAGTATCTAAGGCTCTTCCTGATATAAAAAATATTGCAGTGCTAAATTGTGTTGGTTATATCTTCATGGTGTCAAAATAACCAGTAGATCAATGTATTTCTTTAAGAGTAGCAATTTTTTTTTTCATATAATATCCCAACTGGTCATTAGTTACACAGAGTTTTTAAATGTTTTATTAAAGCTAGTGAGAACTATGCATAGAAATGATAGTATAAGATTTGGAGTTAGAAAATCTTAAATTTTAGTCTCAGCTCTCCCTGCTTTCCTCCATCTATCTATCTATCTATCTTTCTTCGTTCCTTCCTTCCTTCCTTCCTTTCTTTCTTTCTTTCTTTCTTTCTTTTCTTTTCTTTTCTTTTCTTTTCTTTCTTTCCGTTGTTACTAGGCAATGCTCTTCTTTGCCAAATCCTATTTTGGGTACTAAAGATCCAAAATAAATAAATATTAATTAAAGTTAGTACTACACACACACACACACACACACACAGAATACAGGGAATGGAATGGTGTTCAGTTAATTGAAAATTCAAATTCTAGAAAGGGAGATAAACATGAATTAGAAAATAATTATATACTTTAATAAATGCTGTGATATAAGTCTACATTAGGTTCTATATTGGAGTAATCTTCCTGTAGTATAAATCTGATTCTATCACTTCTCTGTTCAAAATCCTTTATTTGTTACCTATTGCCTGCAGGATAAAATCCAGACCCCTGAGCATGGTATTGCCTGTCCAGCTTCCTCCTACCCTGTTGTCTCTGAAGGGTACTGCCTCTAACTCCCCCAGCCGTCTGTTGGGAATGGCTTTCATCTTTCTTGTTTCTTTATTCCTCCTACATAGCTTCTTCTGAATTTGATTTGGCAGAGAAGTATCATAGGAGTAGGCACTGATTTTTAAAGTAGTTCTGTCATATGCAAGTTTGCATAACTGGGTAAGTATTTATACCTTTATGTTTGGCGTATAGTGCTGTTGTGATAATTAATTAAATCACACAGTGAAAGTAACTTACTTTAGTTAATATTTACTTAATAAATATTGCCTGACTACCCACCACTCTCTTGTCTTTAGTTTCAAAGCATTTTGTATATAATACCACTTACCACATTGTACTGAATAGTTTTGGGTATGTTTCCTTACCCTCTGAGATTGTAAAATCTTTGAGGGCAGGGACTATACATCTTTGTATACCTAGTGATTAATGCTTGATTCATGGTTAGTATTTCATACACATTACTAAATTCCTATGGGAAAATAGAGGAAGGTAAGTCTTATTCTGGTTGGGATGTTGTGGAAGCCTCCACTTCAGTTGTAATTCATCTGAGTAAGTGTGGGTTAGGTGGGGGACAGGAAAGGCAAACAACTTGAAAAAATGCATGGAAATTAGTTACTGAACACAATTTCTCAATTTGTAAAACTATATGTTGAATACCTACCATGCTCATATCTGA
The DNA here is from genome assembly GCF_030028045.1 of Hippopotamus amphibius kiboko. NCBI lineage: Eukaryota > Metazoa > Chordata > Mammalia > Artiodactyla > Hippopotamidae > Hippopotamus > Hippopotamus amphibius. The sequence goes on from NC_080190.1 coordinate 128,772,009, forward strand.
AGCCACACTCTTAATCCCAACTACTTGACTTGTTCCTTAAACAGCATCCTCCATCTCAGGAAACAGCACCACCAATCAGCAATTGCTCCAACAAAAAAGTTTCAGAGGCTTGCATGATTCTTCTCTTTCTCTAATAACTCCACACCTAATCCCTTTGTTCTCCACTGTTAAAGTATCTTCAAAATCTAATCACTTTCACTACTTCCAAATCTCCACCCTATTAAAGCCTCCATAATCTTGCACTCTTGGACTGCTGCAAAACCCTCCAGATTAGAGCTATTGAAGGCTTCAATAAAGTTATGACAAAGGTAAAAACCAAATTTGATATTATTGGATGTATAATTAGCAAAGACTTGGTATGTAATTGGAAATATTTAGTAAGTAAGATGAAGGTATTTAATGGCATGCATTTATATATGGAGAGGAGGGAGTCAGATTTCTAGTTTCTGGCTTGGGTAGCTTCATGAGTCATGAGACTGTTAAATTCTTTATGTTGAGAGTGTTTTATGTATTAAAAGCTATTTTTTTGTAATTTTGGGGTCACTTTTAGTTATGAGAACTTATGAATATCTGTTGCTCTGGTGACATTTCTTTTTCCTTAGTATTCTAAATCACTCCTAAATTGTTAAAAATATAATACCTTGTACATTACAAAGACTTATATGGACATGAGAAAATTGGTTCAGACTTCAAAAGAAAATATCATTATAGTAATAAGAGTAAATAACCCTAGTAAAGGATTACTATATGCCAGATGCTATACTAGACATGCTTTCATTTAATATCCATAATAATCTTTCGAGGAAGATGATATCATTATCCCAATTTTATCAATGAATAATTTGAGACATAAGTAACTTGTTCCATAACCTAGAGTAAGTAAATAAAATTTATATCCAGATTCCCCTCTAACCCCAAAGTCCTAATACCTAGCCCAGGATACTTCATTTATTGTGGCTCATCTCTCTAGTAGGGTTATGCTGTTGAAATCTAGAAATATCCATCTTTCCACATAAATAACACTAAGTGATTCAATGTAATTAAAAAAAAAAAGACAAAAATATATGGAAATGTTTTGGCTATGATCCAGTTTGAAACCAAAAAAGGATAATTTTTAATCTTAACTCTACCGTTCATTATTTCATTTATTCATTTGCCTAGTATTTTATAAGTGCCTTTTATTTGCCAGACGTTGTGTGAGGTGGAGAGATTAAATAAAACAAATTTTAGTATACATTGATTAGGATGTGACCTTGAACAAATTAACCTCTGAGCTTATTTTCTCATTTTTAAAGTAGGAATAAAAAGACTAAATTAGCCCAATAGGTGAGGATTAAGCAAGGTAAATATATGTAAAGCCCCAAGGACTTTGTTTAGTGTATTGTGAATACTTAAAACGTCAGTTCCCTTTGCCTTTATTAATTTCTTATAGGTCCTAAAGATGTGATTTCTTTGCTTGTGGATCAATTATGGAAGGCTGACTGAAAACCGTGAGCCCTTACAATGCTTTGTGTTACTAGGACAAATTATATGTTTGTGTAATGGAAGTAACTACCCTTAGATTTTCACACGTATATCTGGAGAACTCAATCAATCAACTCTAAACTCTTAGGGGCCTGAGGTGGGGAAGAGATATAAGACATGTTATCCTCTGAGAGTTTAGCATGTTCTTGATAAATGAGCGATAAACACAGAGTAAACTGAATCACGTCATCAGCAATGCAAGAGGTATCACTAAGTTGAATGGTAAATACACTAATGTATAAGAGGTCAGAGGAAGAGGTCTCTGGGCTTCAGGTAGCCTAGGTAAGCTGGTGAACTAATTGTTCTCAACTAAATCTGTGAAGATGAGTAAAAACTGAGGTAGCTATAAAGAAAGAAAGATGGTTATTAATCAGGACCAATTCATTTTAAAGTGAGAAAACTCCAGTTCAGATTAGTTTAAGTTGGGAGTTTGTTGGCTCTTGTAATTGAAATACCCATGAAATGGTGTAGCTTCAGGCCCAGCTACACCTGGGTATTCAGGAATCACTCTTTCCCTGTCTTCCTCCATCTTTCTCCATCTCAATTTTGGTTTTCCTCTGGTTGGTTTTATTTTCAGGTAGGCTTTCTTACTAGAGTGACAAGATGGCTCCTGGAGTGGCTCCTACCAACTCAACAAGTCAGAATAGAGAGAATCTCTTTTAAAACAACTTTAGCAAAATCTCAAGATTTTCTCTGAGCGATCAGCTAGAGTCATATGCTTATTCTTGAAGCAATAACTGAGAGGTGAAATGAACTGATTTTCAAGGCTTGGATTTACATACACCCCCAGAGTAGGATGAAATCCCCACCTGAAATGCTTAGAGTGAGAGAGAGAGCAGGTTATATCTCAAGTGAAAATTACAGTATTTTAACCAAAATAAGGGAAATTAGATGTTGATCAGGCAGAAATAACAGAACTCTTATTTTGGAAGGTGTATTAACTTGGAAAGCAGTGATTATCCACTGGGAGTGAAGGTATGGAGGAGGGGAAAAGAAAGCAATTCAATTATGTATTGTATTCCTTTTTCTATATCTAACACCTGTATTAAAACATTTAATTTTTTCTCTTGTAGCAAAATTTGCCTACAAATGGAGTATCATTTACATTATAATTTTGAATCCACATTCTCCATAAATGACTAAATAATTCTCCAACAAATGTTTCCTCTGTCATTGTACTAAGTAAATGAGGTTATGTTTTCTTGTTGCCTTTCTCCCAGTCTCATATAAAATATTATTGCTAACTCTCCATGGAAGTGACATTAAATGTATTTTTTTCACTAAGTTGGAAGGGCATCCTTTCTAGTCATGAAAACTAAATATACACTCATTACCTCAAGGTGAAGACAGTCTTTTCATATCCACAGCACAATTCTAAGTGACAAAACTATTTTGATGAAAGAAATAAGCTTTCCTAATAAACTGCCTAATATTTGGTGTAAAGTCAGTGAAGAGCCAAGCAGTTGACTCAATTATTTGATTTTCTACCCAATTTCTGGGTATTTGGTATATTTTAAACCAAAGGCAGCTTTAATGATCAGCTTTCAGAAATGTGTCCCAGGAATGTGCTTTCAGGGACACATTTGAATCATTTAACCTTGCAGTATTTGTTTTCTTATGCTCCTAAAAAGAAAAATTAAAATACATATCTACTTAAGGAAATTATTGTGATGAATATAGTCAATAAAATTTAGAGTAAAATTCCTTTCAGGATAACAGGTCAACAATTTTTTGCTTGTATAACACATATATAAAACACAATTTATTCCTGCAAATAGTCTGCAGAAAACATGGCAACCAGGATAAAATGTCTGGAGTTAAGAAAATTAATCTATTGAGATGTTATTGAGTTAAATGTGTTAGATTTCAAGATCTAATATGAATAAACATTACTAATTTTACCATGTTGATAACATGGCAAGTCAATTTTTAATATACTAAAGTATTGTCTATATAACTTTTATATTCTATCATGTATATATTTTCAACGAAACTTTTACTTTTAGAACAGTTTTATTTATTTTACAATACAATTTATTTTTTTAATAGTTTCACTACTTTATTATTATTTTTTTAATTGGGGTATAGTTGTTTTACAATGTTGTGTCAGTTTCTACTGTACAGCAAAGTGGAGTTCCTTGTGCTATACAGCAGCTTCTCATTAGTTATGGGTTTTATACATATTAGTGTATATATGTCAATCCTAATCTGCCACTTCATCTCACTCCCCCATTCCCCACTTGGTGTCCATACATTTTTTTCTCTACATCTGTGTCTTTATTTCTGCCTTGCAAACTGGTTCATCTGTGCCATTTTCTCAATTCCACATATATGTGTTAATATACAATATTTGTTTTTCTCTTTCTTACTTACTTCACTCTGTATGATAGTCTTCTGGTCTATCCATGTTTCTACAAATGACCCAATTTCATTCCTTTTTATGGTTGAGTAATATTCCACTGTATATGCACCATATCTTCTTTATCCATTTGTCTGCCAATGGACATTTAGGTTGCTTCCATGACCTGGCTATTGTTAACAGTGCTGCAATGAATATTGGGGTGCATGTGTCTTTTTAAATTATGGTTTTCTCTGGTTATAAACCCAGTAGTGGGATTGCTGGGTCATACGGTAATTCTATTTTTATTTGTTTAAGGAACCTCCATGTTGTTCTCCACAATGGCTGAATTTACATTCCCACCAACAGAGCAAGAGGGTTGCCTTTTCTCCGCACTCACAATTTATTGTTTGTAGATTTTCTGATGATGCCCATACTGACCAGTGTGAGCTGATACTTCATTGTAATTTTGATTTGCATTCTCTAATAATTAGTGATGTTGAGCAGCTTTTCATGTGCCTTTTGACCATGTGTATGTCTCCTTTGGAAAAATGCCTATTTAGGTCTTTGACCCATTTTTTGACTAGGTTGTTTGTTTTTTTTTGTATTGAGCTGCATGAGCTGTTTGTATATGTTGGAGATTAATCCTGTGTCTGTTGATTCATTTGCCAATATTTTCTTGCACTCTGAGGGTTTTTTCATCTCATTTATGGTTTCCTTTGCTGTGCCAAAGCTTTTGAGTTTCATTAGGTCCCATTTGTTTATTTTTGTTTTTATTTTCATTACTCTAGGAGGTGGGTCAAGAAAGATCTTGCTGTGATTTATGTCAAAGAATGTTCTTCCTGTGTTTTCCTCTAAGAGTTTTATAGTGTCCAGCCTTACATTTATTTCTTTAATCCATTTTAAGTTTATTTTTGTGTATGGTATTAGGGAGTGTTCTAATTTCATGCTGTTTTACATGTAGCTGTCCAGTTTTCCCAGCACTACTTATTGAAAAGACTGACTTTTCTCTGTTTTATTGTGTATTCTTGCCTCCTTTGTCATAGATTAGTTGACCATAGGTATGTGGGTTTCTCTCTGGGCTTTCTATCCTATTCCATTAATCTGTATTTCTGTTTCTATGCCAGTGCCATACTGTTTTGATTACTGTAGCATTGTAGTATATAGTATGAAGTCAGGGAGTCTTATTCTGCCAACTCTGTTTTCTTTCTGAAGATTGCTTTGACTATTTGGGGTCTTTTGTGTCTCGTTACAAACTTTAAGATTTCTTGTTCTAGTTCTGTGAAAAATGCCATTGGTAATTTGATAGGGATTGCATTGAATCTGTAGATTGCTTTGGGTAGTATAGTCATTTGAACAATATTGATTCTTCCAATACAAGAACATGATATATTTCTCCATCTGTTTGTGTCATCTTTGATTTCTTTCATTGGTGTCTTATAGTTTTCTGAGTACAGGACTTTTACTTCCTTAAGTAGGTTTATTCCTAGGTATTTTATTCTTTTTGTTACAATGGTGAATGGGATTGTTTCCTTAATTTCTCTTTCTGATCTTCCATTGTTAGTGTATAGAAATGCAAGAGATTTCTGTGTGTTAATTTTGTATCCTGCAACTTTACCAAACTCATTGATTAGCTATAGTAGTTTTCTGGTGGCATCTTTAGGATTTTCTATGTATAGTATCATGTCATCTGCAGACAGTGACAGTTTTACTTCTTCTTTTCCAATTTGGATTCCTTTTATATCTTTTTCTTTTCTGGTTGCTGTGGCTAGGACTTCCAGAAGTATGTTGAATAATAGTGGTGAGAGCAGACATCCTTGTCTTGTTCCTGATCTTAGAGGAAATGCTTTCAGTTTTTCATAATTGAGAATGATGTTGGCTGTGGGTTTGTCATATATGGCCTTTATTATGTTGAGGTAGATTCCCTCTAGAGTTTTTATATAAATGGGTGTTGAATTTTTCAATTTTTTTCTACATCTATTGCAATGATCATATGGTTTTTATTCCTCAATTTGTTAATATAGTGTATCACATTGATTGATTTGTGTGTATTGAATAATCCTTGCATCACTTGGATAAATCCTACTTAATCATTGTATATGATCCTCTTAATGTGTTGTTGGATTCTGTTTGCTAGTATTTTGTTGAGGATTTTTGTATCTACATTCATCAGTGATATTGGTCTGTAACTTTCCTTTTTTGTAATATTTTTGGTTTTGGTATCAGGGTGATGGTGGCCTCACAGAATGAGTTTTTGAGTGTTCCTTCCTCTGTAGTTTTTGGAATAGTTGAGAAGGATGGGTGTTAGTCCTTCACTAAATGTTTGATGGAATTCACCTGTGTAGCCATCTGATCCTGGACTTTTGTTTGTTGGAAGGTTTTAAATCACAGTTTTCATTTCATTACTTGTGATTAGTTTGTTCATATTTTCTCTTTCTTCCTGGTTCTGTCTTGGAAGGTTATAGCTTTTTAAGAATTTGTCCATTTCTTCCAGGTTGTCCATTTTATTGGCATATAGTTGCTTATAGTAGTCTCTTATGGTGCTTTGTATTTCTGCAGTGTCCATTGTAACTGCTTCTTTTTCATTTCTAATTTTATTGATTTGAATCCTCTCTCTCTTTTTCTTGAAGAGTCTGGCTAAGGGTTTGTCAATTTTGTTTATCTTCTCAAAGAACCAGCTTTTAGTTTCATTGAACTTTGTTATTGTTTTCTTTGTTTCTATTTCATTTATTTCTGCTCTGATCTTTATGATTTCTTTCCTTCCATTAACTTTGGGGTTTTTTGTTTGTCTGTTTGGGTTTTTTTTTTTTTTTTTTTTTTGTCTGTCCTTTTTCTTTCTCTAGTTCCTTTAGGTGTCAGGTTAGATTGTTTATTTCAGGGTTTTTTTGTTTCTTAAGGTAGAATTGTATTGCTATAAACATCCATCTTAGAACTGCTTTTGCTGCATCCCATAGGTTTTGGGTCATTTGTTGTCATTTATTTCTATGTATTTTTTTAATTTCCTCTTTGATTTCTTCAGTGATATCTTGGTTATTTAGCAATGCACTATTTAGCATCCACGTGTTTGTGTTTTTTACAGGGTTTTTTTCCCCTGTAATTGATTTCTAATCTCATAGCAGTGTGGTCAGAAAAGATGTTTGATAGGATTTCAATTTTCTTAAATTTACTGAGACTTGACTTGTGACCCAAGATATGATCTATCCTGGAAAATGTTCCATGTGCACTTAAGAAGAAAGCATAATCTGCTCTTTTTGGATGGAATGTCCTATACATTTCAATTAAATCTATCTGGTCTATTTTGTAATTTAGAGCTTGTGTTTCCTTATTAATTTTCTGTCTGGGTAATCTGTCCATTGGTGTGAGGTGTTAAAGTCCACCTCTATTAGTGTGTTACTGTCATTTTGCCTTTTTATATATGTTAGCATTTGCCTTATGTATTGAGGTGCTCCTATGTTGGGTGCATACATATTTATAATTGTTATATTGTCTTCTTTTTGGATTGATTCCTTGATCGTTATGTAGTATCCTTCCTTGTCCCTTGTAACATTCTTTAATTTAAAGTCTATTTTGTCTGATATGAGTATTGCTATTCCATCTTTCTTTTGATTTCCATTTGCATGGAATATCTTTTTCTATTCCCTCACTTTCAGTCTGTATATATCCCTAGGTCTGAGATGTGTCTCTTGTGGACAGCATATATATGGTTCTTGTTTTTCGATCAGTTCAGCTGATTTGTGTCTTTTGGTTGGAGCCTTTAATACACTCACATTCAAGGTAATTTTTTTTCAAGGTAATTATTGATATGTATGTTCCTATTACCATTTTCATAATTGTTTTCGGTTTGTTTTTGTAGATCTTTTTCTTCACTTGTGTTTCCTCCTTAGAGAAGTTCCTTGAGCATTTGTTGTAGAGCTGGTTTCATGGTGCTGAATTCTTTTAGCTTTTGCTTGTCTGTCAAGGTTTTGATTTCTGCATCTAATCTGAATGAGATCCTTGCTGGGTAGAGTAATCTTAGTTGTAGGTTTTTCCCTTTCATCACTTTAGATATATCCTGCCACTCCCTTCTGGCCTGCAGAGTTTCTGCTGAAAGATCAGCTGTTAACCTTGTGGGGTTCCTTTGTATGTTATTTGTTGCTTTTCCCTTGCTGCTTTTAATATTTTTTCTTTGAATTTAATTTTTGATAATTTGATTAATATGTGTCTTGGCATGTTTCTCCTTGAGTTTATCTTGTATGGGACTTTCTGTGCTTCCTGGAATTGTGTGGCTATTTCCTTTCCCATGTTAGAGAATTTTTCGAATATAATCTCTTCAATATTTTCTCAGACCATTTCTCTTCTTCTTCTGGGCCTCCTATATATTGAATGTTGGTGCGTTTAATGTTGTCCCAGAGGTCTCTGAGACTGCCCTCAATTCTTTTCATTCTTTTTTCTTTATTCTGTTCCACAGCAGTTATTTCCACCATTCTATCTTCCAGCTCACTTATCCATTCTTCTGCCTCAGTTATTCTGCTATTATTCCTTCTAGAGTATTTTTAATTTCAGTTATTGTGTTGTTCTCCACTGTTTGTTTGCTGTTTAGTTCGTCTAGGTCCTTGTGAAACATTTCTTGTATTTTCTACATTTGTTTCCTAGATTTTGGATCATCTTTACTATCATTACTCTGAATTCTCTCCTGGGTAGACTGCCTGTTTTGTCTTCATTTGTTTGGTCTTATTGGTTTTTACCTTGCTCCTTTCTCTGCTGCATGTTTCTTTGTCTTCTCATTTTGTTTAACTTACTGTGTTTTGGATCTCCTTTCTGCAGGCTTCAGGGTCATAGTTACTCTTACTTCTGGTGTCTGCCCTCAGTGGTGATGTTGGTCCAGTGACTTGTGTAGGCTTCCTGGTTGGGGGGACTGGTTCCTGTGTTCTGGTGGGTGGAACTGGATCTTGTCCCTCTGATGGTGAGGGCTGCATCTGGTGGTGTGTTTTGGGGGTGTCTGTGAGCCTACTATGACTTTAGGCAGCCTTTCTGCTAAAGAGTGGGGTCGTGTTCCTGTCTTGCTAGGTGTTTGATGTGAGGCATCCAGCACTGGAGCTTGCTGGCCATTGGGTGGAGCCAGGTCTCAGTGTTGAGACAGCGATGTCTGGGAGAGTTCTCATTGATTAATATTCCATGGGGCTGAGAGTTCTCTGATGGTCCAACATCCTGGACTCTGCTCTTCCACCTCAGAGGCTTAGGCCTGACCCATGGGCAGAGCACCAAGACCCTGCAAAGCCTGGTGCAGAAGAAAAGAAAAGAAGAAAAGGGAAGAAAAGAAAAGAAGAAAAGGAAAGAAAAGAAAAGAAAAAAGAAAAAGAACAAAACAAGACAAATGGTAAAAGCAAAACTAAACAGACAAAAACACACAAAGAAACACACACACTCACAAAAAGGAAACAAAAAACAAGAGATCACAAAAAAGAAGAGAGCAACCAAACCAAATAAACAAACCCAGAAACAAAAATAAACTTTAAAAACTAAACCAACAAAAACAAAAAAAACAAATCAAACTCAGAAAGCAAACTAAGAAAAAAAAGATGAATAAAGCATAAAACACACAAAAACAATCAAAACAAATGTAAAAAGAAAGATGAAAACAAAAGGAAGAAATACAGAACAAAGAAGTAAAGTAAAAATAGAAAAATATAAAATGTACTTAAAAATAAGATAAAAATAAAGCAATACAATGAAAAAGTACGGTAGAAATAGGAAAAACGTAAAATAAAAATATATTAAAAATAAAAGCACAAAAAAGTAAATAAAAAATAAAAATTAAAGAATAATAGAAAAAGAACAGTAATAGAACAAAACAAAACAAAAATAGTAGTAATAATAGTAGTACATTCCTGTGATCTCAGCTGTCAGTGTCTTTGCCCCTACAGTGAGCCACAACCAATCCCTGCTGATCCAGGAAGTCCTCCAGTACTTCTAGGAGGCCTCTGGACCTGCTGTGGGCACTATGCAGCCAGCTCAGACTCTGACCTGGCCTTACTTCTGTGTATGTACTTGCCTCCAAAGTCCACAGTTGCCCCCAAAGTCCACAGTCTCAGTTTTGGTAACACTTGTCTATTCAGATATTCCACAGATGCAGGGTTTACCAAGCCAATTGCAGTGATTTAATCTGCTGCTTCTGTGGCTGCATGGAGAGATTTCCCTTTCTCTTCTTTGGTTGCACTGCCCCTGGACTTCAGCTCTGGTTTTGGCTCCACCTCTGTGTGTGGGCTACCCTCATGCATCTGTTCCGCACTCAGGCAAGAGGGTGTGAAAGCAGTGGCCGGTTAGGGCTCACTTGCTCACTCAGGATGGGGAAAGGGAGGGATATGGCAGTCACAATTGTGATGTGTGGGGAGTGCCTGCAGCAGTAGAGGCTGGCAGGAAGTTACAATAACCTGAGGTGTGCTGTGTGTTCTCCCAGGGAGGTTGGCCCCAGATTGTGGCACCCTTGTCAGTGGTGGGCTTCACCGGCTCCCGGGAAGGTGTGGGCAGTGACTTGTGCTTGCTCACAGGACTCTTGGTGGCAGTGATGTCAGCCTTTGCACGAGCCTTTGGGGTTTGAGATAACAGCCTTGGCTCACACCAGTCTCTGGAGCTCACATTGGCAGTGCCCTGCCATCTGTTAACACATGAAGAAAGAAGCTGCTATGGTGGCCCACCCCTCTCCTCACGCACCCCGCAGCAAATGACCTCTTGCCTCTCCAGCAGGCCCCGGCTTTTTCCAGGACTCCCTCAGCTGTGGCACACTAACCCCCTCAGGCTGTCTTCCCATAGCCAATACCAGTCCACTCCCTGGGGTTTGACCTCCAAAGCCTGAGCCTCAGCACCTAGCCCTTACCCGCCCTGAGGGCAAGCAGACAAGTGTCTCAGGCTGGGGAGTGCTGGTCAGCACCAATCCTCTGTAAGGAATAATCTCTACTTTGCCCTCCACACTCCTGTTGCTGCTTTCTCCTTGGAGGCTCCAAAGCTGCCCCCTGTCCCCACCAGTGAGGCAGGTTCGTAGTGTGTATAAATATTTCCTTCTTCACAGCTCCCTCCCAGAGGCATGGGTCCCATCCCAATTCATCTCTTTTTTTTTTTTTCTTCTTTTCTTTCGCCCTACCCAGTTACATGGATATTTTCTTGCCTTTTTGGAAGTCTGAGATCTTTTGCCAGTGTTTAGTAGGTGTTCTGTAGGAGTTATTCCACTTGTAGATGTATTTTTGATGTATTTGTAGGGAGGAAGGTGATCTCTACATCTTACTCCTCCACCATCTTGAAGGTTCTCTCCCTATAGTAGAACAGTTTTATATTTACAGAAAAACTGTGAAGCTAGCATAGAAAATTGTCATATATATGATATCCAGTTTCCCTTATTATTATAAGAATTTATGTTAGTATGGTATGTTTGTTACAATTAATGAGCCAATATTGATACATTAACTAAAGTCCATACTTTATTAGATTTCCTTTGTTTTTACCTAACATCCTTTTTCTGTTTCAGGATCCCATCCAGGTTGCCACATTACATTTAGTAGCCATATCTCCTTAGATTCCTCTTGGTTGAAACAGTTTCTCAGACTTTACTTGGTTTTGAGATCTTGACAACTTTAAGGAATAGTAGTATGGCATCTTGTAGAATGTCTCTTGGTTGGAATTTGATGTTTTTCCCATGATTAGACTGGTGTTATGTGTTGTGGGGAGAAAGGTCACAGAAATAAAGTACCATCACCTCATATCAAAGGTATATACTATCAATATGATTTATGATCACTTGGCTGAGGTAGTGTTTGTCAGGTTTCTCCACTGTAAAGTTTACTCTTTCCTTTCTATGACTTGACTGTTTGGAAGGAAGTAATTTTGGGCAGCCCATACCTAAGGTAGTTTTGCTCTACCTCCTTGGAGACTTAGCATCTGCATGAATTATTTAGAATTCCGCATGGGGTTTGGTCTATTTTTTCTATTTATTGATTGATTAAATATTTATTCACAGCACTATGGACATATGAATTTTTATTATGTAACTTGTGTTATAATCCAATACTATTCAAGTTACTTTGTTGTTCAGATTTTTCCCATGTTTGGCCACTGGGAGCTATTTCAGTTGACTCCTATGTGCCTTTGACATACTATTGTAAACTGTGGGTATTTTTTTAGCACTTCCTTACTTTCTGGTACTGTAAGATGCTTCAGACTCATCTTTTATAAGTCCTGCCTTAGTCCTAGAATCAGCCACTTCTCCAAGGAGCTCTGATCTTTTTTATTGGAGAATGGTATTAGAAACCAAGATCTGAGTGATAAGTGTACTCATTGCTACTGGGGTGCTTCTAAGCTCTCTCAGCTGATAGAGCAAAGAAATATATGTATATACTAACCCATATATATGTACATTTCTATAAATATTTCTATTGGACATATATACCCATATGTATCTATATTAAGCTAAACATGAGTTCAAATGAATATCTCAGACTCTAAATGATTACCACATGAATTATTCTAGCCTCCTCCCTTTCCTTATCATTAACCTCTTACACCAACAGTGAGAAACCTGGTGCCCTCACTCAGCCATTTATTTACATAAGTATTCAATTCCAGTGTGCATTTATAACAATATCAGAATATTTAATGTGTACCCCCACAGGAAACAATTTTATCAACTATAGTATAGTATTATGAACAGCTTCTTTTGCGTTTAGCTTATAGATTCTATTCATTTCCAAAGTTGCTTAGGTTAGAATATCTTTCCCTTACTCCCTTCAATGAGGTTGTTTCTTACATTTCTGACAAAGCTAAATTGTTTTGTCACATTCTTTATTCCATTCTGGGATCTGCTGAATTTAAATAATTATTTAAGAATCTGCATACATTAAAGTTCATTCCTTACACTGTAAATTTCTGTGGATTTTGACAAATGCATGATGCCACTTGTTCATCATACTATGTCACACAAAATAGTTTTCCCCACCCTAAAAAAGCCACTGTTTTTGTTCTTTTCAACCATCCCTCTTTGCCTTGAAATCCTGGCAATGACTGATCTTTTTAGTGTCTTTATAAATTTGTCTTTTTCAGAATATCATGAAATTGGAATCACACTACATAGAATTTTCAGACTGGTTTTTTTCAGTTACCAATAGCACCCATTTCTTTCCATGGCTTGATAGCTCATTTTTTCTTTTAAATTTTTTTTGAAGTATAGTTGATTTGTACTGTTGTGTTAGTTTCAGATGTGTGAATTAGTTATACATATACATATATCCACTCTTTTTTTAGATTCTTTTCCCATGTAGGCCATTACAATGTATTGAGTAGAGTTCCCTGTGCTATACAGTAGGTTCTTATTAGTTACCTATTTTATGTATAGTAGTATGTGTATGTCAATCCCAGTCTCTCAATTTATCCTCCTGTCCCTTACCCCATGGTAACCATAAGTTTGTTTTCTACATATGTATCTCTGTTTCTGTTTTGTAGATAAGTTCATTTGTACCCTTTTTCTAGATTCCACATATAAAAGATATGTAATATTTGTCTTTCTCTGTCTGACTTACTTCACTCAGTATGACAATCTCTAGGTCCATGCATGTTGCTGAAAATGACATTATTTCATCCTTTTTTATGGCTGAGTAATATTCCATTGTATTGGGTTGGCCAAAAAGTTCATTCAGTTAGTGAACATGTTCAATAAAATTCTTTCTGAAAATGAAAAATGTGTCTTTTATTTTTATTTAAATCCAAACAAACTTTTTTTGCCAACCCAGTATATATTTAGCACATCTTCTTTTCCATTCCTCTGTTGATAGACATTTAGGCTCCTTCCATGTCCTGGGTGTTGTAAATCATGCTGCAATGAACATTGGAGGGCATACATGTTTTCAAATTATGGTTTTTGCTGAGTATATGCTCACAAGTGGGATTGCTGGATCATATGGTACCTCTATTTTAGTTTTTTAAGGAAATTCCATGCTCCATAGTGGCTGTCCCAATTTACATTCCCATCAACAGTGTAGGAGGGTTCCCCTTTCTCCAAACCCTCTCACACATTTGTTATTTGTAGATATTTTGATGATGGCCATTCTGACTGGTGTGAGGTGATACGTTATTGTAGTTTTGATTTTTCAATTCTCTAATAATTAGCAATAGGGAGCATCTTTTCATGTGTCTATTGGCCATGTGTATGTCTTCTTTGGAGAAATGTCTATTTAGATCTTCAGCTCATTTTTTGAATGGGTTGTTCTTGTTTTTGTTTTTTGTTGTTTTATATTGAGCTGTGTGAGCTGTTTGTATATTTTGGAGATTAATCCTTTATCTGTTGATTTGTTTGCAAATATATTCTCCCATTCTGAGGGTTGTCTTTTCACTTTGTTTATGGTTTCCTTTGCTGTGCAAAAGCTTTTATGTTTAATTAGGCCCCATTTGTTGATTTTTGTTCTTATTTTCATTACTGTAGGAGGTGGATCAAAAGAAACAATCTTGCTGCAATATAGGTCAAAGAGTATTCTTCCTAAGTTTTCCTCTAAGAGTTTTATAGTGTCCGGTCTTACATTTAGGTCTTTAATCCATTTTGAGTTTTTTTTTGGGGGGTATAGTGCTAGGGAGTGTTCTAATTTCATTCTTTTACATGTAGCTGTCCAGTTTTCCCAGCACCACTTATTGAAGAGGCTGTCTTTTCTCCATTGTATATTCTTGCCTCCTTTGTCATAGATTAGGTGACCATAGGTGTGTGAGTTTATCTTTGGACTTTCTATCCTATTCCATTGATCTATATTTCTGTTTTTGTGCCACTACCATATTGTTTTGATGACTATAGGTTTGTAATATAGTGTGAAGTCAAGGAGCCTGATTCCTTCAATTCTGTTTTTCTTTTTCAAGATTGCTGAGTTTTAGGAGTTCTTTGTATATTACGGCTACAAGTTCTTACTAGGATAAATGTTCTGGAAATATTTTCTTCCAGTGTGTGACTTCTCTTTCATTCTTTTCAGAGTAGTTTTATCCACAGAGCAATTTTTTAAAATTTTAATAAAGTCCACTTATCAATTTTTTTCTCATAGATTTTGATTTTAGTTTTGTATCTAAAAACTCATTATCCAACCCATAGGCAGCTTAGATATTCTCTTTATTTGCATTTTACGTTTCAGTCTATGATCAATTTTGACTTACTTTTTATTATTTCAAACGTTCAAGGTTTGTATCTAGGTTTATCTTTTTGCATGTTGGCAGCCAGTTGTTCCTGTGCTGTATTTTTGAAATGACAAGTCTTTCTCCATTTAATTGTCTCTGCTCCTTTATCAAAGATCTTGACTGTATTGATGTGGTTATCTTTCTGGGTTCTTGATTCTGTTTCACTGATGTATGTATCTAGTCTTTTGCTAATACAATACTGACTTAATTACTGTAGCTTATAGTAAGTCTTGAAACTGGGTAGTGTAAGTCTTTTGTTTTTCCTCTTCATTATTGTTTTTGTTATCTAGGTCTTTTGTCTTTCTATATAAATTTTAGAATCATTTATCAATACTACAAAATATCTTGCTTATATTTGGATTGCTATTGCATTAATAAACAGACAAATATGGGATGAATTGACATCTTAATAATATTGATTCTTCGAATCCATGAACATGGAATCTCATTTCATTTATAAATAAATTTTGCATCTTATTTAATTTCTTTCCTCAGAGTTAAGTAGTTTTTTGCATTTAGATACTTTATATATTTTGTTGAATTTATACCTAAGTATTTCATTTGGGTGTACTTTTGTAAATTGTATTGTTTTCAATTTCAAGTTCCAATTGCTTGTTGCTGATATATAGTAAAGCAATTGACTTTCGTATATTAATCTTGTACCCTGTGAATTTACTATATTTGCTTTTCAGTTCCAGAGGGTTTTCTTTGTTTGTTTGTTTGGGTTTTTTGTTGTTGTTTTTTGATTCTTTGGAATTTTCTACATTTATGCCATCTGTGAAGAAACACAGTTTTGTTTCTACCTTCCCAGTCTATATACCTTCTATTCTTAGTTCTTGTCATATCAATATCTAGGATGTCTAGTATATTGTTAAGTAGAAGTGATGAAAAAGAGCATCTCTAAAATTTTTTCCTGATCTTGAGTGGTGCTGGGAAAATTAGACAGTTAAATGTAGAAGAATGAAATTAAAACATTCTCTAACAACCTGTTCAAAAATCAACTCAAAATGGATGAAAAACCTAAATGTAAGACTGGATACTATAAAACTCTTAGAGGAAACATAGACAGAACACTTTGACCTAAATTGCAGCAATAGTTTTTTGGATCTGTCTCCTAGAGTAATGGAAATGAAAACAAAAATAAACAAATGAGATCTAATTAAACTTAAAAGCTTTTGCACAGCAAAGGAAACCATAAACAAAATGAAAAGACAACCTGTGGACTGGGAGAAAATATTTGAAAATGATGCTACTGACAAGTGATTAATTTCTAAATTATGCAAACAGCTCATACAGCTTAATATAAAAAAACCCAATCAAAAAATGGGCAGAAGACCTAAAATGACATTTCTACAAAGAAGACATACAGATGGCCAACAGGCACAAGAAAAGATGCTCCATGTTGCTAATTGTTAGAGAAATGCAAATCAAAACTACAATGAGGTATCACCTCACACTGGTCAGAATGGCTATCATTAAAAAGTCTACAAATAGTCAATGAGCAAGAGGGTATGGAGAAAAAGGAACCCTCCTACACTGTTGGTGGGGTTGTAAATTGGTGCAGCCACTATGGAGAAGAGTATGGAGGTCTAAAAATAGAGTTATCATATGACCTAGCAATCCCACTCCTGGGCATGTATCTGGAAAAGATGAAAACTCAAAGTCAAAAGGATACATGCACCCCAATGTTCATGGCAACACTATTTACAATAGCCAAGACATGGAAGCAACCTAAATGTCCATATACAGATGAGTGGACAAAGAAGATATATATACATATCTTATGTATATATATGTATATGTACCCAATGAAATATTATTTAATCATAAAAAAGAATGAAATAATGTCACTTGCAGCAATGTTGATGGACCTAGAGATTATCATACTAAGTGAAGTAATTCAGAAAGACAAATATCATATAATATCACTTATATGTGGAATGTAAAAAAATACAAATGAATTTATTTATGAAACAGACCCACAGACATAGAAAACAAACTTATGGTTACCAAAGGGGATAGTGGGGCGGGGGGCTGGGGAGTACAAATTAGGAGTTTGGGATCAACATATACACACTACTATTTATAAAATATGTAAACAACAAGGACAGGGAACTACTCAATACCTTGTAGTAACCTATGATGGAAAAGAATCTGAAAAAGAATATATACATCTAACTCAATTTTGCTGTACACTTGAAACTAACACAATATTGTAAGTTAACTATACTTCAATAAAAAAAAAAAGAAATCCTCAAAGATTTGCAAAGAGCTATGCCTAGTGTTTCAGAATATTAACCCTTTGATCTTTGTGTTGAATTTCATAAACCTCCAATGAAAAATACATCTTATTCACTTACGTATTATTTCTTAGGATGGCACTGGCACTAGATTTTTATAACAGTCTTACTTATGATGTAAATATTTTCAGTGTCTCTTAAGTCAATTAGATATAATATGAAAAAAGAAGCATTTACTTTCCCAGTGTTTAGCATGTTGTTGGCTGTAGAGTTTTTATAGATGTTCTTTATAGGATTGAGGAAATTCCCTTTTATTACTAGTTTGCTGGGAGTTTTTTTTTTTATTAATAGGTGTTAGATTTCATTAGATGTTTTTCGTTCATCAATTGATATGATCAAAGGATTTTTTTTAGACTGTTGATAATGTGAATTATATTGACTGATTTTTTAATATAGTCCCTGCCTTGCACAACTGAACTAAATCCCACTTGGTCTTGATGTATAATTTTTTAAACATTGTTGGAATCAGTTTGCTAATGTTTTGTTGATAATTTTTGCATCCATGCTCCTGAGCAATATTGATAGAGAGTTTTTCTTTTTTTTATGTCTTAACTAGTTTGGGTGTTGGGATAATTCTGGATTCACAGACTGAGTAATGTTATTTCTGTTTCTATTTTCTGGAAGATATTGCAGAGAATTGGTGTCATTTGTTGCTTAAATGTTTGATAGAATTTACATGTGAATCCATCAGAGCCTGATGCTTTATTTTCAGTGAGGCTATTAATTATTGATCCCATTGCTTTAGTCGATAGAGAACTTTTGTGATTAACTGTTTTCACTTGTGTGAGTTTTGGCAGTTTTTGTCTTTCATTGAATTGATCCATTGTGTGTAAGTTATCAAATTTGTGAGCATAGAGGTTTTTTATAGTACTCCATTATTTTCCTCTCACTCACTGTTCATAGGAACAACAGTGATAACTTCATTTTTGATGTGGATAATGTGTGTCTTCTCTCTTGTTTTCTTGCTTAGCTTGGTTACAGCTTTATGTATTTTATTGATCTTTTCAAGGAATCGCTTTTTAGTTCTGCTGATTTTCTCTATTGTTTTTCTGGATTCAATTTTATTGATTTGTGCTCTAATTTTTATTATTTATCTTATATTTGTTTCCTCCTGCTTGTTTTGGGCTCAAATTATTCTTCTTTTTCTAGTTTCCTAAGTTAGAGGCTTAGATATTGATTTTATTATATGCATTTATGGTATAAAATTTCTCTCTAAGCACTGCTCTCACTGCATCCTGTAAATTTTGATTTGTTATATTGTCATATTCATTTAGTTCAAAATATTTAAAAATTTTTTCTTGATGCTTCTAGACTCATGTATTATTTAGAAAGGTGATGTTTAATTTACAAATATTGGGAGATTTTCAGCTATCTTTCAGTTATTGATCTCTAGTTTATTTCCACATCGGTCTGAGAACATACTTTGCATGACTTCTATACTTTAAATGTATTAATGTATATTTTATGGCCCACACCTTAGTAAGATATGTGACATCTCTTGGTGAATATTCCATGTGAGTTTGAGAAGATTACACATACTGCTGTTGTTGGAAGTGGTATTCTATAAGTAAATATAGATGAAGTAATTAGTAGTGGTGTTCAGGCGACTATATCCTTGCTGATTTTCTACGTTTGATCTATAAATTACTAAAAGAGGCATGTTGAAGTCTCCAACTATAATAGTGGATTTATCTATTTTTATTTGCATTTCTATCAGTATTTGCTTCATGTATTTTATTGTTCTATTGTTATATACAAACACTCTTAGAATTGTTGTCTTTTAGAAGAATTGACCCCTTTAAAATTAGGTGATGTCCCTGTTTATACTTCATAATTTGGCTTGTTTTGAAGTCTATTTTATCTGAAATTAATATATCTACTTCAGTTTTCTTTTAATTAGCATTATTATGGTGTATCTTTTTCTATCCCTTTAGGTTTAGCCTATATGAGCCTTCATATTTAAAGTGGGTTTCTTGTAGACAACATATAATTGGCTCTTTTTTTAACCTACCTTCACAATCTCTGTCTTTTACTTGGTGTATTTAGACCATTCACCTTTAGAGTGATTTTTGCTGTTGTTGGATTAGTATCTACCATGTTAGTAGTTGTTTTGTATTAGTTATGCTTGTTCTTTCTTTTTTCCCCCTCCTTTTTCTGCCTTATCTGGTTTTAAACAGTATTTTATTTAATTCTAATTTACCTCCTCTCTTAGTAAATAAATTATATTTTTTAAAAAAATTAGTAGTTATTATATGTATTTTCTGCTAATGTAAGCTTGCAATATTCATTTTTCCCTAATCTAAATCTACCTTCAAATAGCACTGTACCACTTCATGGATAATACAGGTATCTTATAACAGAATATTTCCAATGTCTCCTTCTGTTCCTTATGAAATTGGTATAATTTATTTCACTTATGCATATGCTATAATTACCAATACATTGTTTGTAATATTACTTTATACAATTATCTGTTAGATTAATTCAGAATAAGAAAAATAAAATATTTTATTTTACTTTTATTTATACTTTCTCTGATAGTCATCTTTTCTAATGTGAACCTGTGTTTTTTGACCTCTATCACTTTCCTTCTCCCTAAAGGGTTTCTTTTAATATTTATTGCAGAACAGTTCTGGCAATGAATTCCTTCAATTTTGTTTGTCTGAAAGGTAATAACTTCTACTTTATTTTGAAAAATTATTTCATGGATATGAAATTCTAGATTGTGGTATACTTTTCTTTCAACACTAAGTATTTCACTCCACATTTTTCTTGCTTGCCTAGTTTCTGATGAGAAGTCCACTATAATTGTAATTCTTATCCTTGGTCCTATATAGATTATATTTTTCCTCTACCTCTTTCTAAATTTCCTCTGTCTTTGGTATTCTGCAGTTTGGATATGATATGCCAAGATACAGCATTGCTTTGGGTGTGGGTGTAGAGGGGAGAATTTATCCTGTTTGGTGCTGTCTGAGCTTCCTGGATCATTGGTTTTGTTTCTGACCTTAACTTTGGAAAGTTCCTGGCCATTATTATTTCAAATATTTCTTCTGCTCTATGCTTTCTTTCTTCTTCTGGTATTCTAGTTATGTGTATATAACACTTTCTGAAATTTTGTCAGAATTCTTAGATGTTCTGTTTCTTTCTCTTTTTTTTTTTACTATGCATTTCAGTTTGAGAAGATTCTATTCCCCTATCTCCAGCTCACTGATTCTTTCCTCAAACTGTATCCTCCACTGATGTACCCACCAAAGGAATTCTTCATTTATGTTAGTGTTTTTTTTTTTTTTTTATTTCTAGCATTCTATTTTGGGTTTTTTTTTTTCAGAGTTTCCATCTGTCAGCTTACATTACTCATCTCTTCTGCATATTGTCTACTTTTTCTATTATTGTCTACTTTTTCCATTATTCCCTTAACATATTAATCATAGTTATTTTGAATTTCTTGTTTGATAATTCCAATATCTGTGTCATAGTTGAGTCTGGTTCTTATGATTTCTTTGTCTCTTTAGACTGTGTTTTTCTTGCACTTTAGCATGCCCTGTAATTTTTTTGTGAAGGCCAGATTTGATGCATCAGGTAATAGGAACTGAGATAAGTATTTCGGCCTCTAGTGTGAGGATTTATGTTAATCTGACTAGGAGTTGGGCTGTATTTAATGTTTCCTTTACCAGTAGGTGCCAGAGGCTTTAAATTTCTCTTGTCTTTTTTACTGACCTTCGGCTTCCTTAAGCACTCCTTCTCTGGAAGAGTGTGAGTCTTGCAGTTCTTTCAGCTGTCATGTACTATTATTACATGGCAGTTCTGTTGGTGTGATGATAAAGAACTGGGGAGCATATGTGTTTTATACTGTTATGATCAAATGCAAGTTTTTCAGTGGGCCTGTATCCCTGGGCTGTGACCGTCCCAATGTTTTTTAGTTCCTCCCACTCTTAGTTGAGACAGGTAGGCTAGAGGGGACTGAAGAGGGGAAATGCCCCTCCCCCAGGTGGGATAGGTCTCCAGGTGGGATTGCCCCTGGAGAGTAGACCTTTGTCATGGAAAACACTCGGGTACATTTCACAATTACTCTTCCCCTTCCACTTCCAGATCTACTAGGTGATCTTTCTTGCCTCAGTAAAAGCCTGGTAAGGTTCCTGGAGGTAAAACCCATTAAAGTCTGGAGGCTCCCCAAAGACTAAAACCCTAAAGAGTTTCTTCTTCTCATGCAAGTTTGCACTCAGTCCCCAGCATTTTATCAGAATTACTGTTTGTTCCTATCAGTTTGTGGCTCCAGTAGCTTCTGCTCTGGGGAAGTAGATCTTGGCTTTGATTCTCAGGTTTTGCCTGTTTCTCCAGATTCTGACTAGTGATTTGCCCTGTGACTTCAGTTCTCTGAAGAGTCCAAGAAAAGTCATTGATTTTCAGTTTGTTCAGCTTTTTGTTGTTTTAAGGACAGAGTGATGATGTCTAAGGTCTTTATATATCAGAGCTGAAATTGGAAGAACTATTTTATTTTTATTTATATAACTTCAGTAAATTGTTTTTAAAAAAATATGTGTATATAACTAAAAGATTGGAGTAATAGGCACTTTCATTCAGAGATGAGGAAGTTAATGCATAATGATGTTAAATGACTTGTACAAGGTGATATTTACATTTAACAGAAAGTATTTAATCTTTAAATTTAACAAAATAACAATATATTAAGTATTAATTTTTCTGAATTTACAATTTAAGAACTTCATTTTAGAATCAAGGTTGGTATTTTTAATTTCTGCCTATAAAATCTGCATCCGCATGCATAGTATATGCTGTCATTTGTGTATTAAACCCAATAATACTTTCTGGGTGTTCATTTTGTACCAGGATGCTGTTATTATTGAAGATGATCATGTTTTTGTAATTTAATCTTGATGAACTAAAATATTCAGAATGTTCAAAAATGTTGTAATACATGAAAGACAAGCCAGTGTTTTGAGAGGATAATTTTAAACACTCACAAAGATGAGCTTTAGTTTACAATAGAAGGAGGGGAAATACTGAGATTAGAGCTCTAGTTGTTGTCATATTTGTGGACATGAAACTTGAAGGAGAAAGTAAATGAGTGTTTAATCAAATTACCAACAGCATTTTTCACAGAACTAGAACAAGAAATCTTACGATTTGTATGGAAATGCAAAAGACCCCAAATAGCCAAAGCCATCTTGAGTAGGAAAGATGGAGTTGGTGGAATTAGGTTTCCTGACTTCAAACTATACTACAAGGCCACAGTGATCAAGACAGTATGCTACTGGCACAAAAATAGAAAGGAAGATCAATGGAACAGAATAGTGAACTCAGAGGTAAACCCAAGCACATGTGGGCAACTTATCTTTGACAAAGGAGGCAAGAATATACAGTGGAAAAAAGACAGCCTTTTCAATAAGTGGTGCTGGGAAAATTGGACAGCAACATGTAAAAGAATGAAATTAGAACACTTCCTAACACCATACACAAAAATAAACTGAAGGAAGTTGTTGTATAACAAAGGGAGTCCAACTCGAGGATGGAAGATGCCTTAGAGGACTGGGGCAGGGAGAGTGGGGGGGGACTCGAGGCGGGGGGGAGTCAAGGAAGGGAGGGAATATGGGGATATGTGTATAAAAACAGATGATTGAACTTGGTGTACCCCCCAAAAGTAATAAATAAATAAATAAAATTTAAAAAAAAAAAAACTCAAAATGGATTAAAGACCTAAATGTAAGGCCAGACACTATAAAACTCCTAGAGGAAAATATAGGCAGAACACTCTATGACATACATCAAAGCAAGATCCTTTTTGACCTACCTCCTAGAATAATGGAAATAAAATCAAGAATAAACAAATGAGACCTCATGAAACTTAAAAGCTTTTGCACAGCAAAAGAAACCATAAACGAGACAAGAAGGCAACCCTCAGGATGGGAGAAAATACTTGCCAATGAAGCAATGGACAAAGGATTAATCTCCAAAATATACAAGCAGCTCATGAAGCTTAACACTAATAAAGCGAATAATCCAATCCACAAATGGGTGGAAGACCTAAATAGACATTTCTCCAAAGAAGACATACAGATAGCCAACAAACACATGAAAAGATGCTCAACATCACTAATCATTAGAGAAATGCAAGTCAAAGCCACCATGAGGTATCACCTCACACCAGTCAGAATGGCCATCATCCAAAAATCTAGAAACAATAAATGCTGGAGAGGGTGTGGAGAAAAAGAAACTCTCCTGCACTGTTGGTGGGAATGTAAGTTGGTACAGCCACTATGGAAAACAGTTTGGAGGTTCCTTAAAAAAGTGAAAATAGAACTACCATATGATCCAGTAATCCCACTGCTGGGCATATATCCAGAGAAAACCATAATCCAAAAAGAAACATATACTGTAATATTTATTGCAGCACTATTTACAATAGCCAGGACATGGAAGCAACCTAAATGCCCATCAACAAATGAATGGATAAAGAAGATGTGGCACATATATATAATGGAATATTATTCAGCCATAAAAAGGAATGAAATTGAGCTATTTGTAATGAGGTAGAGAGACCTAGAGACTGTCATACAAAGCAAAGTAAGCCAGAAAGAGCAAAACAAATACCATATGCTAACATATATATGGAATCTAAAAAAATGGTACTGATGAACCCATTGACAGGTCAAGAATAAAGATGCAGATGCAGAGAATGGACTGGAGGACATGGGGTTGGCAGGCGGGGTGGGGGTGAAGGGGAAGCTGTGACAAAGTGAGAGAGTAGCATAGACATATTTGCACTACCAACTATAAAATAGATAGCTAGTGGGAAGTTGCTGTATAACAAAGGGAGATCAACTCGATGATGGGTGATGCCTTAGAAAGCCAGGACAGGAAGGGTGGGAGGGAGTTGCAGGAGGGAGGGGATATGGGGATATATGTATAAATACAGCTGATTCACATTGGTGTACCTTATAAGCTGGTACAAGAGTGTAAAGCAATTATATTCCAATAAAGAGCATAAATAAACAAACAAATAAATAAATAAATGGGTGTTTAAAGAGTCTCTTCACAGAAGCACCAATTTCAGGATTTCCAAAGCCCGAATATGTAAGAAAATAAAAATTTTTATTTTTAAACAAACGTTGAATACCCATTTTCTGTATAAGGACTTTTCAAGGAAGAGAAGAAAATGGGAATTAAAAGCACATCTTCACTTAGCAAGACTGAACTGGTGAATCTGTGCCCAGATCTCTATTGTTGAATTTTTACTGTGTGTTAGGTATGATGCTAAATGTTTTGTATATAGCCTCTTACTTAATCCTTGCAACAGTCAAATGTTTATAAAATCTGAAACTTAAAGACTTTAGTTGGCATTTCCAAAGTCTGTTTTGAGTTCTTTTCTTCTTCACTGTAGGAATTCTTCTTGGGAGAAAGAATTCCCTTACTTCTATGAGCTTAATTACTATGTTTGATAGCTCCCAAGCATACATCCCAGTCAGTCTTTCTCTCTCTCTCTCTGCCTCTCTTTCTCTCTACCTCTCTTTCTCTCCTTTTCCTCCCTCCCCCTCTCTCCTCCCCTCCTTCCCTCCTTCTTTCCTTTACTCTTTCCCTCCCTGCCCCACCTTCTCCTTTTCTAGACTTGTAAGATCCTCTTGCTCACTGGGTGACTCTACTTATTCCACAGATACATTGAATTTCAACACGTCCAAAAGAGCAATTTACTTCATCCCACACTTTTTGCCCTGGGTTCTCTTTTACAATGGTGACATTGTCCATGATTGCTCAGTCCTGGAAAGTGGGTATCATTCTTGATTTATTGCTCCCTCTCACCCATCACCTCTAACTGATCATCAATTCCTGATGATTCTTTTCTTTTAACAGATTGTAAATCTATCCACTTCTCTGTATTCTTACTGTCACCATCAAAGTTTATGACAAGTTGATTCTTGTAGGAATTACTGCAATGTTATCTTGTGGGTATTCTCTTCTAGTGTCATACCTCTCCACTCCATTTTAGTCACTGTAGCCACAGTAAGCTTTCCAATAAGACAGTGGCTGAGTGCTCTTGGGGTAAATTCAAAACTCTTTACCATGATTTTTATGGTTTTTCATGCCACTGACTCTCTGTATCTAACTTTCTGGTTTCTCTTCCTTTTCTTCCAATATATGTTCATTATCTTTCCCCACCCCTAGGTTTATTGAGGTATAGTTGACAGTATAAAGTTGTATATATATAAAGTATGCAACATCATGATTTGATATACATATACATTGTAAAATGTTCAGCATTATCAATCTACTTAACATACACATCACCTCACATAGTTACCATTTTCTTTTTGTGTGTGTGTAGTGAGAACAACTTAAGACCTACCCTCTTAACAAATTTCAAGTATATTGTATAATATTGTTAATTATAGTCACATTGTTTACTTTAGATCTCCAGAATCTATACATCTTGCATAACTGGAATTTTGTACCCCTTGAACAACATCTCTCCATTTCCCCTCTGCCCCCAGCCCCTGGTAACCACAATTCTACTCCAATATATATGCTTTGAGTACACTGATTTTTCAATTTTCAACCCATATTCTTTCTTGCCTCCTAGCTTTGTATTTGGCATTTCCTGTGCCTGGAATGCTCTTCCTCTTTACAGATCTTCCCTCACTAACCCCTGTTTTTCACTTGTGTATCAGTTGAAATGTCACTTGTTCTAAAAAGCCTCCACTTCTTCTCAGAAGTTTTCGCTATGTCCCTAGTCCCCTAATATGTGGATTAGTTTTCTTTTCTACATTCTCTCACATCACCCTGTGTCCTCTAGAATTGCCCTTATCATGCTGTACTAGGCTGTTCAGTGGCTACATCCTTCATCAAAATTGTAAGATCCATAAGGGCTTGTCTACATATATTCTTAACACAAAATTGTTTGGGCACATAATAGGATCTTGATAAATATTTAATGAAGGAATGGATGGAAGTGCTATACTATAAAATGGCAAGTCATTTTTTTAAATTGAAGTATAGTTGATTTACAATATTGTGTTAGTTTCAGATGTATAGCAAGCAAAGTGATTTGGAGATATATGTGTCTGATTCTTTTCTGTTATAGGTTATTACAAGATATTGCATATAGTTCCCTGTGCTATACAGTAAATCTTTTTTGTTTATTTTACTTATGGTGGTGTGTATCTGCTAATCTCATAGTCCTAATTTATCTGATTTACATGCTATATAATATATAATATTTGTTTTCCTTTGTCTGACTTACTGCACTTAGTATAGTAATTTGTGGGTCCATCCATGTTGCTGCAAATGACATTATTTCATTCTTTTTATGGCTAAATAATAGTCCATTGTGTGTGTGTGTATATATATATATATAAAATATCTTTATCCATTCATCTGTCCATGGACATTTATGTTGCTTCCATGTCTTGGCTATTGTAAATAGTGCTGCTATGAACATTGGGGTGCATGTACCTTTTCAAATTTGAGTTTTCATCTTTTCCAGATATATGCCCAGGAGTGGGATTGCTAGGTCATGTGATAACTCTATTTTTAGTTTTTTAAGGGACTTCCACTCTGTTCTCCATAGTGGCTGCACCAATTTACATTCCCACCAACAGTGTAGGAGAGTTCCTTTTCTCCACAACCTCTCCCACATTGATTATTTGTAGATGTTTTAATGATGGCTATTCTGAGCAGTATGAGGTGATACCTCATTGTAGTTTTGATTTGCATTTCTCTAATAATTGGTGATAATGCACATCTTTGTATTTGCCTGTGGGCCATCTGTCTGCTTTCTTTGGAAAATTGTCTCTTTAGGTCCTCCAACCATTTTATGATTGGGTTGTTTGGTTTGCTTTTTTTTTGTTTTTTGTTTTTTGTTTTTTTTGGAAATTGACTTGTATGAGCTGTTTGTATATTTTGGAAATTAAGCCCTTGTTGTCTGCAAATATTTTCTCCCATTCTGTAGGTTGTCTTTTCATTTTTTTTAATGGTTTCCTTTGCTGTGCAAAAACCTTTAAGTTTGATAAGTTTCCATTTGTTTATTTTTGCTTTTATTTCTATTGCCTTAGGAGACAGACCTAAGAAAATATTGGTATGATTTATGTCAGAGAATGTTTTGCCTGTGTTCTCTTCTAGGAGTTTTATGGTATCATGTCTTATGTTTGTCTTTAAGCCATTTTGAGTTTATTTTTGTGTATGGTGAGAGGGTGTGTTCTAACTTCATTGGTTTACATGTGGGTGTCAAATTTTCCCAACACTGTTGCTGAAGAGACTTTTTCCCCTTGTATCTTCTTGCCTTCTTTGTCAAACATTAATTGACTGTAGATGTGTGTGGGTTTATTTCTGGCATCTCTATTCTGTTCCATTGATCCATATGTCTGTTTTTGTGCCAGTACCACACTGTTTAGATTACTGTAGCTTTGTAGCATTCTCTGAAGTCTGGGATAGTTATGCCTTCTTTTCTTTTTCAGGATTACTTTGTCAATTCTGGGTCTTTTATGGTTCCATATGAATTTTAGGATTATTTGTTCTAGTTTTGTGAAAAATGTCATTGATAATTTGATAGGGATGGTGTTAAATCTGTAAATTGCTTTGGGTAGGATGGCCATTTTAAGAATATTAATTCTTCCAATCCAAGAGCATGAGATATCTTTCCATTTCTTTGAATCATTTTCAGTTCCCTTTATTAACATTTTATAGTTCTCAGTGTATGAGTCTTCCACCTCCTTGATGAGGTTTATTCCTAAGTATTTTATTTTGGGGGTTGCAATTTTAAAGGTTTTTTTTTTTACATTCCCTTTCTGATATTTCATTGTTGGTGTAAAGAAATACAACTGATTTTTATTTTTATTTATTTATTTTAATTAATTAATTAATTAATTGGCTACGTTGGGTCTTTGTTGCTGTACACAGGCTTCCTCTAGTTGCAGTGAGTAGTGTCTACTCTTCATTGTGATGCACAGGCTCCTCCTTGTGGTGGCTTCTCTTGTTGCAGAGTACAGGCTCTAGGCACATGGGCTTCAGTAGTTGTGGCACACGGGCTTAATAGTGTGGCTCATGGGCTCTAGAGGGCAGGCTCAATACTTGTGATGCACAGACCTAGTTGCTCCATGGCATGTGAGATCTTCCTGGAGCAGGGATCGAACCCATGTCCCTTGCATAGGCAGGCTATTCTTAATCACTGTGCCACCTAGGAAGTCCTGCAACTGATTTTTGTATGTTAGTCTTGTGTCCTGCTACATTGCTGAATTCATTTATCAGTTCTAATATTTTTTGTGTGGAGTCTTTAGGGTATCATACAGTATCAGATCATCTGCATATAATTACAATTTTACCTCTTCCCTTCCAATTTGAATATATTTTATTTCTCTTTCTTGTCTGACTGCTGTAGCTAGGACTTCCAATGCTATGTTGAATAGAAAAAATAAGAGTGGGCATCCTTGTGTTGTTCCACATTTTAGTGGGAAGGCTTTCAGCTTTTCACCATTGAATATTATTTTGGCTGTGGGTTTGTCATAATTAGCTTTTACTATTTTGAGATATGTTCCCTCTATACCCACTTTGGTAAGAGTTTTTATTATGAATAGATGTTGAAGTTTATCAAATACTTTTTTTTTTTGCATCTATTGAGATGATCATGTGGTTTTTGTCTTTTTTTTTTTTTTGGTTTATATGGTATATCACATTGATTGATTTGTGTCTGTTGAACTATCTTTGTAAACTTGGGATGAATCCCACTTGATTGTGGTATGTGATCATTTTCATGTGTTTTGGATGTGGTTTGCTAATATTTTGTTGAGAATTTTTGCATCTATATTCATCAAAGAAATTGGCCTGTAATTTTCTTTTTTTGTGGTGTCTTTGTCTGGTTTTGTTATCAGGGTTATAATGGCTTCATTAGAATGTCCTTGGGAATGTTTCAGCCTCTTCAGTTTTTTGGAAGAGTTTGAGAAGAATTGGTGTAAGTTCTTCTTTGTATGTTTGCTAGAATTCATCTGTGAAGCCATCTGGTCCTGGACTTTTGTTTCTAGGGAGTTTTTAAATTACAGATTGTATTTCAGTTCTAGTGATCAGTCTGTTCAAATTATCTGTTTTTTCTTGATTCAATTTTGGAGGGCTGTATGTTTCTAGAAACTTGTCCATTTCTTGTATGTTGTTGAATTTTTTGGCATATAATTATTCATAGTATTCCCTTATGATTTTTTGTTATTCTATGGTTTCAATTGTTATGTCTTCTTTTTCATTTCTTATTTTGTTTATTTGGATTCTCTCTCTTCTTCTTTGTGAGCTTGGCCAGAGGTTTGTCACTATTGCTTATCCTTTCAAAGAATCAGCTCCTGGTTTTACTGATTTTTTCCTATTGTTTTTTAAACTCGATTCATTTCCTCTCTAGTCTTTGTTATGTTCTTCATTCTGCTGGCTTTAGGTTTTGTTTGTTCTTCTTTTCTAATTTTTTTAAATGGTAGGTTAGGTTGTTTATTTGAGATTTTTCTTGTTTTTTGAGAAAGATCTGTATCACTATAGACTTCCTTCTAAGACCTGTTTTTGCTGCGTCCCATAGATTTTGCATGGTTGTGTTTTCATTGTCATTTGTCTCAAGGTATTTTACAATTTCTTCTTTAATTTCATTACTGACCCATGGGTTTTTTTAGTAATATTGTTTAGTCTTCATGTAATCATTTTTTTCTCTTTTTTTTTTGTGGTTAATTTCTAGTTTCATGCTGTTGTGGTCAGAAAAGCTTCTTGAGATAATATCTATAGTCTTAAATTTGGAGAGGCTTGTTTTGTGCTGTAGTATGTGATTAATCCTAGAGAATGTTCCATGTACATTTGAAAAGAATGTGTAATTTAGTTTTTTGGATGTAATGCCATGCAAATATCAATTAAGTCTAACTGTTCTATTGTATCATTCAGGATCTCTGTTGCTTATTGATTCTCTGTCTGGAAGATCTGTCCATTGATGTGATTGGGGTGTTAAAGTCTCCTACTATTATAGTATTCCTGTCAATTTCTCCCTTTATGTCTAATAGTATTTGTGTATATATTTGGGTGCTCCTATATTAAGTGCATATATGTCAATGAGTATAAAATCCTCTTCTTGTATTGATCCTTTTATTATTGTATAGTGTCTTTCTTTGTCTTTCTTTATGGCCTTTGTTTTAAAGTCTATTTTGTCTGATATGAGTATTGCAGCCCTCGCTTTCCTGTCATTTCCATTTCCATGAAATATCTTTCTCCATCCCCTCACTTTCAGTCTTTGTGTGTTCTTTGCCCTAAACTGGGTCTCTTGTAGGCAGCATATTATACACTCTTATTTTTTTTATCCAACCTGACACTCTGTCTTTTGATTAAAGCATTTAGTCCATTAACATTTAAGGTAATTATTGATACATAGGTATTTATTGCCATTTTAAACCTTGTTTTCCCATTGATTTTATGTTTCTTCTTTGTCCTTGTCTTTTTCCTTTTGCTTTACCTTTCGTCGTTTGATGATTTTTCTTTTGTATTATATTTATGTTCTCCTCTTTTGGTTTTTGTGAATCTATTATGTATTTCTGATTTGTGGTTACACTGTTTTTCAACTATATTTTCCTCTTCCTGTTTCTACTTGCCTTAGACTGGTAGTCATGCAGGCTCAAACACATTCAAGGAAAAAAAGAATCCACACTTTCTTACTCTTCTCCCCCACAGTTTTGATTTTAATGTCCTGTTTTACATCTTCATGTTCATTTTTTTGCTGTTCATTGTGGTTGTCATCACTTTTTTTTAAAGAACTTTTATTGAGATATAATTGACATACAATAAACTGCATGTATTTAAAGTATACACTTAGATATTTTTTTCTTATTAGTAACATATATATAGCAATCCCAATCTCCCAGTTCATCCCACCCCAATCCCTCCCCCTGCTTTCCCCACTTGGTGTCCATATGTTTGTTCTCTACATCTGTGTCTTTATTTCTGCCTTGCAAACTGGTTGATCTGTACCATTTTTCTAGATTCTGCATATATGCATTAATATATGATATTTGTTTTTCTCTTTCTAACTTACTTCATTCCGTATGACAGTCTCTAGGTCCATCCATGTCTCTACAAATGTCCCAATTTTGTTCCTTTTTACAGCTGAGTAATATTCCATTGTATATATGTACCACATCTTCTTTATCCATTCGTCTGTTGATGGGCATTTAGTTTGCTTCCATGTCCTGGCTATTGTAAATAGTGCTGCAATGAACATTGGGGTGCATGTGTCTTTTTGATTTATGGTTTTCTCTGGGTATATGCCCAGTAGTGGGATTGCTGGGTCATATGGTAATTCTATTTTTAGTTTTTCAAGGAACCTCCATACTGTTTTCCATAGTGGCTGTATCAGTTTACATTCCCATGAACAGCGCAAGAACGTTCCCTTTTCTCCACACCCTCTCCATCATTTTCTGTTTGTAGATTTTCTGATGATGCCCATTCTAACCAGTGTGAGGTGATACCTCTTGGTTTTGATTTGCATTTCTCTAATAATTAGTGATGTTGAGCAGCTTTTCATGTACCTATTGGCCATGTGTATGTCTTCTTTGGAGAAATGCCTAATTAGATCTTCTGCCCATTTTTTGATTGGGTTGTTTTTTTTTTTTTAATATTGAGCTGTATTAATTGCTTATATATTTTGGAGATGTCATCCCTTTCACTGGAAAAGTTTTTGATTTTTCTTTTTTAGTCTGTGTAGTGGAGTGATTTATTTTCCAATTGTAATTTTCTTTTTCTTATAGATTCTTACCTCTTTTCTATTTAGAGAAGACCTTTCAATAGTTCCTTTAGGATAAGTTTAGTATTGCTGTGTTCTTTTAGTTTTTTCTTGTCTGATATTTTTTATCTCTCCTATTCTAAATGATAATCTTGCTGGATAGCGTATCCTAGTATGCATATTTTTCCCTTTTAGGACTTTGAATATATCTTGACGCTCGCTTTTGGCCTGCAGCATTTCTGTAGAGAAATTAGCTGATATCATTTTTGGGTTTCCTTGTAATTAACTCTTTGCCTTTATCTTGTTGCTTTTAGAATTCTCTTTTTGTCTTTAGCTTTTGACATTTTTATTATAATATGTCTTGGTATAGGTCTGTTTGGGTTCATCTTGTTTTGGGACTCTCTGTGCTTCCAGTACTTGGATATCTGTTTCCTTCTTTAGATTTGGGAATTTTTCAGGCATAATTTCTTCAAATATGTTTTTAATCCCCTTTTCACTTACTTTCCCTTCTGGAATCCCTATTTTGCATAGGTTGGCACACTTTATATTATTCCATAGGTCTCATATAGTTTTCTTTTTATTTTATTTTTTCATTTGGCTTTCTGTCTTCTGTCTTGTTTGGATGATTTCCGTTATTCATTATTCCATTATTCCAGGTCACTTATTTGTTTTTCTGCATTATTCATTCGCTATTCATTGACTTTATAGCTCAGCTTTCATCTTGGCAAATGAGTTTTCTAATTTTTCTTGGTTCCTTTTTCTAGTTTCTAGTTCTTTTTACAGTACTCTGCATTTCCATTGATAGCCTTTCTTAATTCCTTCAGTATTTTCATTATCTCCTGTTTGAAATTGGTGTCTATTAGATTAAAGAGGTCTGCTTCATTGTTCTTTCAGGGGAATGCTCTTGGTCTTTTATCTGGGAGTTGTTCCTCTGCTTCATTTTACTTTTATTTCTCTTACTCTTTGAGTTTATGAGAAACAATTATGTACTGTGTTCCTGGAAGGCTATTTATATGTAGGATCATCTCTGTGTCACTTGTGTGGGTTTAGTATATTTGGTGTGAGGGCTGTTTTTAGTATGGATGCCTGCACCTCTTTCTTCAGCATGTGCTGGTCATTATCCCCTTCATAAGGGGTATGCAGATGTGGCTGCTGGTTCCTTGTTCTGGCGTTGGTGGTGGTGGTGGTGGTGGCTCAGGCATGCTCCCAGAGCACAGGATGGGAGCAGAGGTGGCTTACAACCACTCCTGGAGCTCAGGCAGGTGGCAGTGGGGGCTCTCAATCACTCCTGGGGTCTGCAAGTGTGGGGGTGGCAGCAGTGGCTTATGACCACTCCTGGCTTGCCACCACTCCTGGTGTCTAGAACGGAGGTGGCAGGGGCTCACAACCACTCCTGAGATTGGTAGGGAGGTGGCGGGGGCCCACAACCACTCCTGGGGTCCAAGAGGGATGTGGCAGTGGCCTGTGACCACTCCTGGGGTCCAGGACAGAGGCAGCAGGGGCCAATGACAACTCAGGTCTGGGTAGGTGGCTATTTTTATTTTAAACATCTGAAAATTATATTTCTTCTTGAATACATGTATATGTGCACAAATAAACCTCTTCAAGCATTTGAGCAAAATTTTAAAAATTAAGGTATAATATCATACAAAATTGAAATGATTTGCTTCTCTTTTGTTTGCTCTTATCATTTTAGATGATGGAAAACTGTCCTTTGAAGAATTCAAGGCATATTTTGCAGATGGTGTTCTGAGTGGAGAAGAATTACATGAGCTCTTCCATACCATTG
Source organism: Hippopotamus amphibius kiboko (assembly GCF_030028045.1). NCBI lineage: Eukaryota > Metazoa > Chordata > Mammalia > Artiodactyla > Hippopotamidae > Hippopotamus > Hippopotamus amphibius. Next base: position 128,805,866 of record NC_080190.1, read on the forward strand.
ATACACATAATACCAAGTAAGGAAATTTTTTTTTTTAATCACTGCATTCTGTAAACAAAGTAGAGAGGGCATGAACGAGTACATACCAATGAAGCAGAGAGGGATAAAAGCTGCAGAGGACACATTTTGTAATACTCACCCATGTTCAATTCTGAGATAACCTCTCTTTTAAGAATTGAAATATTGTCAAAAATTGAATTTTGAATTGGAAAATAAGGATCTTCTGTAGGGAGTTCTCATAAAGCAGTTTTAGAATTTGCAGATAGTAAAACAAAGCATAGGTTATAAGTAATTCTAATTCTATCATTAGTAAGAAAGTAGAATTTTACCTTATTTCTTAGATTTCATCTCAGTTTGCTTCTTTAAAATTTGTTGGGACTTCCCTGGTGGTGCAGTGGTTGGGAATCCACCTGCCAACGCAGGGGACAATGAGGTTTAATCCCTGGTCTGGGAAGATCCCACATGCCGTGGAGCAACTAAGCCTGTGCACCATGTGCCTAGAGCCTGTGCACCTAGAGCCTGTGCTCCACAACAAGAGAAGCTACCACCATGAGAAGCCTGTGCACCACAATGAAGAGTAGCCCCTGCTCACCACAACTAGAGAAATGAAGACCAAATGCAGCCAAATAATAATAATAATAAATATTTTAAAAATATGTAAAAAATTAAAAATATATATTGTCCTAAGGCCATTTTTATATTAGTGTAGTAAAATGGGAAATTGCAGAAATTATCTGGACAATTCAGATGTGCTGAACTCTAAATTACTGTTACCTGAGAGATGTAGGTAATGCAGGACACAGAATTTTCTGTGACCAATCAATGTGTATAGTAATATACTTGATTTATTTTCTATAGTGATCTATTTGATTTATTTTCAAATTTAGAAAAATAAATATGATCTCTGAAAATATATAGGTTTAGCCAATGGATATTTTTGATGTCATTTTACAAGGAGTGATTTACTTCAGCTTAGAATGCTTTATTATGTTGCACTATAGGCACAGCTATAATTACAGTTCTAAAAAATATTTGCTTCTCAAGGTCAAGCAAAATATTTTAAGAATATTATTTATGTGACCAAAGAGGAAAATTTATCATGCAAGTTAAAGAGGAAATTTAACTAACAAGAGACGTTTCCAATATTTTCCTTCTTTCTTTCCAAATATTTCCAAAGTGATTATGTCACTATATTTAAAGTGAGGAATGGAAAAAACCTATAATGAAAATATTCTACCCAGCAAGGGTAACATTCAGATTTGAAGGAGAGAGAGTTTTAAGATAAGCAAAAGCTAAAAGAGTTCAATACCACTAAAATGGCTTTACAATAAATGATAAAGGGAGTTCTCTAAGTAGAAAAGAAAGGCCACAACCAGAAATATCAAAATTATGAAGGTAAATATCTCATTAGTAAAGGAAAATACAGATCAATCACTCACAAAACTAGTAGGAAGTTTAAAAGACAAAAGTAGTAAAATCACCTAATCAACCATAAGTAGTTAAGGGATATTAAAAAAAAGATACAAAATATGAAATAAAAAATATTAAGTTTGGGGAGGGGGTTGTAGGGTGGTTTAGGATGCATTTGAACTTAAGAGATCAGTAAAGTATAACAATCGTGTGTGTGTATATATATATATAGCTATGTATATAAACCTCATGGTAATTACAAATGAAAACCTGTAATAGATATACACACAAAATAGAGAACAGAATCCAAGAATAACACTAAACTTAGCAGCAAATCACATTGGAAGAGTGCAAAAGAAAAAGGAAAGAACAATAAAGAACTACAAAAATGAACCAAAACCAATTAACAAAATAGCAATTGGTACATACTGATCAAATAACTACTTTAAATGTAAATGGATGAAATGCTCCAATCAAACATCACAGAGAGCCTGAATGGATATAAAAACAAGACCCATATCTATACTGCCTATAAGAGACTCACTTCAGATCTAAAGACACAAAGACTGAAAGTGAGGCGATGGTGAAAGTTATTCCATGCAAAAGGAAATGAAAAGAAAGCCAGGGTAGCAATATTTATATCAGATAAAATAGACGTTTTAAAACAAAGACTGTAAAAAGAGACAAAGGAGTACATTATATGATGATAAAGAGATAAATGCAACAAGGAGATATAACTTGTATAAATACATATAAATTCAACATCAGAGCACCTAAATACATAGAGTTATATATACTAAGTAACCGATGCATCACTGAAGAAATCAAAGAGGGAATCAAACAAATGAAAATGGAAACACAACAATCCACAGTCTATGGGATGCAGCAAAAGCAGTTAGAGATACAAGCCTACCTCAGCAAAGGAGAAAAATCCCAGATAAACAGCTTAACTTTACACCTAAAGATACTAGAAAAAGAAATGCAAACAAAATCTAATGTTAGTATAATGAAAGCAATAATAATGATCTTAGGAGAAATAAATGAAATAGAAACTAAAAAAGAGACCAAAAATAGATCAATGAAACTAAGAGCTGATTCTTTGAAAAGATAAACAAAAATGATAAAACTTTAGCCAGACTCATCAAGAAAAAAAGAGAGAGGTCCCAATTCAATAACATCAGAAATGAAAGAGAAGTTACAACCCACATCTTAGAAATATGAAGGATCATAAGTGATTGCTATGAACAACTATACGCCAATAAAATGGACAACCTAGAGAAAATGGATGAATTCCTAGAAACATAAATTTCTCAAGACTGAATAAGGAAGAAATAGAAAATATGAACAGACCTACTACCAGTAATGAAAAATAATCAGTAATAAAACAAAGAGAAGTTCAGGACCAGATAGCTTCATAGGTCAATTTTCTCAAACATTTAGAAGGGTTAACACCTATCCTTCTCAAACTATTCCAAAAAAAATTGAAGAGGAAGGAATGGTTCTGAACTCATTCTGTGAGGCCAGCATTACCCTGATACCAAAACTAGACAAAGACCCCACAGGAAAAGAAAATTACAGGCCAATATCACTGGTGAACATAGTGCAAAAATCCTCAACAAAGTTTTAGCACACTGAATTCAATAATACAGTAAAAAGATCAAACACCATGATCAAGTGGGATTCATCCCAGTTTTATCCCCAGCATGCAAGGATGGTTCAATATCTGCAAATCAATTAATATGATATACCACATTAACAAATGGAAGAATAAAAATCATATGATCATCTCAATAGATGTAGAAAAATTTTTGACAAAATTCAACACCAATTTATGATTAAAAAAAAACTCTCAACACAATGGGTATAGAAGGAATATACCTCAACATAATAAAGACCATAAATAACTAATGCACAGCTAACATCATATTCAACAATGAAAGGTTGAAAGTTTTCCCACTAATGTCAAGAAGAAGAAAAGCATGCCCACTCTACTACTCCTATTCAACATAGGACTCGGAGTCCTAGCCACAGTAATTAGACAAGAAAAGGAAATAAAAGAATCCAAATTGGAAAGGCATAAGTAAAACTGTCATTGTTGCAAATGACATGATACTATGTATTGAAAATTCTAAAGACACCACCAAAAACTACTAGAACTTTCAGTGGATTCAGTGAAGTTGTAGGATAAAGAATTAACATACAGAAATCTGTTGCATTTCTGTACACTAAGAAAGAGAAATTAAGAAAACAATCTCATTTATAGTTGCATGAAAACTAATGAAGTACCTACACATAAATCAAACCAAGGAGGTAAAAGACCCACTTGGAAAACTATAAAACAGTGGTGAAAGAAATTGAAGATGATAACATACTAAGGGGTTGGAAGAATTAATAGTGTTAAAAAATCCAAACCATCCAAAGCAATCTATAGTTTCAGTGTAATTCCTATCAAAATATCAATGGCATTTTCTATAGAACTAGAACAAATAAGTCTAAAATTTTCCTGGAAACAGAAAAAATGCTGAATAACCTAAAATTTTGAGAAAGATTTGAAAAAGTTTGAAAACAACACTGGATGTATCTCACTCCCTCATTTCAAACTGTACTGCAAAGCTATGGTAATCAAAACAGTATGGTACTAGCACAAAAACATGATCAGTGGAACAGAATTGAGCCCATAAATAAACTCATGCTTATATGTTCAATTAATCTATAACAAAGGAGGCAAGAACATACAGTGGAGAAAAGACATCCTCTTCAATAAATAGTGTTGGGAGAACTGGACAGCTACTTGCAAAAGAATCAAACTGGACTACTTTCTCATGTCATATAAAAAAATATGTTTACACAACATTGTAAAACAACTATATCCCAATAAAAAATTTAAAAAATATACCCAAAATGGATTAAAAACATAAATAAATGTAAGTCCTTAAACTATAAAACTTTTAGAAGATAACACAGGCAGTATGCTATTTTGACGTCAGTCTTAGCAATATTTTTTTGGGTCTGTCTCCTCAGTCAAGGGAAACAAAAGCAAAAATGAATAAATAAGACTACATCAAACTTAAAAGCTTTTACACAGTGAAAGAAACTATCATCAAAATGAAAAGGTGGTCTACTGAATGTGAGAAGATATTTGCAAACTATATATCTGAAAAGTAGTTAGTATCCAAAATATGCAAGGAACTCATGCAACTCAACATCAAAACAAACAAACAAACAAACAAACAAACAAAACCCAGAGAACAAACAACCAATTTTTCCAAAGAAGAAATAAAGATGGCCATCAGACACATGAAAAGATGCTCAAGGTCACTAATTACCAGCAAAAATGAAAATGAAAACTACGAGTTATCACCTTACACCTGTCAGAATGGGTACTATCAAAAATACAACCAATAACAAGTGTTGGTGAGGATGTGGAGAAAAGGGAAAACTTATGCACTGTTGGTGGGAATGCAGTTTGCTACAGCAACTATACATAGAGCGGAGGTTCCTCAAAAAAATTAATGATAGAAATACCATACCATCTAGCTATTTCACTTCTGGATATTTTTCAGAAGAAAACAAAATAAAAAGATATATGCACTCCTATCTTCACTGCAACATTATTTACAATAGTCAAGGTTTGGAAGCAACCTAAGTGTCCATCAATAGATGGATGGATAAGGAAGATGTGGTATATACATACAATATAATACTATTCAGCCATGAAAAGAATACAATTTTGCCATTTGCAACAACATGGATGGACTTTTGGAGGATATAATAGTAAATGAAACAAGTAAAATGAGAAAGACAAATACTGTATGATATCACTTACATGTGGAATCTGAAAAAACACAACAATCTAGTGAATATAGCAAAAAAGAAGCAGATTCACAGATGTAGAGAACAAAGTAGTGGTTACCAATGGGGAGAGGGAAGGGGCGAGGGTCAATATAGGGTTGAGGGACTAAAAGATACAAAATACTATGTATAAAATAAATAAGCTACAAAGATATATTGATGGCACAGAGAATATAGCTAATATTTTATAATAACTGCAAATGGAGTATAATCTTTAAAAATTGTGAATTGCTATGTTGTGTACCTGAAACTTATATAATATTATACATCAACTATACATCAATAAAAAAAAATTAAAAAAACAGAAATAGACTCTTACATGCAGGGAACAAACAGGTAGTTGCCAGAGGGGAGAGGAATTGGGGGTATGAATGAAATAAGTTATACAAATTGAGAGGTACAAACTTCCAGTTACAAAATAAATGAATCATGGGGATGAATTGTACCACATGTGGAATATAGTCAATAATATTGTAATAATGTTGTATGATGATAAATGGTAACCAGATTTACCATGGTCCTCATTTTGTAATGTACAGCAATATTGAATCATTATGTTGTACACCTGCAACTAATCTAGTCAGTTATTCTTCAACAGCAAAAGAAGTGCTTTCACTCATCAGAAGACAGCTTGTCTACATTTTCAGTCATTTAGAGGAATACATGAAGAAATTAGCATAATTCTTCATGAAACAGATTCACAGGACAGGCAGGGGGAAAGATCCCCTGGAGACAAAAATGATTTCTCCAGTATACTGCAATTTGGAGTTCCAGATTGCCAGGGTAGACCAAAAGGTAGACCAGATGGAAGTTTTGCTGTTACATCAGACAGTGAAAACACAGGGAAGTTTCCCAGGGCCTGCAGATGGGAGCCTGTGATAGAGATGAACAGCTGTTGTCTTCAGATCAAGTGTTCCTTATTCCAGACTAAAATAATTTTTTTGGATGCTGAGCACTGGGATATCAACCCAGTACTTATTAAATCACTGAAGCACACCAAAGCAGAAAAAAAAAAAAAAAAAACCTGAAATTTTTCTCCAAAGTTTCACTTATTTTAATTCATTCTATTTCTTAGGGCCATGCAGAATATGAATATTTTATAACAAGTTTTTCTACTATTTGAAGACAGCTTTTATGCACCAATAATGGGATAAAGTTCCATAATAACTGGAGAGTAATGACATCAAAGGGTATGTTTTAGATGGCAGTATTTTATTCCTTCTTAAACAGGAAATTTTTTTTATCTTATATTTGTGCATAACAGTTAAATTTTAAGGCTTGATTAGTTGGTTGATGAAACAGCTTTCTCTCTTGAGTTATCCATTACACTACTTAAGCAGAAACATTTTGTGGGCATTAGGAAAAGAAGGCAGGGTTGGTACCCAAGGAATAAATATTTAGTAGGTTGGTTTGAAGATCAAAGCCTGAACTGCATTGTGACTAGAAATGTCATTGCAATTCCAAGAGTGGGCAAAAGAGACCTCCCTATTAACATAGCATATACCATCTTCAACTAGCACTGAAGAATTAGAGAGCAGCACCAAGACCTAAGTGCCTGGAGGATAGGACAGACCACAATTCCAGGTGCTAGGCTACAGAAGTATGGCATGACTTAGAGTCATGAAAAATGTGGTGTAGCTAAACGTCAAAAGAGCACAGTGAAAATCAAAGTCCAGGGTATAACAGGCTAAAGTGGGGTGGACAGAATGGATGTGACAGAGCTGAGTTTTATCAATATAGATTGGGTAAAGGAACACTGTCAGAAGAGTGCTCCAAGTATTCAGACAGGGCCCAAATTGGCCAAGAGCAAACTAACAGAGAACAGAGTCCAGATGGAGCATTGTATGATCAAGACTTACCTGTAAGAGCTAGGTGGTGGGCTGACCTCTGTCCAGGCATTAAGTTGCCTCTTTGGCATAAGCAGACAAAGACCAACAGATGTATGCTGTTTTCCAGAGGGAGGCACAAGTTAGCCGACACATGTGGTCAATGATGTTAGCTTAAAATGCTTATATACCAAATGAGGCACGGAGTCAGAGGAGCCAAGGATAGTAAGGAGGGAAAGAATAACATTCTTTTTATAGATTGTCCTCAACTTCTCCTAGCCTTACTTTACAGAAGTCACAGCAGGGTAGAAGATAATGTACTTGGACTTTATTGGTTGTGAGTGACAGAACATAAATAAAGCTGACTTAAAGAAATAATTATCTGGTTCATGTATCTGAAAAGTCCAGAGATAGGCTTTATGTGTGTTGGAGCAAAGTGCTCAAAGAGTGATGCTAGGAATCTGCTTTCATTTCTCACATCTTCTTTTCTCTATGTTGGCTGTTCTCTTGCACAGACCCTCTTGCTGAGAGGTCAAGATGGTTACTAGAGGCTCAAGGCTCATATTGCCACCAGCTTGGCAAACTCCGAGAGACTGGTTTTCTTTTACGATAGTACCAGCAAAATTCTGGTCTTGAATTATGTTAGCCTGGCTTGGAGCTCATGCACATCTCTGAAAAATCACTGTTTTCAAGGAAAAGATAAAGTGAAAAGGAACCAGGACGCTGTTATCAAAACAAGAGGGAATAAATGCGGGGCAGGCAAAACTTGAGTCCCCTTCAGATCAAATAACCACCTACTCAGCCTCAAAGACTTCCACTTACCAATTCATATTTTAAAGGACAAGAGGCTTGGTAGAATTTTTTTTTCCCCTTCTTGTTCTTTGTTTTTTTAAGAACTTTTATTGAGATATAATTGACATACAATAAACTGCATATATTTAAAGTGTATATTAAAGTGTACATTACTTTAAAAAAAAATATTTTTTTCATCCCACTCCAGTAGGAACTCCAGAGAGTTCTTACTAAGTTTGGAGTCAATCCAGGAAATCTAAAGCTATCTATATGGGAAAAGATTGAAGCCAGGGAGAAATCTTTGTTTCAACAGGCAGCCTAGTTCCACTGAGCTTTCCAGGGCCTTAGCCCTCTACACCTGCCTCCCTTCTTGACCGTCTGATTGTGTCTATTCTCAGTGTTCCTGTTTTCCCATACTCTACTAGAATCGTGACTATAATACCACTTTTTCCTTGTGGTCCTGCCAGGTCTCTATATTTACAGATACTGCAAAAAACTTAGGCAGACTTAGTGAGTGACACCTCATTTTTATTCCCTTAGTTTTTCTCCATAATCACCTAACATAGATATTTTGGGCAGTTCTCACATATCACATTATCCTCATTTTTTAAAAATTTAAAAATTAGAAACAACTGTGTATATAACTAAGAGAAGCACTATTTGATTGCATCCTATAGAGGTGCACTTTTTGCCACAATTTTAGAGACTGAAAATAGAAATCTTACAATCTTACCAGGATTCACTGTAGTTTATAACCAGATCTCCAGTTATTGATTTCATTTGGCCATTGGAACTAACCTGTGGCCATCAAATTTCCTTATTAGTCACTCATGTTTTAGATGTGCTTTTCACACAGTAATTTTTGAAACCCATTTATTTTCTTTGAGCATGTCTAGCTCATGAAGATATGGAGAGAATAAAACAGGCCATTTCCTAAGAGTTGCTTTTAAAATTCTTTTCTCTCCTGTGAAGGCATTTTATTGGCACCACCACCATTTCTTGCTAAATCAGACCACTCCACAATTTGCCGTGCTGATTGTGACTGGGGATTCTTCCCTGTAGGAACAATGAGAAATCAACAAAGTTTACTTTATAATTAAGAAGATTAGCATAGTTTGGGGGATTTATAAAGAAGATAATTTTAAGGAGATTTTCTTTAAGTGACTGGAAATGGTTTCTCCTTAGTTATAATTGCTGAAAAAAAATTGGTTCTAATTTTCTCTGACAAAGATGATAGGTAGACAAGCCAAATTTTGTATCGACACATATAATTTCTAAAAATATATGTAATTTCTAAAGGAGATATTTAATTTTTAACTGAATAGGGAAATACATTTATTGAATGACTATATGCCAGACACATACTTGTATGATCTTATTTAATCTTCACAAAAAACAAATAAAAAGGTATTATTATTATTTTTCACAGCCTACAGTTAAGGAATCTGATACAGAAAGTTAAGGGATTTGACCAAGGTTACACAGATAGTAGTGTAAGGCCTGGAGATTATTTCGGGACTGCCTGAAAACAAAACTCAAAACTCTTTCTATTGTCATGCCACCTCAGTAAATTTTCAGATTTTTAGCCATTTATTTTGTGTATCAGAAATCAAAAGCTTCTAAGGCCAGTTTTTAAATTCACTTTCAGGTATTTTATTCTTGATGAAAAGGTGCTTAATATATTCAGATGTACACTATAGAGGTAATTGCTTTAATTGCTACCTTTATGTCTCCTTTTTCTACATTCATTATATAAGATTTTTACAGTGTGGGAGTTGCTATAATGTAGAAATGTTATTCTTTTTCTCTGTGGACATTCTTCTCTCTTTCTTGGATCATTTCCCTCCCTCTATCCTACCTTTATATCTGGAATTCATCTTCTGCTTTTGGACGTAGTCCTCTTACTACTCTCCATTCCATCACTTTGCATTTGCCTCATTTTCTCCATTGCTCTTCAGAGCACTCACAGAGTTTTACTGTTTCCATTAGTCATTTTTACTAAATACCTTTGCTTTCAAATTGTTTCAGATATTTTATATTTTTAATCTTATCTAGAGAATTGTTCTCTGGTTGTCATCTCTTCCTCTCAATAAAGAACTTGAATTCTCCTTTAATCTTAATTGAACTCTCTTTTCCCATCAGCCATCATACAATTGCTAATGGTGAAGCAAAATCTATTACTGCTTAAAATAAAAATTGTCTACTGAGGAGTCAAAGTGAATTATTTATTCATATAAATGCAGTGTTCTTTCTTACCTTGCCAATAGACACCAAGTGGATGAAATCAAATCAGTAAGATGTTAAAGCCAATCTTTTAAAAATACACAATGTTTACTTCTTAGGTCTTCCTCTCTCATCTCCCATTTCCAATGCACCAATAAGTTTTGTCCTTTTTCTCCTCCAGTTTACTTATCCTATGAATCCATCTATTCTCTTTATTGTCACCACCACTCCCTAAGTACCAGTTTTCTCTCTTTTACAACTATATTATTCTCAAAAATGATCAGTTTGATGGGACAATTACAATTGTTTTTGTCTATGGCATCTTGAGAATTTAGAATTCTTGAAATAAATACAAATAAACTGAAAGTCATTGCTTACTTCTTAAATGAATGTTTTTAAAGAGCAATTTCTTTAGGAAAATATTTCACCCCCACGATAAAAATTATGTAAATAACATATATTTCCTGTAAAAAAGAACTCAAACAATATAGAAGTCACAAGAAGGAGAATAAAAACACCTGAAATTTCATCACCTCGAGATAACTACCAATATTATTTGGTTACCATTACTTCTAATGTGTGCATTCTGTTTTAATTACAGAGAACTGTTTTCTTTTGACTTTCTTTCTCTCCCACTGTTTATTCCTAACCCACTCACCATAACCAGTCTTCACCAGCACCTAAAGTGTGATCTTCTGCATCTTTTTTCCATGCTTATATAATTGTATATACTTGTATATGTCTCATGAAAGCATTCCCTGACCTTCCTTATTAGGTTAAATTCCTCATTCTACCTTCTCATTGAAATATGTATCTCTTCTCTGTAGCTCTTGTATCAGCTACAATTTTATATTTGTTTTGTGTTTGATTAATGCTCATGTCCCCTGATCTAAACTCCATAAAGACAGAGGTCATGACTATTTTGCTTCCCACTGATTCCCAGGACCTGACATAGTGTCTAGCACATATTAAAATAAAAATTGTCTACTGAGGAGTCAAAGTGAATTATTTATTCATATAAATACAGTGTTCTTTCTTACCTTAAGTGATAAGGTAGAGATTTATCTTTCTGCATACCTTATATTATGCATTTTGTTTGAATAGCCCTGCCCCTCCCCTCTGCCTTGTAAAGTTTTCCAGGCATCGAGGTCCACTCAACTCCATAAAAAGCAGTGCTGCAATGTGGAAAGAACTTAGGAACTGGTCAAGGTTAAATCCCTCCACTTTCTAGCTGTGAAGACTGTGGGTGATCATTGATCTTCAGTGAACCCTAATTTCATTGACTGTGAAATAGAGCAAATATGAAAACCCATCTTTCAAAGTTTAGCAGTAATATATATAAACACCTGCCACAAAATAATAATTAAGATGCAATCACTAATATTTTCTTCTTTCCTGATCACCTTTTTTCTCCAAATTTCTATCATTATAGTTTATACTTTCATAAGGTACCACTTAATTGTATGCCATCTCTTATATTTTGCTAATTGTTTCATTAGCATGTTAATCTTGTCTCCAAATCTAAATTATAAACTCCTTTGAGGCAAGGACATTGTTCTCACCACTTGCAGCAATTACTGGAATACTTTCAATAAGTACTTGGTTTCTTGATAGATTGCTACAGAAGTGGGATATATTGATCAACTATAGGAAAGGCATGCAAAGATACATTGCTTGTGACTTTCAGATTTCAGACTCTGGCTAACTAGCCATAGAAAGGGTGATGCTGCTGATAAATCCTGTTGAATAAAAAAGAACTGACTCTTCTCACTGGGGACAGAGTAAATGATAAATCTAGCTTTGGACTCTCAACTAAACAGTTTCAAAAGTTATTTCTTTTTTAAAATAGTTATCTACTCTTATGGATCAAAAACCATGAAATGTAATGTTAAGATGTAAATGTGGATTATTTCCTCATTCTAACAGACTTCAAATTAAGATTTTTCTTTGTCCCAATATATTTAATACATTTGTATGTAAAAAAAAAAGTTTTCAATGCTTAAAAAGAAGCTCCTACTACAAAGAATATTATATTCTCTTTTATGATCTTAAAAGGTTTTTCATGGGGAAAAATAGACTAAATAGCAATAGTTTTTATAGTTAACAAACTGTAATAGGAAGAAAGTTGAGCATGGGTATCAGCTGAACATTATTGTTCTTTTTCATTCACTAATAGATTTAATGGTTTAATTTTATTTTTAAGTTTCCCTGGGAATCTATTTTTAATCAACTTTAGATTATAAACCATGATTCAGAATAATTAGAAATCTACTCGTGGACGGCCATAGAGTTGTGATCATTTGCACAAATAATTTTCCCTCTATCTTCCTATTCTCACTGCCATCGGGTAGAAATTAATAGATGTAGACTTGAGACTGGCAAAAAGAGTTTCTCTTTTCTTTATTTCTTTGAATTGTGAATAGTTTTCAAGTGAAAACTCAGATTATCAAACTTGACAACTTTATTCCACCTGAGATTCTTGCTTCCAAGAAATTAGTCACTTTTTAGCTACTTATTCATTTTCTTACTCAACAAATATTTATTAACCATCTACAATGGGTACCATGTGCCATGTATTATGCATAAATGAGTAAATTTTACTTTATATTTATGGAAGCTGACATATTGATCGATAGAAAATTGTTTTCCAAATATCTTATGGAGGGTTGACTTTTTGCAAAGAGAGATCAGTGGCTCCTGCTTAATATGATTGGGGAACATATTGATATTATATTAATATTTCTATTTCTATGTCTGTCTTAACCTAGGATCTTTATAATAGTTTATCTTGGTGATAAAATGCAATTTAACATGTTCATTACTATTTGAAAAAACTATCTTTTAATAAAAATTAGTTTGTCTGGGCTTCCCTGGTGTTGCAGTGGTTAGGAATTCACCTGCCAATGCAGGGGACGTGGGTTCAATCCCTGGGCCAGGAGGATTCCTACATGCTGCGGAGCAACTGAGCCCATGCGCCACAACTACTGAAGCCTGCATGCCTAAAGCCTGTGCTCCACAACAAGAGGAGCCACCACGATGAGAAACCCTCACACCACAATGAAGAGTAGCCCCTGCTCGCCACAACTAGAGAAAAGCCCATACACAACAACAAAGACCCAATGCAGCCAAAAAAAAAATTGGTTTGTCTGAAAGTTATTAGTAGGAGACTAGCTTTTAAAAAATGGTTTCAGAAAACCAGAGACTCCTAGGTTATATGGTAATGAGTTACATGTCTCACTTTGGCCAAAGGTCAACCATTTAAGGAAATAATATAGACAAGGGAAATGATATCCTATTACTTGAAAAATAACTTATCAAGGCCCTTCCTGTGGACTCAAGAATCAAACAGGGAGAATTACCATTTGACTTTTATTTCAAAAGTACGAGTAGAAATAGTGGAATTTTATCTACTGTCTCTGAGTCCCTGTCTCTGCCTGTTTTCTTTCACTCTCACTCTCTCTCACTGTCTTGTTCTCATCCATCCCCAAATTTGATGAAAAATTATGTATATACCAGACTCACAGAATAAACTGTAAGAGCGCTCCAGTTTTTGAATATTTGCTTTCCTGTTTATTCTAAGTGTCTGTTGACACTTCTACTTTTATTTAGCTTTCCTAATCACAGAAAACTTTTTATAGTTTATATTTCTATATAAAACTTTTTATAGTTTTTCCTTTTTATAGTTTATATTTCAAAATCTCTTTATTATCCATGAAGCTAAATGTGTTTATGTCCTGGCTGCTTCACAAACACTTAATAGTGTATATTCAGAGAGTCCTGTCTAATGAAAAGATCAGAGTGTGTTTGCTTTTTTTTTTAATTAATTTATTGGCTGTGTTGGGTCTTTGTTTCTACACATGGGCCCTTGCTAGTTGTGGCGAGCAGGGGCCACTCTTCATTGCGGTGCATGGGCTTCTCAATGCGGTGCCTTCCCCCGTTACAGAGCACTGGCTCCAGGCTCATGGGCCTCAGTAGTTGTGGCACAGAGGCTCAATCGTTGTGGCTCACAGGCTCTAGAGTGCAGGCTCAGTAGTTGTGGAGCATGGGCTTAGCAGCCCCGTGGCATGTAGGATCTTCCTGGATCAGGGCTCGAACCTGTGTCCCCTGCATTGGCAGGCAGATTCCTAACCACTGTGCCACCAGGGAAGCCCCAGGGTGTGTTTTTCATTTACTTTTGATACATGTATGAAAAAATCATTATCCTCATTGTAGTTGATTAGAATTATTCTTTAGTGTGAAGAAAATAATTTAGACTTCAAAGCCCATAACAGAAATCCCTGTCATAGACCACACAACAAATTTTTGTCCTTGATTTATTATTTAAAGTCTTTGGCACAAGGTTTCTTAATCTAGATAACATTAATCCCTGAAAATTTAATATAAAATGTTATAGATATGACATATTTTTATTTTGGTGGGAAGGAAGGTGGGATGGTTGATACATTGTATCAGACATTCACTGTCCAGTGCCTAAAAGCAAAGAACCACTATATGAGACTCATTATTCCTCTTAACTTCCAAATCAGGTGTCATCAGTTTTTTTATAAATAACTTTATATCAACCTGATACAGCAACAAAAGAGTTTAGATACTGTAAGAGGCTACCACAAACACCCATTGAATGTTCTTGGGAATTCTAGGAAAGAGGATCCTGTAGATTAGGGAGAAAAGGCTATTAAAGTTGAACTCTGAAGTCAACTCATGTCTAAGATTCTGTCTTGCCCATGCAAATTGAGCCTGCATTCTTTCAACAGAGTTAGTGAGCATTTACTATGTGCCAGATATTGTGCTAGGCACTGGGGATATAGTGGTGAACATGAGATTTTTATTGATAGTTTAGCAACATAGAAAAGTAATAGCTTGATTAATTATGACAAGGAAATGCAACTGCTTAGGGGTTGGGGAGTTAGCACTGACCTAGTATAAAGGGTCAGTCAAGATCTCACTGAAGAAGTGACTTCTTTTTTCTTTTAAAAATTTATTTATTTGTTTATTTTGGGCTGCATTGTGTCCTCGTTGCTCTTTGCGGACTTTCTCTAGTTGTGGCAAGACGGAGATACTCTTTGTTGCAATGCACAGGCTTCTCATGGAGGTGGCTTCTCTTGCTGTGGAGCATGGGGTTTAGGTACATGGGTTACAGTAGATGTAGCACGTGGGCTCAGTAGTTATGGCGCACAGGCTTAGCTGCTCTGTGGCATGTGGAATCTTCCCAGACCAGGGATTGAACCCATGTTTCCTGCATTGGCAGGTGGATTCTTAATCACTGTGCCACTAGGGAAGTCCAGAAGTGACTTCTAAGCTAAGTAATGAGGTATTATCAAGAAGAGGTGTGTAAAAAAAAAAAAAAAAAAAAAGGTGTGGACATGAGTGGGGATGCAGATGAGAGAAGTTTCTAGCCAAAAAAATAAATAAATAAATAACATATGTGGAAATCTTTGGGTGAGAGAGAGTGTGGCACGTTGGAGGAACTGAAGACATTCAACATGTCCATAGCATCAAATTCAAGAGGGTGATGGTAAGAGGAGCTAGAGAGGCAAGTAAGGAGCCCAGTTGTGAAAGGCCTTGTGAACCAGCAGGGTGTGTGAATTTCCACCTTCAAGTCAGTGTGGAGCTGTCAAGGATCTTAAACATGGAAGTGACTGGATTAGGTTTATGTTTTATAATAGAAAGTTGGATCTCCTCAAAATGAAGAGAATTGATGAGAGGTGACAGGTCTGGAGATAGAAATACCAATTAAGAGGCTGCCGCAGCTGTACTTGAAAAATGTTTATCTGAACCATCATTTTAAGGGTCTATACTGTGGTATTTCTGAGTTGGCTTAAATCTTTCTGGTCCAGAAAGATTTTGGATGATAGTTACTCTGCTTCTAGAGAGCAATAATCATAGTTAAGTTTTGTGGGTAATTTACCATGTGCAAGATCCAGTTTTAAGCACTTTACATTCATTAACTTATTTAATCTTTACAACTAACCTATTATTGAGCCCATTTTGCTCATAAGGAAACTGAAACACAGAGAGATTGGGGAAGTTTCCCAAAGTCACATAGAGAGCAAGGGGGAAGGCTAGGCACTCTAGCTCTAACCACTACTCTATATAGACTCCTGTTAAATTAGTCTTTGTATGTACACTGCCTGGGTGTCTGGCAGAGTGGTAATCTTCATTTTGTTTCTGAAAGCCCTGGCCAAGCAAACTTTTCAGTGTTTTACTATCTTTGAATATTAAGTGGGACTAGTAGTATTTTCTGGCAGTAAATTGTAAAAACTTCGTGAAACAAATGTTAAGAAACAGTTTAGTCTGTCAGCCAACAAAAGTTCTACATACATATGTGATGTTTGTTTGACTTGAATTAGTAGTACTTGTGAGTACAGAACCACATGGAGCACCAATTCATCACTCACGGGTGCTTCCTGGGCTTTGAACAGGAGAAAAATGATGGCAGCTGTGAAGCTACACTTTCATTTAGTTCTCTGCACACTGTCCTAACTCTTCTTTGGGAGATATTGTTGATATTTGTGGTGGGGGCACTCTCTGTAAATAGAAATCTAATATTTCAAGAGGTGTTACTCTAACAGGGAAGAGATAACTCTGACTACATGTTGGATCTGTTTCTTTTCTTTAACCTTTGCTTTCCATTGCTTTTCTTCACTAAAAGGATACTGTCTACACAAAATGGCCTGCCTCGGGGAACCCCATCCTTCTGCCTGAATGTTAAACCAAAGTGTCTTTGTTCAGGGAAACATACATACCCTGTCCACCTGTGGATGGCTGCAAGAAAGAAGAAATTAACACATCCCTTCCCGGAGGCTGGCTGTTTCAGGGGATATTTGCAAAACTTACAGTCTTTTTACTTTACTTCCTCATCTCCTCCCCATCTCTGTGCTAGAAAAGAAACTGTCATCCAAACCCCGATAAGATGGTTTTTCAGAGACACTAATTTGCCATCTTCTTGGCCTGCCAGCTTTCTGTATAAAGTTGTATTCCTTGCCTCAATACCTCTTCTCTGATTTATTGGCCTGTCATGCAGGAAGCAGAGTAAGCACGTAACAAATTTGGCTTAGCCAGCCAGGGGCCTTGCTGCTCGTGGCTAGCAAGCCCTGCTCAGGGAACACTGGGGCAAAGCCCTAGCAGCCACCAAGACCATTTGTCCTGAGAATCTTCCCTTCAAAGTTCCCTGAATCAGCACTGGTTACCCCAGAGTTTGGCAGTTGAAGCAAGGAATTGAGCAACTTCTGTGAGCTGATGGGCAGGATTTTGTAGGGTAAGTCTATCTGATTTGGTAGCTCGTTTGTTTTGGTTTTGGTCTTGTTTTAGTTTTGTGCATCCTTTTGTGTTGCAAGTCAAGGGACTAGATTTTGTAGAGTAAGTTGCTCCATCATACACACCGGGAATATATCCCCCTCTCAATTTGGACTTTTCCTTTACAGGATAAGCCAATTTGTTTTTTGGGGTACCCTGTTGGAGGGGTGAATTGTTGTTGGACTCTACCTGATTTGGAACTGTTTCATTGGGAACGAGTTTGTTGGTTTTGTAGGGTAAGTCTACCTGATTTGGGAACTAGTTCATTGGTTTTGTAGGGTAAGTCTACCCAATTCAGGAACTGGTTCATTGGTTTTCGTCTTGGTCTTTTTTGGTTTTGTGTGCATTGATGCTAGAATTTTATTGGGCCTTTTGTGTTGGAATTTGTTTGCATCTTTTGTTTTGGTGTTATCAAACTTATAAAAGTGGGAAATACTCCATCTATCCTGAAGGAGAGCACTTTGGGGCATATATTAGATAAGTGGGTGAAACATAGCCATGAGCCTATGACTAAGAAAGACATGATATACTATTGTAATAGGGTGTGGACCCAATATTTAAGATCAGAAGAGAGATGGCCCCTGAATGGCTCATTCAATTTTTATACAATCTCACGGTCAGAAGTGTTTTGCAAAAGAGCAGGCTGCACCGGCAGTTGTTCCAACTGCCCCCCACCTCACTTGCCACCATCATATTCACTGCCTCCTGTTTCCCCTACCCATGGGGATCAAATAGAAGTTTCTGTGTTAACTCCTGGAGCACAGGAGCCTGATTTAGTATCACCGTCTAAGACCCAACAAGACACCCAATTTGGACTGGGAGCCATTTCTGCAGCAGGGCAATTTCCCTTGCACCGACATCCTGTAAGAGGCCAGGGGACTCCCTTGGACTTGAGGCATCCAATTCTGATCTCCCCACAGGAGCTCCAGGTAACTTTGACAGCAGGGAACAAGTTGATTGACTCTCTAATAGATACCACTCCCAAAACCTCTATTTATCTTAAGAGGCTTATAAATATTAAATGGGAGGGCTTCCCTGGTGGTGCAGTGGTTGAGAATCCACCTGCCAGTGCAGGGGACATGGATTCAATCCGTGGTCTGGGAAGATCCCACATGCCATGGAACAACCAAGTCCGGGGATCACAACTACTGAGCCTGCACTCTAGAGCCCATGAGCCACAACTGTTGAACCCATGTGCCACAACTGTCAAAGCCTGCATGCCTGGAGCCCGTGCTCTGCAACAAAAGAAGCCACAGCAATTAGAAGCCTGCCACCACAATGAAGAGTAGCCCCTGCTCCCTGCAACTAGAGAAGCCTGTGCACAGCAATGAAGACCCAACTCAGCCAATAAATAAATAAATAAATAAGTAAATAAATAAATAAAATTTATTAAAAAAAATTAAAGGGGAAACAAAGTCACCCTAGGAAAAACTTGCCTGTATCTTTGAGATGCAACTGTGCTATCTGGTCTTCTCAAGAACCCTCATCTCTGCAATCTTTTTAAAATGAAAGCTTTGAAAAGAGGGTAAAATAATTTAGAAATTGACTTGTCAAGGATAAATAAAAAACCTAAGTGTCTTTTCTGTAAAAATTCAGCCATCTAGACAGGTGAGCTTGATTTGTTCCATCTGCCAGAAAGCTAATTTTAATCCAACCTCTTTTTGTAAACTGATGAGTTTTACATTGCTGTACCTGACTCAGGGCTAAAATTTTGAAATGAGAACTATGATGTCTCTCTGTTTGTTTGTGTCCTTGTATGTGTCTTTGTCTTTGGATAACATTGCTAAAGTTGATTTGTGAATGAGCTCTATTTAATTGGTTTAAAGGAAAGTAAGTGCTTACAAACCAAACAATTCTAAATACAAGAAAAATTAAACTAAATGAGTTTCATGTTCACGTGAACTGAGAAATATCCAGTATTAAATTAATACGTGATTTTAATGTGTTTGTTGATCTAATTATATAGACATATCTTTAGAATCATCAACATTAGGTATAATACTTTTATTGTGCTTAGGTTTAATATAAGCTAAATAAAATCTTGTATCTGTTGCAAATTTGTCAGCAAGGAAAGTAACTTGATGTGAAGAAACTTTTAAGGAAAGACAATGCAAATGAGATAGCTTTAGGTGAACTTTTTAAAATAACTACCTTTCAGGAATGTCTAAAATTAAACTCTTCAGATATTTGATAACTTGAAAGTTAGAACTGTGCTAAAATAAGTTAAGTAATGGAAGGTTTATGGAATATGGACCTCAAGAAACGAGTTTTGTATATGGTCAGGATTGAATAAGTTTAAAGTCTGAGTAAATGAATTTTGAAAGTAAGCTGGTACAAAACTTGAATTTGGCTTTTTTCTCTGTTTAGAAGACAGAGTTTCTTAAGATTTTGAACTGCCTTTGATAACAGGTTTTAAATTTATTTATATTTTAAGTGATCTGTTCTATATTTGTCTTTGAAACCTTTTATTGTTACTTTGGCTAAGTCAATAACTATTGTTTCACAATGACCTGTGACCCTATCTGACTGTTTTAAACGCTTTTGATATTTTTTGGACAAAACTTCCCAAATCCAAGTGTAATAAAGTTCCTTTGACTTCTAGCTAACTTTGGGATACTTCAAAGGGCCCCTGAATTACCCCAAAGAGAGATATTAACTAATTAGTTTCACTTGGTATGTTGAATTACATGAGAAGTGTTGTCAAATAAGTAATAAAACTTCTTAGGTTATATTGTATGGCAAATGATACAGGTATTCTAGAGATTATATGGAATTCCTAAAATTTGATATGTCCTGGTAAAATATTATCAGTTATAATTCTAGTTACCTGAAAGTGTTGCATGTAGCCATGTTACTTTTTAATTGCATTGTAGTCAGATTTAAATGTGCCTTCGTAAATCTTTTGTCATTATTGACAGTTATGGTTTCACTCTGATACCTTTGCAAAAATGCTTCCTCTTCAAGAAGATTTATATAAAGATCCTTTGGATAAATTTCTGGCTTTCAGACTACAATGCTGAACTGGGTAAGAAACTGAAGAATTCTAATGGGAAAACTGATGGCTTCATAAAGCTATTAACAAAAAGGACTAGTTACATAGGACTGAGAAAACTGGTGAATATGGTTATAATTTTTATGGTTTCTATCTGAAAAATGGCTGGTTTAAATCTGTGTTTTCCAAATGTAAGGAAAACCTTCCCCTTAAACTAGTTATGACTTACAGTAATTTGGTAAATTATGCCTTTGTAAGCAGAATTGAAACACTTATCTTTTTCTCTTTACCTGGTTGATCCTGCCAGTAGCATATGCTTGTCTCAAAGATTAAGCCATACATTTCTAAGTAAGCACAGCCAGTACAGTGAGACTGCAGATGGCTCATTAAATCAGTTATGGTACCTTTGATAGCTCACTATTGCAACTGGATTATAAGTAGTTATACTAATCATTGTTCTTTGTGTCTCCCTGCTGCACTATGTCTTCATCAGTGTTACTAGCTGCATTACTTATATCCTTTCTATTTTATAAGATTGTTGCCTCTTACAATACCCAGTGTGTAACCAGGCCTGCAACAAAACTGCTATGGTTAAAACATCTTGAGGAAGTAGATCACATTTATAACATAAAATGATTGTAATACTGTGATTCTAGGTATAGGAAGAAGCAGCAAGAGAAAATATCTCCTGGATCATAATTAGATAGAAAATCCAAAGAACTTTTAATTATCAATAGGGCCTAATCCAAGAACTAGCATGTGGAGTGGCATATCAAGAATTTTCACCTGATCTAGGATGAGCCTCCCAGTGCCGTGGGACAAAATTTGATCGCGAAATGCCTGCCAGATATTGGTCAAAATCCTGACCAAGAGGAGAGGATCTGAGAAATGGAATATTTCCTGCCACATCAGTCATTAGCGATTGCAGCCCTCCAACATGAGCTGGTGAGCCCTGAGGAAACTCAGGATATGAGAATATAGGATACAGGCCCCAGATAGCTGAGGTGCATATCAAGGGAGTGATTTCAGTGAGCCCAGACTCTTATACCTTCCCATACATAGAAAAGCACTAAATTCCTTAACTTGAGATGCTGCCTCTCAGGCTTGAAGCCCTCAAAATTCCTGCCTAATAAATAACTTCAACTTTTAGGGTGTGAGTATTTTTTATAAGTCTACAGGTGTAAAAGAGACACTTTCTAGAGAGGAACAAAAGAAACAATGTTTGGCACGCTGGCACTGATGGCAGACACTTCCAGAAAGATCCACCTGACAAAGCAATTAGAATGGACATTACCCCTTTTTCCACAAGATTGTGGAATGGACATTGACATTGTGGAATTGTGACAGGGAAGAGCCAAAGAAAAAGATCTGTTTCTTTAACTTATGGTTCCCATTGCTTTTGTTCACTCAAAGGATATTGTCTATACATAATGGCCTGCCTCAGGGAACCCTGCCCCTCTGTCTGAATGTTAAACCAAAGTGTCTTTGTTCAGGGAAACATCTAGACCCTGTTCACCTGTGGATGGCTGAAAGAAAGAAGAAATTAACACATCCCCTCCCCGAGGCTGACCATTCCAGGGGATATTTGTAAAACTTACAGCTCTTTTACTTTATTTCCTCATCTCCCCTTCTCTGTGCTAGAAAACAAGCTGACATCCAAACCTCGATAAGATGGTTTTTTGGAGACACTATTCTGTCATTTTCTTGGTCTGCTGGCTTTCCGAATAGAGTCATATTCCTTGCCTCAACACCTCTTCTCCGATTTATTGGCCTGTTGTGCAGTGAGCAGAGTGAGCTTGGACTTGGTAACATTACCACAGAAGAACAAAATGATGGTGATGAACCTATCAGTTTATTGACCAAGTTGCTGAAATAGTTGACTGGAAAATGTATGGAGAAATGACCTATCTTTGGGGGAAATCATTTAGATAGCTAGAGGATTTCTTTGTTGTTTTGCTCGGTGGATCTCAGAACTTTACACCTGATTTTAATGGTATGTGTTTTAAGAGTTTTACTAAAGGTGCTAAGAACTCTGAGGGCAGCATAAGTGGTACATGATTGTAAGTGCTAGAAAAGTTGCCTTGGAATGTGGCAGGTGAGAATAGAAACATGTACAGTTTACTTGTTTGCACCCCTTCCAGAATCATTCCTTTGGTTGAATGAGTGGATAATTACTGATATTCTTTTTCCTTTCATATCCAAAAGAGATACAGGCAAATACTTCCCTTATCAAAAGAAAGAGAGAAAGATCTTTCTATGTTTCCTCCTTGCATTCTTTTTTAAAAATTTATTTCTGAAGCAGCTATGATTTGTATGATTGTGAGTGGAAGATCTAATATTTTCTCAGCATGTAGCAGAGAAATGAATTTGATGGCTTTTCAATGGTCCCATTGTCTTTTGTTAGTAGGAACTATTATGTGCTCACCGATAGAACAGTGACATGACCCTAAGGGTAATTTCAACACTGAACCCTGAGAATTGTTTTATTTCACTTAAACAGATGTTTTTCAGTACTGACTATAGGATAGAAACTAAGCAAATGAAAAATCTAGCATAATTTTTGGACGGAAGTGCTTCCTTCTCTGCTGGATGTTTCCTTTTACATTTTTAGATCACTGACAATGTATGTCAAGGAAAAGAAAAAAAAAAACTTGCTTCTGTAGGGAACTTCTAGTCTAACTCTTTCATTTTACATTCAAGGAAACTGAGTTCAAGGTAGATAATTATCACTGACTAAGCCTAGACTAGAACACGTCTCCTGAACCCTTCCCTTCCTCTTTTCTCTACTCTGTACTGCCTCCCTACTCACAGGTATAGCAGCCCATGAAACCCAGGTATATGGGAAATGTAAGTTTTTTTTTTTCCTGTGACTTAATTTGAACACTTATTCTGCCCGGTGGTGGAAATTTGATGTCAGTCACTCTAGAGTAACTCTCTTCCATTTCAGGGGGTTGTGCATAAGTCTGGGGCCTTACCTAATGCAAAATCATGAGTGAAGAGGGGCATCTCTTCCTCTCTGTGTTCACCTTTCCATGATGTATCTGTAGTATTATCTTCCTTTCCACCTGATTTTTGTTCCTTAGTTCAGGCAGGTCCCTTGCATTCTCTCTTTTACCCACCCCCAACCCTTTTCATGTCTGCCAGCTCTCTGTGCCACGTCTCTGCTGCTTTCAAATTCTGAGAGTCTCTGTGGTATTCCCAAATCCGTCTCTATTCAGGTAATTATGTGAAACTGTTTCAGGTGCTTCTGCCCAAACATACCACATAGATGTGTCTGCTTGATGCTTCCCACCATGCCGATCAAGGAGAACACAGACTTTCTATCTGGAGATGCTGGATCTCAAACTCCTCTATGGTTCTACCACCAAAAACACCTTTTTCACCTTGCAGACTTAGACTTGAAGGGAAAACAGGGTAGATAACCTCAGAGAAGATGATTCCTGAATCACTTTCCCTATGTCTGTTTTCTTCTTCTACTCTAGGAAATCTTATCCAGTAATGGGGTGGAGGGGATTAGCTGTTAATGAGTTGTAGTCTTCTAAATCTTTTATCTTACCTAGGTCTAGACTTTTTAATTTCAAAAGTCAAGAGTCTGATCCCTTGTATACGTCAGGGTTCTCCAGAGAGGCAGAACCAATAGGATGTATATTAATATAGAGATTTCTTTTAAGGAATAGGCTCTTGCAATGGTGGAGTCTACTGAGTCTAAAATCTGCAGGGTGGACTGGAGACCCAGGAAAAGCTGATACAGCAGTTCAAGTCGAAAGGCCATTTGCTAGAGTATTCACTCACGTTTGAGAGAGGTCAGCCTTTTTTCTATTCAGGCCTTTAACTGATTGTATGAGGCTCACCCACATTATGGAAGGCCAACTGTTTAGTCACAGATTATTGATTTAAATATTAATCTCATCCAAAAACAGTCTCACAGAAATATCCAGAAAAATGATTGATCACATATCTGGACATAGTGACCCAGCCAAGTTGCACATAAAATTAGTTCTCACGCCCTCTCTTATCTATGGTCTGCCTTGTTCTTGCTTCTCCAAGACAATAGTAGCTTAGTCAGTAGGAAGAAATAATGGTAGGTTCTGTGGAGGTAGAAGCAGATCGTGAGACTGGCTCATATTTTTAAAACACCTACATTGCTTAATTATAGTACTTATATACTTACTTTGACTGTTCTTAATTAGAATTTTTCAGTATGATACCTCATAAACACATTTTCATTTTCACAGGTGTTTCTTTGGTCTTCCAAAAAAATTAAGTTTCTTTGAAAACATGCACTGGTTTATCCTCAGTTGATTATAAATTTTTTGTATTTTGAATAAATAAACAATTAATGAATTCCTTAATTGAAAAAATTGTTTTTAAACCACAAGCTACGACACTATATATTTAAGTGGAAACTATGCAATTTTCCATTAATATTTGTCACTGAGAAAACTGAAGTATAACTTCTTTCAATTGATTTTTTTTTCTTGAGATTTGCATATTTTATCTTTATGCAAAATCAAAGGACCATAGTCTGGTAAAAGTACTAGACAAAATTTTCTGAAAGAGTAATTTTTTTGCTCCAAATAGTTGGGTGGTTTTTCTTCTTTGCGTGTCACCTATGTTCTAATTTCTTAAGTAAATTTTCCCTGAGAGATTTTTGAAAGCCATCAAAGTAATGCTTGTGATTTCCTTTGAGTTTCTGGGAGACCATAGAGTTTTCCAGAAGTTTCACTGGGTACATCCTAAATTCTGTAAAGCAGAGATCAGGCTGGGCTAAGTGGACCAAAAAATGGCATATCCTTAATTACCACAAAATGATACCTAATAATTACCTTCCTGCCAGCTTTAAGGCAACACTGAATATAGCTAAGATGGTGCTTGATTTCAGTGTCACTTACAAAAGATAATCTTTCAGAACTGACATGACTTCACCAATTTTGCAACTTGCATTTTAATAAGTGTCCTTTGGGCATGCATGTTATCAATATGGCTAATCACATTTTGGTCACTGATATCTAATGCTTTCCTAAGATTGTTATCACAACAAAATAGCTTTCGTTCAACACAAATTGCAGGACCAGTTATTTTACTGTGTCCTTAAACTTGCTTTTGATACATCAAAAAGAAAGAAAATAACAGACATTTTAGTGTCATCAAAATGGAAACTGCAGTATTATTTCGTAATAGATTTAATCAATGAACTTTGCTTGATCTCTATTTAGATGGAACTATGATAGTTGTAGAAGCCTCAAAAAACTTCCTCAATCAATGTTTTAGAGTTTTTGTTTTTTTGTAAGGATGACTGGTCTTCCATCCTTCTTTTTTTTTTTTTGAAAAATTTTTTTAATTAATTAATTAATTAATTTAATTTATTTATTGGCTGCGTTGGGTCTTCGTTGCTGCACATGGGCTTTCTCTAGTTGCTGCGAGTGGGGCCTACTCTTCACTGTGGTGCACAGGTTCCTCATTGTAGTGGCTTCTCTTGTTGTGGAGCATGGGCCCTAGGCGTGTGGGCTTCAATAGTTGCGGCACCTGGGCTCAATAGTTGTGGCTCATGGGCTTAGTTGCTCCGTGGCATGTGGAATCTTCCCAGATCAGGGCTTGAACCCGTGTCTCCTGCATTGGCAGGCAGATTCTTTACCACTGTGCCACCTAGGAAGTCCTGGTCTTCCATCTTTTATAGTAAAAGATTAAAGACAGAAAATTTAGTTTTAAGTACTTTCAATGATGAGAATGTGTCAATCAAAACTCAACTATCTTTTTCACTTTATGCTATTTTCTGCTTGTTCATTTATTTCACAATTATGTGAGTGCTTACTATAACCCAAACTGTCCAGGCTAGAATTGACCTATAGTTTATTATTTTTCCTTTTAAGAAGACTTTTATTGAGATATAATTGACATACAATAAACTGCATATATTTAAAGTGTACAATTTGATATTTTTTCTTATTAGTCATCTATTTAATACATATTAATGCATATATAGCTATCCCAATCTCCCAACTCATCGTCCCCAACTCCCCCTGCCCCGTTCCCCCAGCTTTCCCTCCTTGGTGTCCATATATTTGTTCTTT
This sequence comes from Hippopotamus amphibius kiboko, assembly GCF_030028045.1. Lineage (NCBI taxonomy): Eukaryota > Metazoa > Chordata > Mammalia > Artiodactyla > Hippopotamidae > Hippopotamus > Hippopotamus amphibius. The sequence goes on from NC_080190.1 coordinate 128,832,328, forward strand.
ATATCTGTGTCTCTATTTCTGCCTTGCAAACTGGTTGATCTGTACCATTTTTCTAGATTCCACATACATGGGTTCATATACGAAATTTTTTTTCTCTTTATGATTTACTTCACTGTGTATAACAGTCTCTAGCTCCATCCATGTCTCTACAAATGACCCAATTTTTTTCCTTTTTATGCCTGAGTAACATTCCATTGTATATATCCACCACATCTTCTTTATCCATTCATCTGTTGATGGGCATTTAGGTTGCTTCCATGTCCTGGCTATTGTAAAGAGTGCTGCAATGAACATTGCATGCGTGTGTCTTTTTAGAATTATGGGGTTTTTGGTTATATGCCCAGTAGTGGGGTTTCTGGGTCATATGGTAATTCTATTTTTAGTTTTTTAAGGAACCTCCATTCTGTTTTCCATAGTGGCTGTATCAATTTACATTCCTACCAACAGTGCAAGAGGGTTCCCTTTTCTCCACACCCTCTCCAGCATTTATTGTTTGTAGATTTTCTGATGATGCCCATTTTAACCGATGTGAGGTGATACTTCATAGTAATTTTGATTTGCATTTCTCTAATAATTAGTGATGTTGAGCAGCTTTTCATATGCCTCTTGGCTACCTGTATGTCTTCTTTGGAGAAATGCCTATTTAGGTCTTCCACCTATTTTTTGATTGGGTTGTTTGTTTTTTGGGTATTGAGCTGCATGAGCTGTTTATATATTTTGGAGATTAATCCTTTGTCTATTGATTTGTTTGTGAATATTTTCTCCCATTCTGAGGGTTGTCTTTTCATCTTGTTTGTAGTTTCCTTTGCTGTGCAAAAGCTTTTGTTTCATTAGGTCCAATTTTTTTTATTTTGACCCACCTCCATTACTCTAGGAGGTGGGTCAAAAAGATATTGTTGTGATTTATGTCAAAGAGTGTTCTTCCTATATTTTCCTCTAAGAGTTTTATAGTGTCTGGCTTTACATTTAGGTCTTTAATCCATTTTGAGTTTATTTTTGTATATGGTGTTAGGGAGTGTTCTAATTTCATTCTTTTACGTGTAGCTGTCCAGTTTTCCCAGCACCACTTGTTGAAGAAACTGTCTTTTCTCCTTTGCCTCCTTTGTCATAGATTAGTTGACTGTAGTTTATCTCTGGGCTTTCTATCCTGTTCCATTGATCTATATTTATGTTTTTGTGCCAGTACCATATTGTCTTTTTTTTTAAGAACTTTCATTGAGATACAGTTAACAGACAATAAACAGCATATATTTAGAGTGTACAATTTGATATCCTAATCTCCCAATTGATTCCCCCCAACCCTCCCCGCTTTCCCCACTTGGTGTCCATATGTTTGTCCTCTACATATTTGTCTCTATTTCTGCCTTGCAAACCAGTTGATTTGTATCATTTTTCTATAGTCCACATATATGTGTTAATATACGATGTTTGTTTTTCTCTATCTGACTCACTTCATTCTGTATGACAGTCTCTAGATCCATCCATGTCTGTACAAATGTCCCAGTTTCAAAGAACCAGCTTTTAGTTTTATTGATTTTTGCTATTGTTTTATTTGTTTCTATTTCATTTATTTCTGCTCTGATCTTTATAATTTCTTTCTGTCTACTACCTTTGGGTTTTGTTTGCTCTTCTTTCTCTAGTTTCTTTAGGTGTAAGGTTAGATTGTTTATTTGGGATTTTTCTTGTTTCTTGAGGTAGGATTGTATTGCTATAAATGTCCCTCTTAGAACTGCCTTTGCTGCATCCCATAGGTTTTGGATCATTGTGTTTTCATTGTCATTTGTCTCTAGGTATTTTTTGATTTCCTCTTTGATTTCTTCTGTGATCTCTTGTTTATTTAGTAGTATGTTGTTTACCCTCCATGTGTTTGTGTTTTTTACAGTTTTTTTCCCATAATTGATTTCTAATCTCATAGCATTGTGGTCTGAAAAGATGCTTGATACAATTTCAATTTTCTTGAAATTACCAAGACTTGATTTATGTCCCAAAATGTGATCTATCCTGGAGAATGTTCCATGTGCACTTGAGAAGAATATGTAATCTGCTGTTTTTGGATGTAATGTCCTATAGATAACTATTAAATCAAGCTGATTTATTGTGTCATATAAAGCTTGTGTTTCCTTATTAATTTTCTGTGTGAATGATCTGTCCATTGGTGTAAGTGGGGTGTTAAAGTCCCCCACTATGATTGTGTTACTGTCGATTTCCTCTTTCATAGTTAGCATTTGCCTTATGTATTGAGGTGCTCCTATACTGGGTGCATATATATTTATAATTGTTATCTCCTCTTCTTGGATTGATCCCTTGATCTTTGTGTAATGTCCTTCCTTGTCTCTTGTAACATTTTTTTATTTTAAAGTCTATTTTATCTGATATGAGTATTGCTACTCCAGCCTTATATTTTGAGGTGCTCCTATGTTGTGTGCATAAATATTTATAATTGTTATATCTTCTTGGATTGATCCCTTGATTAGTATGTAGTGCCCTTCCTTGTCTCTTGTAATAGTTTTTATTTTAAAGTCTGTTTTGTCTGATATGTGTATTGCTTCCAGCCTTCTTTGACTTCTATTTGCATGGAATATCTTTTTCCATCCCCTCACTTTCAGTCTGTATCTGTCCCTAGGTCTGAAGTGGGTCTCTTGGAGACAGCATAATATGGGTCTTGTTTTTGTATCCATTCAGCCAGTCTGTGTCTTTTGGTTGGTGCATTTAGTCCATTTACATTCAAGGTAATTATCGATATATATGTTCCTATTACCATTTTCTTAATTGTTTTGTTTTTGTTTTGTAGGTCCTTTTCTTCTCTTATGTTTCCCGCTTAGAGAAGTTCCTTTAGCATTTGTTGTAGGGCTAGTTTGGTGGTGCTGAATTCTCTTAGCTGTTGCTTGTCTGTAAAGCTTTTGATTTCTCCATCGAATCTGAATGAGATCCTTGCTGGATAGAATATTCTTGGTTGTAGGTCCTTCCCTTTCAGCACTTTAAAAATATCGTGCCACTCCTTTCTGCCTTGCAGAGTTTCTGCTGAGAAATCAGCTGTTACCCTGATGTGAGTTTCCTTGTATGTTATTTGTCATTTTTCCCTTGTTGCTTTTAATAACTTTTCTCTGTCTTTAATTTTTGTCAATTTGACGATTGTATGTCTTGGCGTGTTTCTCCTTGGGTTTATTCTGCCTGGGACTCTCTGCACTTCCTGGACTTGGGTAGCTATTTCCTTTCCCATGTTAGGGGAGTTTTCAACTATAATCTCTTCCAATATTTTCTTGGGTCCTTTCTCTTTCTCCTCCTTCTGGGACCTCTATAATGCAAATGTTGGTGAGTTTAACATTGTCCCAGAGGCCTCTTAGGCTGTCTTCAGTTCTTTTCATTCTTTTTTCTTTATTCTTTTCCGCATTAGTGATCATCACCATTCTGTCCTCCAGCTCACTTATTCGCCCTTCTGCCTCAATTAATCTGCTATTGGTTTCCTCTAGTGTATTTTTCATTTCAGTTATTGTGTTGCATATCTCTGTTTGTTTGCTCTTTAATTCTTCTAGGTCTTTGGTAAACTTTTCAGTCTTTGCATCCAGTCTTTCTTCAAAGTCCTGGTATCATCTTCACCATCATTATTCTGAATTCTCTTTCTGGAAGGGTGCCTATCTCCTCTTCATTTAGTTGTTTTTCTGGGGTTTTATCCTGTCCCTTCATCTGGTACAATGTCCTCTGCTTTTTCATTTTCTCTATCTTTCTGTGGCTGTGGTTTTCAGTTCCATACGATGAAATACTGCTGACACTGCTTAATACTGCTGTCTGCCCTCTTGTGGAGGAAGCTATCTAGGAGGCTTGTGTGTGCTTCCTAATGGGAGGGACTGATGGTGGATAGGGCTGAGTGGGCAGAGCTCAGTAAGACTTTAATCTGATTTGGTGGGTGGAGCTCAGTAAAACTTTAATCTTTTTGTCTGCCAATGGGTAGGGCTGTGTTCCCACCCTGTTGGTCATTTGGCCTGAGGCCACCTAGCACTGGAGCCCACAGGCTCTTTGGTGGGGCTAATGGTGGACTCTGGGAGGGCTCATGCCAACGAGCACTTCCCAGAACCCCTGCCACCAGTTCCCCTGTCTCCTGGGTGAGCCACAGCTGCCCCCCACCTCCACAGGCAACCCCCCAACACCAGCAGGTAGGTCTGGTTCAGTCTCTTGTGGGGTCACTGCTCCTTCCCCCTGGGTCCTGGTGAGCACACTTTTTTATGTGCCTCCAGGATTGAAGTCTCTGTTTCCCCCAGTCCTGTGGAGGTTCTGCAATCAAATCCTGCTGGCTTTCAAAGTCTGATTCTCTAGGGATTCCTCCTCCCATTGCTGGACTCCCAGGTTGGGAAGCTTGACGTGGGGCTCAGAATCCTCACTTTAGTGGGTGGACTTCTGCAGTATAACTGTTCTCCAGTTTGCGAGTCACCCACCCAGCATTTATGGGATTTGATTTTCATGCGATTGTGCCCCTCCTACCATCTCATTGGGGCTTCTCCTTTGTCTCTGGATGTGGGGTGTCTTTTTTGGTGAGTTCCAGTGTCTTTCTGTCAATGATTGTTCAGCAGTTAGTTGTAATTCTGGTGCTCTTGCAAGAGGGAGTGAGCGCACGTCCTCCTACTCAGCCATCTTGATCCTATCCTCAGTACCATATTGTCTTGATTACTGTAGCTTTGTAGTATAGTCTGAAGTCAGGGAGTCTGGTTCCTCCAGCTCTGTTTTTTTTTTTTTTTTTTTTTTTTCTCTCAAGATTGCTTTGGCTATTTGAGGTCTTTTGTGTCTCCATACAAATTTTAGGATTTTTTGTTCTAGTTCTGTAAAAAGTTCCATTGGTAATTTGATAGGGATTGCATTGAATCTTTAGATTGCTTTGGGTAGTATAGACATTTTCACAATGTTGATTCTTTGAATCCAAGAACATGGTATATCTCTCCATCTGTGTCATCTTTTATTTCTTTCATCAGTGTCTTATAATTTTCTGAGTACAGGTCTTTTACCTCCTTAGTTAGGTTTATTCAGAAGTATTTTATTCTTTTTGTTGCAATGGTGAATTGGATGGTTTTCTTAATTTATCTTTCTGATCTTTCGTTGTTAGTGTATGGGAATGCAAGAGATTTCTGTGTGTTAAGTTCACATCCTACAACTTTACCAAATTCACTGATTAGCTCAAGTAGTTTTCTTCAGGATTTTCTATGTATAGAATCATTCATCTGCAATCAATGACAATTTTACTTCTTTCTAACCATTTTGGATTCCTTTTATTTCTTTTTCTTGTGGGATTGCTGTGGCTAGGGCTTCCAATACTATGTTAAATAAAAGTGGTGAGAGTGGGCATCCTTGTTTTGTTCCTGATCTTAGAGAAAATACTTTCAACTTTTCACCATTGAGTATGAGTTTAAGTGGGATTGTCATGTATGGCCCTTTATTATGTCGACATATGTTCACTCTACAGCCACTTTCTGAGAGTTTTTATCATAAACGGCTGAAGAATTTTGTCAAAAAGTTTTTATGCACCTATTAAGATAATTATATGATTTTTTATTGCTCTGTTAATATGGTGTATCACATTGATCAATTTGCAGCTATCGAACCATTCTTACCTCTTGGGATAAATCCCACTTGTTCCTGGTATGTAATCCTTTTAATGTATTGTTGAATTCAGTGTGCTAATGAATTCAACAATGCTGGCTTTGTAGAATGAGTTTGGAAGTGTTTCTTCCTCTGCAATTTTTTGGAGTTGTTTAAGAAGGATAGGTGTTAACTATTCTCTAAATGTTGGGTAGAATTCTACTGTGAGGCCATCTCATTCTGAACTTTTGTTTGTTGGGGATTCTTTTTATTACTGTTTCTTTTTTTAAAAAAATATTTACTTTTTTAATTTATTTTGGCTGCACTGGGTCTTAGTTGAGCCACATGGGATCTTTTAGTTGCGGCATGTGGGCTTCTTAGTTGTGGAATGTGAACTCTTAGTTGTGGCATGTGAATTCTTAGTTGTGACATGCATACAGTATCTAGTTTCCTAACCAGGGATCAAACAAACCCTGGCCTCCTGCATTGGGAGCATGGAGTCTTACCCACTGCACTGCCAGAGACATCCCCTCAATTTCATTAAGAGTAATTAGTCTGTTCATATTTTCTATTTCTTCCTGGTTCGTTCTTGGGAGATTGTACATTTCCAGGAATGTGCCCATTTTTTCTATGTGTCCATTTAATTGGTATATAATTTTTGTATTGATATCTTATGATTCTTTGTATTTATGTGGTGTTGGTTGTAACTTCTCATATTTCATCCCTGATTTTATTTATTTAGGCCCTCTCTCTTTTTTTCTTGATGAGTGTGGCTAAAAGTTCATAAATTTTGCTTACCTTCTCAAAGAATCTCCTCTAGATTCATTGATATTTTCTATTGTTTCTTTTAGTCTCTATTTCATTTTTTTTCCTGCTCTTATCTTTATGATTTATTTCCTTTTAACCTTAGGTTTTGTTTTTCCTTCTTTCTCTAGTTGTTTTAGATGTAAGTTTAGGTTGTTTATTTGAGATTTTTCTTTTGTGGTGTCACTATAATCATCACTCTTAAAACTGCTTTTGTTGAGTCCCATAGATTTTGGATTGGTGTGTTATCATATTTAGTTGTCTTTAGCTATTTAAAAAATTTTTTTCTTTTATGATTTTTAGTAGTTCATTGATTGTTTAGCAGCATATTATTTAGCACCCATGTGTTTGTGTTTTTTGTAGTTTTTTCTTGTAGTTGATTTCTAGTCTCATAGCATTATTGTCAAAAAAGGCACTGATATGATTTCAATTTTCTTAAATTTACTGAGATTTGTTTTGTGACAAAGCCAAGTGATCTATCCTGGAGAACGTTCCCTGTGCACTTGAAAAGAATGTGTATTCTGCTGCTTTTGGATGAAATGTTATAAATATAGATGATCATGATATAGTGGTCTTCTTTGTCTATTGTTACAGTCTTTGTTTTAAATCTGTTTTGTCTGAAATAAGCATTGCTACCCTGGATTTCTTTTCATTTCCATTCTCATGGAATGCCTTTTTCCATCCCCTCACTATCAGTGTTTGTGTCTTTAGATCTGAAGTGAGTATCTTTTAGGAAGCATATATATGGGTCTTGGGTTTGTATCCATTAAGGCTCTCTGTGTCTTTTTCTAGGAGTGTTTCATCCATTTACATTTAAAGTAATTTTTTATAGGTATGTACTTATTGCTATTTTGTCAATTGTTTCAGTTTGTTTTCATAGTTTATTGTTTTTCTCTTCTTTTGCTCTATTTTCTTGTGATTTGATGACCATATTTAATGTTATTTTTGGATTCTTTTTTCTTTTTTGTGTGTTTGTATCTATTACAGATTTTTATTTGTGGTTACCATGAGGTTTATAAGTAACATTATGTATATTATATATATATATGATTATTATAAGTTGCTGATCTCTTAATTTCAAACAGATTTTAATAATCATGCATTTTTACTGTCCCCACCCCCACCCCCACCAGCTTTACCATTTGAGATTATATTTTACATCTTTTTGCCTTGTGTATCCATTAACTACTTATTGTGGATATAGATGATTTTACTACTTTTGTTCTTTAACCTTCCTACTAGCTTTATATCTGATTGATTTACTACCTTTATTGTATATTTGCCTTTACCAATGAGATTTTCTTTTCATACTTTATATTTCTAGTTGTGGCTATTGATTTTCACTTTGAGAATTTCCTTGAACATTTCTTGTAAAACTGGTTTGCTGGTGCTGAACTCTTTTTTCATTTGCTTGCCTGTAAAACTTTTGATCCCTCCTTCAAATCTGGATGAAAGCCTGACCAGATAGAGTATTCTTATTTTAGGTTTCTCCCTTTCATCACTTAAAATATATCATGCCACTTCCTCTGGCCTGCCGTGTTTCTGCTCAAAAGTGATCTGATAGGTTTATGGGAGTCCCCTTGTAACTTGTTACTTTTTCTTTGTTGCTTTTAATAGTGTCCCTTTATCTTTAATTTTTACCATTTTAATTACAACATGTCTTGGTGTGGTCCTCATGGGTTGATCCTGTTTCAGACTCTGTGCTTCCTGGACCTGAATGTCTCTTACTTTCCAAGTTAGAGAAGTTTTCAGCTATTATGTCTGCAATACATTCTCTGCCCCTTTCTCTCTCTCTCTCTCTCTTCTCCTTCTGGGACACCTAAATGTGAATGTTAGTATATTTGATGTTATCCTAGAGGTGTCTTAAACTGTCCTCATTCTTTTTATCAGTTTTTTTTTTTCCTGTTTGACTTTAGTGATTTCTGTTACTCTGAGTTTCAGCTTGCTGATCCATTCCTCTGTATTATCTAAGCTACTGTTGATTCCTTCTAGTGCATTTTTTGTTTCAGTTATTGTACTCTTCATCTCTGTTTGATTGTTCCTTGTATTTTCTAACTCTCTTTAAAACCTCTAACTTCTCACTCTGTGTATCCTTTCTTACAAGGCTGGCTGCAAGGTTCTGGGTTTCCCAAAGCTAGTGTTGGCTCACCAGTGGGTGTGGCTGGATCCTGGGTAGCTGGCTGAGGTGCCTAAGGTATCCCAAAACTGGTATTGGCCTGCTGATTGTTTTGGCTGTGTCCCAGATTGTCCAGATGCTGGTGCCTGCACACTGGCTTGTGAGGCTGGTCCTGGAGATAATGCCAACCCACTTGTGGGTGAGGAGGGGTTTCAATGGCTGTCTGTGTGGCCCCAGGTTCTCTGGGGCTAGTGCCAGTGAACCGATGTGAGAGGCTAGGTCCTGGGCCCTCTGGTGGACTGGACTGGGCTCCAGGATGGCTATGTCCTCAGGGGATCTTAAAGCAGCTAACCTGCTCTGGGTGAGGCTGTGTCCTCACCTGGCTGTCTACTTGGCCTGAGGCATCCCAGTACTGATGCCCACAGGATGGTCAGTAGGGCCAGATCCCAGGCTAATAGGCTTCTAGATGGAGGATTACCAAAGGGCACCTGTCAGCACCAGTGTCCTCCTGGTATAATGAGCTCCCCCAAAAGACTCTGGCCAGTGTCTATATCCCCAGGATGAGCTCCAGTTTCCTCTTGTTTCTCCAGGAGGCTGTCCAAGATCAGCAGGTGGGTCTGTCTCAGTCTTCTTTCAAATTACTGCTTCTGCCCTGGGTCCCAGGGCATATGAGATTTTTGTGTGCCCTTTTTAAGGATGGAGTTTCTATTTCAAACAGCCCTTTGGCTCTCCTGAAAATAAGCCTTGTTGGCCTACAAAGCCAAATGTCCTGGGAGCCATCTTTTTGGTGGAAGACCCCCAGTCTGTGGAGCTCTTTGTGAAGCTGACTCCTTGCTTCTTGAGGAGAACTTCTGCAATTATCCTCCCATTTGTGGGTTGCTCACTAGGGGATTGGGTATTGATTATATTGTGTCTACACCCCTCATACCCATCTTCTTGTAGTTCCTTCTTTACATTTTTAGTTGTAGACTATCTTTTCTAGTCTTCAGTCTTTCTCATCAATAGTTGCTCTGCAAATAGTTGTAATTTACGTGTGCCTATGGAGGAGGTGAGCTCAAGGTCTTCCTAAGCCTCCATCTTGGCCACTTATCCCTAGAATAATTTATTACTCAGATTTGTTATTTTATGGTATAATATTTAAAAAGCAAGATTTTAATTAAAAATTTCCCAGTGTTATTCATTTTTAATAAAGCTTTTACCAAACAGCCATAGTTGATCATTTTGTGTATAATAATTTCCATTTTTATAATAAAATTATTTTCTTTTATAATAAAATTATTTTCTTTTGTTTTAAACTCTCCAAGGCAGAAAGAGAAGGGACTAGAATGGACTTTGGTCTAAAATTGATTTAATATGATTTAATATGCCAAAATTATGAAAGGAAAAAGGGAATTCAATGTGACCTGTCAAATAAAGTAGTTGCTAATTCACTTCAAATCATCTAAATTTTCTCTTATGGATGTCAGAAAGGAGCAGAGAGAGGAAGATAAAAATGGAGATGTGGAAAGGAGAAATTAGAGGGTTTAAAAGAAAGGTAAATAAGGTGGGGTAGGAAAAGCATTACCTCTTGATATTCATTTCAATAACTTAAAAATGGCTTTGTGCACAAAGCAGCACATTTCCCCAAAGTATGTTATAAATTAATGGAGAATGGAAAGAAGATTTAAGCCCGAAGAAACATGGCGTAATGTCAAAGAGGCCTGGGGAACTGGCAGTCTAGAACAGACAGTGAATCCTGGAGAGAAGAGAAAAATGAATCATGTAAAGATCACCTGTCATAAATACGGACAGCTGATAAATATATAATACATGATACAGAAACACCATAAAAATCACAATGTATGCTTCATTGGACTGTCCAGAGGAAGGAGCACTGGATTAGGAAACAGGAGATCTTGAGTTTTGTTACTTTGTCTGTATCTTTTTAGTGAAGTTCAAGTCTCTTTGTTTCCATTGAAATCATTAAATTCCTATTTGGTTTTTAATTGTGTTTCTTTCTTTACTTCCCCAGTATGCAGGATCCAGTGTTTCCTTCACTAAATTTAGTTAAAATGAATGAATATACTTTTGTTGTTATTGTTTTTAGTTTTATTGTTGGAGAGGGAGTGGTTTGAGAGAAATGCATCTGTTAAAGTCTCTCCTAGATACCCTACTTGCTTACTCATTATGGAGAAATATCTTATTTCACTTTAAATGAATGTCTGTCAGGAAGAATACAAGCTAACATCTGCCAAATTCCTACTTTTGGCAAAGCGCTGTTTTAAATGTTTTATACTTTTATACTTAGAAAAAACTAAGGTTGTGAATGATTGACTAATTTGCCTAAGCCATGCTCTTTCATCCATAGCAAGTCACTGATACTTCGTAGAGTATTTTTTAAAGTTTTTCTGGGGAGGGGAAACAAGATTAAAATCCATACTTGATTTTATTTTTAAAATTTCATCTTTATAGAAAGATATTAGGCAACTGGTGTCATTCAAGCCAACTGAAACAAAGATCACATTTTTTTCTAATGATGTGCATATTTAATGTATTATTTTTTGCCTGTTCAAATTTGCAGTTATCCTAAAATAAAGATAGTACCATTTGAAGCTGAGAAAAACATCGTTATACATGGACTATCATTGCACAAAAATGTTCCCAGGGAATTAATCTCCCCTGAAGCCAAAATCTCACAGCAAAATGCTTAAAGCAAGGAATCTCAGAAGGCACATGCTGTGTGAATACACCTGCTCAAGTTCATTTGGTGGATCATCAGGTCAAGGATGCTAACTCAGATATACCATTATGATCTATATTATACCTCTCTAAGCTTCTTTCACTTATTATTTCCATTAGAGCTTTCTCTGCTGTTTCTACTGCCACACCCAGAAACAGGATCATATGATATAGCTGAGCTGTAGCATAAAAACATGAAAACAGCTCCCTGGGAATGATGCTAGAAGGATGTCACCAATAATTAAATGGGAATCACCTGTGTTGCTTCTGAGAGGGTGAGGCACTTAGGTCTTGGTTATGCGATGTATACCAAATTATCTCTGTGTGTATGTTTATTGTTTCAAGTAACAAATCAGTAGCAGCTGATATTTATTGAGTGCTTACTCTTTGCCTGACCCTGTCAGATGTTTCAAGGTTTATCTCCTTTAATTTTCAAAACAACCTATAAGGCTAAATTTATTGTTATCTTTACAATTGAATAAACTGAGTCTCAGAGCAGTTAAGTAATTTGGCTAAGATCATGCAGCTAGAATGTGTAAGAGTTTGATTTAAACCTAATCAGTCTGACTTAGGAGAATTTACTATTAGTCACCTACTGGTGGATCTCAACCTTTTCTGCCTATTAGAATCACCCTGGGAGCTTTTAAAAAAATTACTAGGCCAATGCTGTACCCAAGATCAAGTAAATAAGAACTAGTGGCAAGGCTTTGGCATCAGTATTTTTTAAGCTTTCTAGGTGATACTAATGGGCAGCCAAAGATAAGAATCACTGCATAATGGCCCACTGCTGTTCTCGATATGCCCCTCCCTTCTGGGAGGCACTTCTATTTGAGGTATTTATAGAACACTGAGAATGATACCAATAAGTTAAGAAATTTATTACCCGTGTGCTCAAGAATTTACTAACCTAGGAGGGAGACAATACATGCAACTAAATAACAATACAAGGCAGTACCAAGCTGATTGATTTGGAGAACAATGCTAGGAACCTAGGATTTCAAGGCTAGGTCTTTAGCATTCTCAAACTACCAAACTAATTTTGTGTATATCTATATGCCATTTCTATGTGGCTAAGTAGTTGGAAATGGTCCACGACTTTAAAGATTCACAATAGGGTCAGTGATGCAGAAAAGGCTAAGACTGACAGTTGAGGGTTCAGAAGAGTGAAAGTCAAAGATGGACTAGAGTGGTCAAAACAGCATTGTGAAGAAGATGGAACACATGCAGGGCATTGCAGGGCCTAACATGATGATATGAAAGGAAGGAAGTTATCTTTCCAGGTCCAGGGAAGAGAAGGAAAAAGTTATGGAGGTAGGAATATGTCTGCTAGTATATGGGTAGTGGGAGAGAAGTTAGGCTCTTTGGGAGAATGTTTTTATTAAACATCAAGGATGATTTTTTTTTCTTCCATATAGGTCTCAAACTAATTAATAGATTCCTTTTATGAGACTGTGAGTAAAGGTTTCAGAATTCTAAGACGATGCCATCAGTCCATCCAAAGGGGTTTCTACAAATCCCTTTATTTTCTATTCAGGAAAACATTCAGTAGCAATCAGATATCACCCTCATTGGCTCTTCAGATTTCTATGATGATGAGATCTCTGTTGGAGCTGTTTTTAGGCCAAAGGAGAATTGAATACACTTCCCACAATGTCTTCTCTGATCTTAGGAGGGACAGTCAAGGAGAGTTTCATCCACAGACAAGCTCTGAAAACAGGAACCTCTCTCCCTGAAGGTAACTCAGTGTAACTGGCAGTGATGACATAATTTCACCTTTCTTTTCTTCACTTGAGCTTCTGGCAAAGAAACAAGCATGTAAAATTTCCCTGACATAGGGAAAGATATAAAGTCTAAAGAGTATCTCATGTATTTATTCTCTTTCCCTTGTCATAATATTATATCACTTGGAAATAGAAAGGCTTAGTCCTTGAGAATAGTGTCATTCTTTCCCAAAAACAGGTAACCAGTTCTGTTTAGGGTAAAGGAAATGCTGGCACGTGGTAAATGACTAAGAATCCTTCACCCCTTTGGTCTGCTAGAGCATAATTATCTAAGTATCCCTTGGAATGAGAGCTACCACTTTGAGAGATACTAGTTAAGTGTCAGGCAGTGGGCTAAAGGCATCATATACATTAGGTTATTCAATCTTCATAAACAATCCATTGAGAAAGATATAATTATTTTTATCCCTAATTTATACGTGAGGGAAATCTAGCTTAGAAATCCAAGCAGATTATTTCAGTCAGACATCTAGTAAATGGTGGATCCAAGCAAAAACTCACATCTCCTGATTCTCTGCTGCTACAAGATACAGCCTTACAGTACAGACTTAAATCCAGGTTTCAAGCATTAGATTATATATATATTAAGAATGGGATGTCATCCGACAGCAATGAATTTGAGAGGGAATTGCCTGGGCTTAGGAGGAATAAAAAGATGAGGGCACCAATGTGGGACTTCTTTATACATAAAATTACCTTAGTAATTTTAGTTAGTTTGGAGGTAGCCTGTCTTAACAGCTGTACTCTTTGAGTAGAGCCTCTATAAATAAATTATGGTACATTCATTTGGTAGAAAACCACTATAATAAAATAATGAGACAACACTATATATGAGACAACACTGTATATATATAGGATGAGGAAGATGTCCAAGATATACTGTCAAGTAAATCAGCAAAATATAGAATAACCAGTACAGTATGCTACTTTTTGATTAAAAAAGAAAAAACATATGCATGAATTTGTTAGTAAATATAAGAATATTCTTGGAAAGATATACATATATGCCCCTACTAGAAGTGAGTTCTGCGGCTAGGGGATGAGGTGGGAGGAAGACAGATTTTTCACAGGTGGTACCATTTTACCTTTTGAATGCTATGTCACGTATATATAATTATCACCTGCTCAAACAAATAAGCACTCTGTCTGCATGATGACAAAGACAAAGATCTCAATAGCAACAGGAATATTTGAAATAAGCTTGCAAGATTGAGTTTTAGAAACCAAATGAGATATTTTATGAGACAAACCAATGAAACAGGTTCATGTACTGGTCCTGAAGGGGGATAAGCTGGCCACTGAAGGAATATATTGCTCAGCACATGTATGCAGACTTTTATATGTGATTATGTTTAAATTTTTATGGCTTTTCTTTGAGTCTGATTTTTTTTAAATATAGGATCACTATCCAGCCATATTTTTGAGTGGTTAATTTAATACATGGAATAGAAGGGATTATATTGGATATTGGTGATATAAAACGTATGCAAAGTACAAAATGTTTTCACAAAATATTTTACTTTCCATCCCCTAACTCATATACAAAATCAGAACATCATATAATTGCTAATAATACTGAGAAAGTTGGAATAGATGCCATGTGTCTTGGCTCCACATAATAACCTCCCTCTTTTTTCACTTATAATTAACATTTTGCTTAATTTTTGCAACTTATGCCTTTTGCAATAACATAAATATATATAAACTCCAAAGCAATTGATTTTTCCCTAATGTCCATATCAAGCACTTGAATGGATTTTGGTGAAAACACAATACTGATTTTAAGAAAAGAAAAAGAAAAAAAGGGAAGAATTCATTTTTCACTAATAAAGCTTTCTCCACTGTATTGAACAATTTTCTGGAATGTTTCTTCTTGCCTTTCTTATACTGTCTGTCTGATGACAAAGACTGAATTCTCAAAGGCAAAGTGATATTTGAAATATGCCCTCAAGACTGAATGTTAGAAATATTAGTAGAAAGATCAAGCATTTGATGAGGCATGCTAGATTCAGCAGAATTATGCATAATAATGCATTTCATTGCATAAAAAGAAAGGTATAAACCTGCTCCAGACCCATCATTTTTCCTACTCTACAAAGTAACCATTTTACTTCTCTGAATTTTAGTTTCATTTTTTGAAAAGATTGAAACATTGCTAGTCATATCAGATTTTCTTAAATTTGGGCAATTTTCCAATGCTTTTTGTATATTTACAGAAATGTGTGTGCAAGTTTTCTAAGAAATAGTTCATTTTATTTGAGAGAAAGTGTTAAAGGAAGAGTATTGAGAGGGAAGGATTGACTACTAAAATCACCTTAGCAACTTCTTTAAAGAGATTCCTAAGTCACACCTTGAATTTCTGAAGCATAATTTTTAAGGGTTTGGCCTGAAAATCTGCATTTAAAAAATTCCCCAGGTGGTTCAGATGCTCAATCAGATTTAGAAAACTCTAAACTAGAAAATAGACATGATTATGAACTGATTAGTTTCCTGCGTTAAAAAGACTTTTTTTTTTAGGCTAGGAGAAAGAAATATGCCTTCTCGGCTTTGAGGTTATAGCTGTGCTTCAGATGCCTCCTTCCTGTCTCTGCTTGGTGCCTCTCCACCTGTTACCTTTTCTTTCTTCTCAGTCTCTTTGTTCCAATCTGTAAATATAACTTTCACCCTTCATTTGAATCCATCTCCCTGTGTCTCTGCAGTCCTGCCTTATTTCTTTCTTTTATGCCACATTTCTCCAGAGCCATGGTTATCTCTGCCTGCATTGCCCTCGCTGCAATTTCAGGGAAGGACTGAAACTGTTGTTTTAGAATTTGCCAAAGACACAAAGTGTAAATTGCAGTGGTTCTTCTTAATACCTTATTGTGCTTTTCTTCAGTATCGTGAACTCCTGGAACTTTCTCCTTGATTTCTGAGATACCAGTCTCCCCGGCCATCCTACTTAGGCTACTTCCCAGTACCTCCTCTTCCACTGAGGATTTTTGTTTGTTTGTTTAGTCACCATAGCTCATTTCCCCCAGTTTTATAGAGAAATAATTGACACACAACATTGTATTAGTCTAAGATGTATAACATAATGATTTGATGTATGTATATATTGCAAAATGATTACCATAATAAGTTTAGTTGACATCTATCACCTTACATCGTTACACTCCTTTTCTTGGATATAACTTCAAGTATACAGTACAACATTGTTAACTGCAGTCACTGTGCTGTGTGTTACATCCCCTTAACTTACTTTAACTGGAAGTTTTTACCTGTTGACCCCCTTCACCAATTTCCCCCACCCCTCACCACCCACCTCTAGCAATCACCAATCTGCTCTCTGTATCTATGAGTTATATTTTTAGATCCCACATGTAAGTGGGTATTCATCTTTCTCTATCTGACCTATTTTACTTAATGCCATCAAGGTCTATCCATATTGCTGCAAATGGCAGGATTTCTTCTTTTTATAGTTGAATGATATTCATATATATATGTACATTATATATGTAATGTATATATACACATGTATATACATCACACTTTCTTTCTTCATCCCTCTAAAGACACTTCGGTTATTTCCACATCTTAGCTATTGTAAATAGTGTTGAATTGAACATGGGGGTGCAGATATCTTTTAAAGATAGTGATTTCATTTCCTTTGGATATATACCCAGAAGTAGAATTGCTAGATTATTTAGCAGCTCTATTTTTAATTTTTTGAGGAAACTCCATTCTGTTTTCCATAATGGTTGTATCAGTTTACAGTCCCACCAACAGTATAGAAGGATTCCCTTTCCTCCATATCTACAGCAACACTTATTTCTTGTCTTTTTGATGACAGCCATTCTGACAGGTATGAGATGGTATCTCCTGGTGATTTTGACTTGATTTCCCTGATTAGTGAGGTTTAGTACCTTTCACATACCTGTTGGCCATCTGTGTATCTTCTTTGGAAAAATGTTTAAGTCCTCTGATGACTTTTTAAGCAGATTTTTTTTTCTGCTGTTGACTTGTTTACATTCTTTATACATTTTGTATATTAACCCCTTATGTATGTATGATTATATATAATATATTATGATACATGATTTACAAATATCCTCTCCCATTCTGTAGATTGCCTTTTCATTTGTTCATGGTCTCCTTTGCTGTCCAGAAGCTTTTTAACTTAATGTAGCTCCATTTTTTTTTTCTTTTGTTGCCTTTGCATTTGGTGTCAAATTCAAAGAAATCATTGCCAAGACCAGTGTTAAGGAGTTTACCCCTTATGTTTTCTTGTAGGAGTTTTATGATTTCAGGCTTATTTTCAAGTCTTTAATACATTTTGAGTTGATTTTTGTGAATGGTGTAAGATAGTGGTCTGTTTTCATTCTTCTGCATGCAGTTGTCCAGTTTTTCCCAACATCAGTTATTGAAGAGACTGTTGTTTCCCTTTGTATATTCTTAGGATCCTTTATTGTACCTTAATTGACCATATGTGTGTGGGCTTATTTCTGGGTTCTACATTCTGTTTCATTGATCTACATGTCTGTTTTTATGACAATACCATACTGCTTTGATAGCTATACCTTTGTAATATAGTTTGAAATCAGGAAGTGTGATACTTCCAACTTTGTTCTTTCTCAAGATTGTCTTGGCTATTCAAAGACTTTTGTGGGTCCATACAAATTTTAAATTTTTTGTTCTATTTCTGTGAAAAATGCCATTGGAATTTTGATAGAGATTTCAGTGAATCTGTAAATGGCTTTGCTAAACAGCAAAACAAGGGAATCCTTGAGGCAACAAACACTTTTAGTCTTTTATTGTGGAACCACCAGAGAAACAGGCAATTGGAGCTCATCTTGGGGACATAGACACTGGCTGCAGCCTTTTTTTGAGCTCATTCTACTATGAGGTGCTGGCAAGTGCCCTTTTGGAATCCTCTGTCTAGCTTTTTAGCAATGGGACCTGGCCCACTGACAATTCTGTGGGAACCAGTGCTGGGAGATCTCAAGAAAAAAAAAATAGCCAGGTGGAGAAATAGCCCCACCTACAAGGAATCTGGCTGCATTAAGACCCATACCAAGATATAGCATAGTTAAAATGACAAAAATTGAAGAGACACTATTAAAAGCAGCAAGGAAAAAGTAACAAGTTACATACAAGCGAACTCCCATAAGTCTATCAGTTCACTTTTGAGCAGAAACAGTACAGACCAGAAGGGAATGGCATGATATATTTTAAGTGATGAAAGGGAAAAACCTACAACAAGAAACTCTATCTGGCCAGGCTTAATCCAGATTTGAAGGAGAGATCAAAAGTTGTACAGACAAGCAAATGCAAAAAGAGTTCGGCACCATCAAACCAGTTTTACAAGAAATGTTAAAAGAGCTTCTCTAAGTGAAAAACTATGGCCACAACTAGAAATATTGAAAGTATAAAAGGAAAAATCTCATTGTTAAAGGCAAATTACAGTAAAGGTAGTAAATCAACCAGATATAAAGCTAAGAGTAAGGTTAAAAGACAAAAGTAGTAAAATCATCCATGTTGACAATAAGTAGATAAGGGATACACAAGACAAAAAGATGTAAAATATGATGTCAAAAACAGTAAACATGATGGGAGGGGCAGTAAAATGTACGGTTGTTAAAATATGTTTGAAATTAAGAGATCAGCATCTTAAAATAATCATAGATACACACATACATACATACACACACACATACATACATAGATGACTACATATGAACCTCATGATAATCACAAACCAAAAATCTATAATAGATACACAAAAATTAGGAAGGAGTACAAACATAACACTAACCATAGTCATTAAATCACATGGGAAGAGTGCAAAAGAAAAAGGAAGGAATAATAAAGAACTGCAAAAGCAAACCAAAAACAAGTAACAAAACAGCAATAGGTACATACCTATTAATAAGTATAAATGTAAATGGAAGAAATGTTCCAATCAAAGGACATAGGCTGAATGGATTCAAAAACAAGACTCATATCTAAGCTGCCTATGAGAGACTCACTTCAGATCTAAAGACACACAAAAACTGAAAGTGAAGGGTTGGAAAATCATATTCCATGCAATGAAATGAAAAGAAAGCCAGGGTAGCAACACTTATATAAGAAAAAATAAACTTTAAAACGATAGTAAAAAGAGACAAGGAAGAACATTCATAATGATCAAGGGAACAATCAAAAAAGAAGATACAACAATTATAAATATATATGCACCCAACATAGGAGCACCAAATTACATAGGAGATGTCCACAAAGATAAAAGGAGAAATTGACATTAACAAAATGATAGTAAGAGATTCTGACACCCCACTTAGATCAATGAACAGATCATTCAGACAGAAAATCAATAAGGAAACACTGGCCTTAAATGACACTTAGGCCTAACGTCCATTTCCTTCCCAAACAGCAGAATACACTTTCTTTTCAAGTGCATATGGAACATTCTCCAGGATACATCACATGCTCAGTCACAAAACATGTCTCAGTACATTTAAGAAAACTGAAATCAGATCAAGATCTTTCCTGACCAAAATGCTCTGAGACTAGAAATCAACTAAAAGAGAAAAACTGCAAAAAACACAAAAACATGAAAGCTAAACAAAATGTTACTAAAGAACCAATGGATCCCAACTCGAGGATGGAAGATGCCTTAGAGGACTGGGGCAGGGAGGGTGGGGGGGACTCGAGGGGGGGCATCAAGGAAGGGAGGGAATATGGGGATATGTGTATAAAAACAGTTGATTGAACCTGGTGTACCCCCCCCCAAAAAAAATAATAAATTAAAAAAAAAAAAAAGAACCAATGGATCATTGAAGAAATCAAAGCAGAAATAAAATTACCTGGAGACAAAAGAATATGAGAGTATAATAATCCAGAATCTATGAGATGCAGCAAAGTACTTTTAAGAGGAAAGTTTACAGTTTTAAAAGCCTACCTCAGTAAACAAGAAATATCTCAAATAAACAACATAATCTCACACCTAAAGAAACTAGAAAAAAAAGAATAAATAAAACCCAAAGTTAGTAGAAGGAAATAAATCATAAATGTCATACATATCAGATCAAAAATAGAGACTAAAAAATAACAAAAAAGATAAACTAAGAGCTTGTTCTTTGAAAAGGTAAAGAAAATTGACAAACATTTAACAGACTCATCAAGAAAAAGAGAGGGTCTAAATCAATAAAATTAGAAATGAAAGAAGACAAATTACAACCAACACCACAGATATACAAAAGATCATAAGATATTACTATGAACAATTGCCAATAAAACGGACAATTTTGAAGAAAGCACATGCCTAGAAATGTACACTATCTCAAGAGTGAACCAGGGAGAAGTAGACAATATGAGCAGACCAACTACTGAATGAAATTGAATCAGTAATAATAAAAAAAAAAAGCTCCCAAGAAACAGAAGTTCATGCCTCACACATGAATTCTACCAAACATTTAGAGCAGAGTTAACACCTATCTATCACAAACAGTTCCAAAAAACTGCAGAGGAAGACATATTTCCGAACTTATTCTATAGGACCAGCATCACCCTGATGCCCAAATCTAAAAAGATAACACAAAAAAAGAAAATTACAGGCCAAAAATCACTGAAGAACATAAATGCAAAAATCCTCAATAAAATTTTAGCAAACCAAATTCAACAATACACATGATCATCTCAATAGATGCAGAAAAAGCTTTTGACAATATTCAACACCATTTATGATAAAAACTCTCCAGAAGGTGGGCATAGAGGGAACCTACCTCAACATAATAAAAGTCATATGTGACAAACCCACAGCAAATATCATTCTCAATGGTGAAAAACTGAAAGCATTCCTTCTAAGATCAGGAACAAGACTAGGATGTCCACTCTCTCCACTACTATTCAACATAGTTTTGGAAGTCCTAGCCACAGCAATCAGAGAAGAAAAAGAAATAAAAGGAATCCAAACTGGAAAATAAGTAAAACTGTCACTGTTTGCAGATGACATGATACTATACATAGAAAATCCTAAAGATGCCACCAGAAAACTACTTGAGCTAATCAATGTATTTGGTAATGCTGCAGGATATAAAATTACCATAGAGAAATCTCTTGCATTTCTATACACTTACAACAAAAGATCAGAAAGAGAAATTAAGGAAAGAATCCCATTCACCATTGCAACAAAAAGAGGAAAATACCTAGGAATAAACCTGACCAAGGAGGTAAAAGACCTGTACTCAGAAAACTACAAGACACTCATGAAAGAAATCAAAGACGACACAGACAGATGGAGAAATATATCATGTTCTTGGATTGGAAGAATCCACATTGTGAAAATGACTATACTACCCAAAGCAATCTACAGATTCAATACAATCCCTATCAAATTACCAATGGCATTTTTCACAGGACTAGAACAAAAAAAATTACGATTTATATGGAAACGCAAAAGACCCCAATAGCCAAAGCAATCTTGAGAAGGAAAGAGGGAGTTGGTGGAATCAGGCTTCCTGAATTCAAACTATACTCCAAGGCTACAGTGATCAAGACAGTATGGTACTGGCACAAAAACAGAAATATAGATCAATGGAACAGGATAGAAAGCCCAGAAATAAACTATGGTCTACTAATCTATGACAAAGGAGGCAAGGATATGCAATGGAGAAAAGGCAGCCTCTTCAATAAATGGTGCTGGGAAAGCTGGACAGCTACAAGTAAAAGAATGAAATTAGAGCACTTCCTAACACCGTGCACAAAAAAAAACTCAAAATGGATTAAAGACCTAAATGTAAGGCCAGACACTATAAAACTCCTAGAGGAAAACAGGAAGAACACTCTGTGACATAAATCACAACAAGATCTTTTTTGATCTACCCACTAAAGTAATGGAAATAAAAACAAAAATAAAAAAGTGAGACAATGAAACTTCAAAGCTTCTGCACAGCAAAGGAAACTGTAAGCAAGATGAAAAGACAACCCTCAGAATGGGAGAAAATATTTGCAAACGAATCAACAGACAAAGGATTAATCTCCAAAATGTATAAAAAGTTCATCCAGCTCAATATCAAAAAAAAAACAAACAACCCATCAAAAAATGGGCAGAAGACCTAAATAGCATTTCTCCAAAGAAGACATACGGATGGCCAAGAGGCACCTGAAAAGCTGCTCAACATCACAAATTATTAGAGAAATGCAAATCAAAACTACAATGAAGTATCACCTCACACCAGTTAGAATGGGCATCATCAGAAAGTCTACAAACAATAAATGCTGGAGAGGGTGTGGAGAAAAGGGAACCCTCTTGCACTGTTGGTGGGAATGTAAATTGATACAGCCACTTTGGAGAACAGTATGGAGGTTCCTTGCAAAACTAAAAATAGAATTACCGAGAGGAGAAAAAGATGGCGGCGAAGTAGAGAGACGTGGAGTGCATCCCTCTCCACAGATGCATTGGGAATGCACGGAAGGACACAGTCATTCCCACAGAGAACCAGCTGAACACCAGCAGACGGCCTCGGACACCGGAAAGGGCTGCGGAGAACCTGACATAGCCGACTGAATATTCGTCTAATCCAATACTTGGACATTAGTCTGAGGCTTGGACAGTCTTCTATAAACACCTCTATCACCAGGACAAGCAACCCCAAAAGCTTGGACAACCATGAGGAAACAAAGAAACACCATGCAGGCAAAGGAGCAGGAAAAAAACCCACAAGACCAAATAAATGAGGAGGAAATAGGAAAAATGCCTGAAAAAGAATTTAGAGTAATGATAGTAAAAATGATACAAAATCTCGATAACAAATTAGAGAAAGTACAAGAAACAGTTCATAAGAACTCAGAAAAACAAACAGCAATGGATAACAAAATAACTGAAATTAAAAATATTCTAGATGCTCTAACCAGCAGAATGACTGAGGCAGAAGAACGAATAAGTGAGTTGGAAGATAGAATGGAAGAAATAAACGCCACAGAGCAGGAAAAAGATAAAAAAATAAAAAGATTAGAAGACAGTCTCAGAGACCTCAGTGATAACCTTAAACGTACCAACATTCGAATTATAGGCATCCCAGAAGAAGAAGAAAACAAGAAAGGGTCTGTGAAAATATTTGAAGAGGTTCTAGTGGAAAACTTCCCCAACATGGGAAAGGAAATAATTCACCAAGTCCAAGAAGCACAGAGAGTCCCATACAGAATAAACCCAAGGAGAAATACACCAAGACACATATTAATCAAACTAACGACAATTCAACACAAAGAAAAAATATTAAAAGCAGCAAGAGAAAAGCAACAAACAACATATAAGGGAAAACCCATCAGGATAACAGCTGACCTTTCTACAGAAACTCTGCAGGCCAGAAGGGAATGGCAGGATATCCTGAAAGTCCTGAAAGAGAGAAACCTACAGCCAAGAATACTTTACCCAGCAAGAATCTCATTCAGATTTGAGGGAGAAATCAAAAGCTTTCCAGACAAGCAAAAGTTAAGAGAATTCAGCACCACCAAACCAGCCTTACAACAAGTGCTAAAGGAACTTCTCTAAGTAGGAAACACAAGAAAAGGAAAACACCTACAAATACAAACCCAAAACAATTCAGAAAATGGTAATTGGAACACACATGTCAATAATCACTTTAAATGTCAATGGATTAAATGCTCCAACCAAAAGACACAGACTGGCTGAATGGATACAAAAACAAGACCCTTCTATATGCTGCCTACAAGAAACCCACTTCAGACCAAGGGATACATATAGACTGAAAGTGAAGGGATGGAAAAAGATATTCCATGCAAATGGAAGTCAAAAGAAAGCTGGAGTAGCAATACTCATATCAGACAAATTAGACTTGAAAGTAAAGACTATTAAAAGAGACAAGGAAGGGCACTACATAATGATCAAGGGATCCATCCAAGAAGAACATATCACAATGGTAAATATCTATGCCCCCAATATAGGAGCACCTCAATACATAAGGCAAATGCTAACAGCTATAAAAGGGGACATCGACAGTAACACAATTATAGTGGGAGACTTGAACACCCCACTTACATCAATGGACAGATCATCCAAACAGAAAATAAATAAAGACACACAAGCTTTAAATGACACATTAGACCATCTCGACTTAATTGATATTTATAGGACATTCCATCCAAAAACGACAGACTACACGTTCTTCTCAAGTGCACATGGAACATTTTCCAGGATAGATCATATCTTGGGTCACAAATCAAACCTCAGCAAATTCAAGAAAATTGAAATCATATCAAGCATCTTCTCAGACCACAACGCCATGAGACTAGATATCAATTACAGGAAAAAAACTGCAAAAAATACAAACACATGGAGGCTAAACAATTCACTATTAAACAACCAAGGAATCATTACAGAAATCAAAGAGGAAATCAAAAAGTATCTAGAAACAAATGACAACGAAAACACAACAACCCAAAACCTATGGGACGCAGCAAAAGCAGTTCTAAGAGGGAAGTTTATAGCAATACAGTCCTACCTTAAGAAACAAGAAAATGATCGAATAAACAACCTAACCTTACACCTCAAACAACTAGAGAAAGAAGAACAAAGAAACCCCAAAGTGAGCAGAAGGAAAGAAATCGTAAAGATCAGAGCAGAAATAAATGAAAAAGAAAGGAAAGAAACCATAAGAAAAATAAATAAAACTAAAAGCTGGTTCTTTGAGAAGATTAACAAAATTGATAAACCATTAGCCAGACTCATCAAGAAAAAAAGGGAGAAGATGCAAATCAACAGAATTAGCAATGAAAAAGGAGAAGTCACAACGGACACCTCAGAAATACAAAACATCATGAGAGACTACTACAAGCAACTATATGCCAATCAATTGGATAACCTGGAAGAAATGGATACATTCTTAGAAAAATACAATCTTCCAAGACTGAACCAGGAAGAAATAGAAACCATGAACAGACCAATCACAAGTACAGAAATTGAGGCAGTGATTAAAAATCTCCCAACACACAAAGCCCAGGACCAGATGGATTCACAGGCGAATTCTATCAAACATTTCGAGAAGAGTTAACACCTATCCTTCTCAAACTCTTCCAAAATATTGCAGAAGGCGGAGCACTCCCAAACTCATTCTATGAGGCTACCATCACCCTGATACCAAAACCAGGCAAAGATGTCACAAAAAAAGAAAACTACAGACCAATATCACTGATGAATATAGATGCAAAAATCCTCAACAAAATACTAGCTAACAGACTGCAACAGCACATTAAAAAAATCATACACCACGATCAAGTGGGGTTTATCCCTGGGATGCAAGGATTCTTCAATATACGCAAATCAATCAACGTGATACATCATATCAACAAATTGAAGGATAAAAACCATATGATCATTTCAATAGATGCAGAAAAAGCTTTTGACAAAGTTCAACATCCATTTATGATAAAAGCTCTCCAGAAAATGGGCATAGAAGGAAATTACCTCAACATCATAAAAGCCATATATGACAAACCAAAAGCCAACATTGTTCTCAATGGAGAAAAACTGGAAGAATTCCCTCTAAGAACAGGAACAAGACAAGGGTGTCCACTCTCACCACTGTTATTCAACATAGTTTTGGAAGTATTAGCCACAGCAATCAGAGAAGAAAAAGAAATTAAAGGAATCCAAATTGGAAAAGAAGAAGTAAAATTATCACTCTTTGCAGATGACATGATACTATATATAGAAAACCCTAAAGACTCTACCAGAAAACTGCTAGCACTCATTGATGAGTTTAGTAAAGTAGCAGGATACAAAATTAATGCACAGAAATCTCTTGCATTCCTATACACTAACAACGGAAGAGCAGAAAGAGAAATTAAGGAAACTCTCCCATTCACCATTGCAACCAAAAGAATAAAATACCTAGGAATAAACCTGCCTAAGGAGGCAAAAGATCTGTATGCAGAAAACTTTAAGACATTGATGAAAGAAATCAAAGATGACATAAACAGATGGAGGGATATACCATGTTCCTGGATTGGAAGAATCAACATCGTGAAAATGACTGTACTACCCAAAGCAATTTACAGATTTAATGCAATCCCGATCAGATTACCAATGGCATTTTTCACAGAACTAGAGCAAGAAATCTTACGATTTGTATGGAAACGCAAAAGACCCCGAATAGCCAAAGCAATCTTGAGAAGGAAAAATGGAGTTGGTGGAATCAGGCTTCCTGACTTCAAACTATACTACAAGGCCATAGTGATCAAGACAGTATGGTACTGGCACAAAAATAGAAAGGAAGATCAATGGAACAGAATAGAGAACTCAGAAGTAAGCCCAAACACATATGGGCACCTTATCTTTGACAAAGGAGGCACGAGTATACAATGGAAAAAAGACAGCCTCTTCAATAAGTGGTGCTGGGAAAATTGGACAGCAACATGTAAAAGAATGAACTTAGAACACTTCCTAACACCATACACAAAAATAAACTCCAAATGGATTAAAGACCTACATATAAGGCCAGACACTATCAAACTCCTAGAGGAAAACATAGGCAGAACACTCTTTGACATACATCAAAGCAACATCCTTTTTGACCCACCTCCTAGAATCATGGAAATAAAATCAAGAATAAACGAATGGGACCTCATGAAACTTAAAAGCTTTTGCACAGCAAAAGAAACCATAAACAAGACTAAAAGGCAACCCTCAGAATGGGAAAAAATAATTGCCTATGAAACAACGGACAAAGGATTAACCTCCAAAATATACAAGCAGCTCATGCAGCTTCATACCAAAAAAGCAAATAACCCAATCCACAAATGGGCAGAAGACCTAAATAGACATTTCTCCAAAGAAGACATACAGATGGCCAACAAACACATGAAAAGATGCTCAACATCACTCATCATCAGAGAAATGCAAGTGAAAGCCACAATGAGGTATCACCTCACACCAATCAGAATGGCCATCATCACAAAGTCTGGAAACAACAAATGTTGGAGAGGGTGTGGAGAAAAGGGAACTCTCCTGCACTGTTGGTGGGACTGTAAGTTGGTACAGCCACTATGGAAAACAATTTGGAGGTTCCTTAAAAAACTACAAATAGAACTACCATATGATCCAGCCATCCCACTCCTGGGCATATACCCAAAGAAAACCATAATCCCAAAAGAAACTTGTACCATAATGTTTATTGCAGCACTCTTTACAATAGCCAGGACATGGAAGCAACCTAAATGCCCATCAACAAATGAATGGATACAGAAGATGTGGCATATATATACAATGGAATATTACTCAGCTCTAAAAAGGGATGAGATGGAGCTATATGTAATGAGGTGGATAGAACTACAATCTGTCATACATAGTGAAGTAAGTCAGAAAGAGAAAGACAAATATTGTATGCTAACTCACATATACGGAATCTAAAAATGGTACTGATGAACTCAGTGACAAGAACAGGGAAGCAGATACAGGGAATGGACTGGAGAACTCGAGGTATGGGAGGGGGCGGGGGGTGAAGGGGAAACTGAGAAGAAGCGAGAGAGTAGTACAGACATATATATACTACCAACTGTAAAATAGTCAGTGGGAAGTTGCTGTATAACAAAGGGAGTCCAACTCGAGGATGGAAGATGCCTTAGAGGACTGGGGCAGGGAGGGTGGGGGGGAATCGAGGGGGGGGGCGTCAAGGAAGGGAGGGAATATGGGGATATGTGTATAAAAACAGTTGATTGAACCTGGTGTACCCCCCAAAAAAATAAAAAAAATAAAAAAAAAAAAAAAAAAATAGAATTACCATATGACCCAGCAATCCCACTGCTGGGCATATACCCAGAGAACACCATAATTCAAAAAGACACATACACTCCAATGTTCATTGCAGCACTCTTTACAATAACCAGGACATGGAAGCAACCTAAATGCCCATCAACAGATGAATGGATAAAAAAGATGTGGTACATGTATACAATGGAATATTACTCAGCTGTAAAAAGGAATGAAACTGGGACATTTGTAGAGACATGGATGGACCTAGAGACTCTCATACAGAGTGAAGTGCGTCAGAAAGAGAAAAACAAATATTATATATCGACATATGTGGAATATAGAAAAATGGTACAAATCAACCAGTTTGCAAGGCAGAAATAGAGACACAGATGTAGAGACCAAACATATGGACACCAAGTGGGGAAAGTTGGGAGGGTTGGGGGGGAATGAATTGGGAGATTGGGATTGCCATATATACATTACTAATAAGAGAAAAAATACCAAATTGTACACTCTAAATATATGTAGTTTATTGTATGTTATCTATACCTCAATAAAAGTTCTCAGAAAAAAAAAAGAAAGAAAATAACCTGGGGGGGTGGGGGGGACAATGCATTTAAAGGTTCATGCACCATGATCAAGTGAGATTTATACCAGGGATGGAAGGATGGTTCATCAACATTGACAAATTGAAGAATAAAAATCATATGATTGTCTTAATAGATGCATAATATGGATATGGAACATGCATACCTCAACATAATAAAGGGTCATGTAGGACAAGCCCATGTCATGCTCAATGGTGAAAATCTCTTAGATCAAGAACAAGGCAAGGAAGCCCAATCTCACCAGTTTTATTCAGCATAATATTGAAAGTCCCAACCACAGCAATAACACAAGAGAAAGAAACAAGAAAGCATCCAAATTGAAATGGAAGAAGTAAAACTTTCATTGTTTGCAAATGACATGATACTGTGCAGAGAAAATCCTAAATATGCTACCCCAAAACTACTAGAACTAATCAATGACTTTGGTAAAGTTGCAGGATACAAAATTAATACATAGAAATCTGTTGCATTTACATACACTAGCAATGAATTTCAGAAAGAGAAATTAAGAAAATAATCTATAAGACACTGATGAGAGAAGTTGCTGATGACACAAACAGATGGAAAGATACACCATGTTTGTGGGTTGGAAGAATTAATATTGTTAAATTACCATATAAATCAGAGCAATCTACAAATTCAATGCAATCCCTATCAAAATACCAATGGCATTTTTCACTGACCTAGAAGAAATAATTCTAAAATGGCAAGGAAATGCAAAAGACCCTGCATAGCCAAAATAAAATTGAGAAAGAAGAATAAAGCTGGAGATATCACACTCCCTGATTTGAAACTATACTACAAAGCTATAGTAATCAAAACAATATGGTACTGGCACAGAAACAGACATATAGATCAATGGAACAGAATAGAGAGCCCAGAAGTGAACCTACATTTATATGATCAAATAATCTGTGATAAAGTAGGCAAGAATATACAATGGGCAAAAGACAGCATCTTCTACAAATGGTGTTTAGAAAGCTGGACAGCTACATGCAAAATAACCTGGACTACTCTCTCACCCTGTGCACAAAAGTTAATTCAAATGAATTAAAGACTTAAATGTAAGACCTGAAACCATAAAACTCCTAGAAGAAAAGAGATGCAGTAAGCTCTTAGAATCAATCTTAGTAATTTTTTATTAATCTTTCTCCTCAGGCAAAGGTAATAAAAGCAAAAATAATCAAATGGGACTATATGAAACTAAAAAGCTTTTATCCCCATGAAGGAAACTAGCAACAAAATCTAAATGAGATGATGGATGTTCACCAAACATATTGTAATACTCATGTCCTGATGTATATAAGTCAAATCATTATGCTGTACACCTTAAATTTGTACAGTGCTTTATGTCAATTATATCTCAATGAAACTTAAGGAAAATAAATAAATAAAATACATTCTTACAGAAAAATAAAAAAGTATTTCTTCTTGCCCCCCAGGACATGGCCTTGCTCACTCCTTGCCACATTCTTGCCCAGACTGTAGTAGTAACTTCTGAACTGGCCTCTTCTTTTTTTTTTTAAACTCTCTTTTTGCCCCATCTTAATCCATCTGTCAGTGCCCTTTTAAAAGTCTAATCATACCACTCACTTTGATTAAATTATTTGATTCCAATTGACAAAAAGATAAAGTAGACATTTCTTAGACTATCACATGAGGATTTTCATTTTTTAGTCTGATTTTTTTCATAATGAGCTATATTCTAGCCAGAGGAACTATTCAGTTTTCTGAGCAGTTTAGTAACTAAGAAATTTTGTAACATACTCTTAACACCTCGAATTTTTATTGCAAATAGCATTTCTTTAACTGAAATTTTCCTCCTTTGTCTTTTTTACTTGTCTTTTTTACTTGTCTTTTTTACTTGTGTTACCTTTGAGATTTAGTCTCTAAGTTTTATCCTCTATTATATAAGTCTCTGATAACTTTTGCCAGTTAACCACTCCCCCCCAGCTATTTTATTGCATTTTCTTTATTTATTGCATGTCTACCTCTAAATTTAGCTGATAGAGACTAGAGATCTGAGCTAGTCATCTCAGTATTTCTTGCAACCTAATTATCTACGGCAGTTAGAACAATGTCTGACACATAGCAATATGTGTTTGTGGGATAAATAAATGAATGAAGAGGAGTCCACACCAAAACTCTTACAGAAGATTTTACATATTCTATCTGATGGCAAGCAAATGCTACTCTACAAAAAGATTTACTCTAGTATGGAGATATTATTTACCCAAGATCAAATATTCAGTGTCAGTATAAAATCCTGAGTTTAACATTACATATGTAGTTGGTGATGGAACTGGTGAAAGGACTGGTGTTTGAAATGCTTATGTTGCAGGAAGGGAGACTCCTTCCAGGGCCCAAGAGTAGGCTCTTGTCTAACACTCAAAAATGAATTGTTGGAGGAGACACATGTGCTGACAAAGCAAGAGACTTTACTGGGAAGGGGTGCCCAGAGCAGAGAGCAGGAGGGTAATGGAAGCTTGGAGGACTGCTCTGCCACATGGCTCGCAGTCTCAGGTTTTATGGTAATGGGATTGGTTTCTGGGTTGTCTCTGGACAAACATTCTGACTCAGGGTCCTTTCTGGCGGCGTGTGCATCTCTCAACCAAGACAGATTCCAGCAAGGAGAATTCTAGGAGGTGGGTAGGACATGTGGACTT
Source organism: Hippopotamus amphibius kiboko (assembly GCF_030028045.1). Classification (NCBI taxonomy): domain Eukaryota; kingdom Metazoa; phylum Chordata; class Mammalia; order Artiodactyla; family Hippopotamidae; genus Hippopotamus; species Hippopotamus amphibius. The sequence continues at coordinate 128,863,329 of NC_080190.1, forward strand.
GTGTCTCTTTTTGACCTTTCCTGTATTCTTCTGTTTGGTGGTGGCTTGTTTGTTCCATGTTCCTTACCAGGATTTCCTGTCATAAAATAACTCATGCAAATTGTTATTGTCTGCCTGGCCAGGGTGGGCAGTTTCAGTCTGTGTTTCCCCTAACACTTACACTAGTGTCCCTCTTGTCTATCAACCTGACTGCTACTTAAAGGAGGAGTGAATTATGAAGTTTATTTACGTCGTTTTGACATATACCATATGTATGTAGTCAAAGATTTTCAGTTAACTAATGTTTGCAGTTGATTTTTATTAGTCTTCAACTTCAAGAGGTTTACTTATATTCCTATTTCATCTAAACTTTTAAAAATAGGAGTGAATGTTGAATTTTATTAAATTCCCATTTAGTATTTGTTAATATGATGGTTTTTCTCCTTTAAAATATGATGTAGTGTTATATTGATTTATTGCTTGACATTGGACCATTCTTGAACTCCTGTACCATATCTTCCTTGGTCAAGGCATTATTCTTCTGATAGTAATGTATTATATCTGCTAACAGTTCATCTGGTTCTTTTGAAGTTACTTCACTATAATAATGGGTTTCTATTGTTTACATGTAAATATTAAGCAATATAACTCTTCATTATATTTCAGAAATCATTTGAAACAAGCATTGAATCAAACTTAACCCAAAAGCTGAATTTAGATATGGAAGTTCTAGAAGGTCTACCAAGTCAGGAATATGACAGCTAACATTTATTAAGTGTTTAATTTGTGCCAGTTACTCTTTTAACTGCTTTATATTTATTAACCCATTTAAATCCTATGACATTCCTATGAAACAGAAATTATTATTATCCCCATCTTGGCACTGAGGAACTGAGACACATAGATGCCAAGTACTCAGGGTCACAAAGATGGTAAATGGTGGATTTCAACTAAAGCATTCTGGCTTTAGTTAGCCAGAGCCTATGTTCTTTAGAATTATGCAGTATTCCCCCAACATGACACTGGGGAACACAAATCCCAAGAACAATCTGTTTAGAGACGAAAATCTTGACAATCATTGTTAACATATAATTGACCATTTAAACAATGTAGAATGTATAAGAGAAAATACCGTAACAACATATCATCTATTAATATAACAATACAGATTGGGGAATAACTGTATTTATTTAAAAACTTAAATATTACCAAAATAATAATACTTTTTTTCATCTTTTCAGCAATCTTGACACAGAAGAACTATGTGGTAAGTTTCTTTAAGGCCAAACCCATTACTTGCTTTAGAATAAAAAAGAACACTCTCTTAAATATTTCTACAAACCCTGAAACTAATGTCATAGATTAGGAGTTCTGGAATAAAGTAATAGATAGTTGAATTCTCAAGGAATTTATCTTTATTCATGAGTTTTGCTCAAGCATGTATTTCACTGAGAAAGAGTTGGCCCTTTGTTCATAGGAGGAGAATTATTATTGCAATTAGTACAATGTTTCACAAGAATATATTCCACAAGCCTGAATATATTTTTAAATTGTTGTTTAATACAACTTCATTATTCACTTCAAATATATTGTGCAGAGCCTTTTGTTATTTTTTTGCAAAGCTGATCTCTTGATATGTAAAAACAATTTTGTCCCATACCTTGCCTAAACCATTTCTGGGATGTCACTTGCAAAACAAGTGATTCAGTGGGGAGAGATGTCTTAGCAAATTCCTGATTTAGTGGCCTCTTCATTTATTTTCTTCATTTTTGTGAGTGGAAACAAAAGTAATAGGCTAGAAATATGAAAAAGCAAATGTTTTTGAGATTTATTCTTTGTTTAAAAGTTTGTCTTCTGTAATAATAGAACTAGATTAGGAACCTACTCTGTATTTATTTTAAAAGTTTGATTATGGTTTTCTCCCATAGTTTTAGTCAGGGAACTAGTTAGGGGGTTTTAATTCAACCTAATTGCTCTGTATTTTTAAACCCAGTGATTGTACTTCCAATTGTGTGTTATAATCCTTCCCCTCTGTTCAAGAATATGCATTTTAATTTCGAAAGTGAAGTTTCATTTCCTATTGTTTTGTGAACAAAAAGTAAACATATTCTAATCAAAATGGATTCTAATCAAAATAAAATTCTTCAGTCCCAGCAAGTGCAATATGTAGACTCACACCCAGCACAAATTCTCTCATTTATGTGGAAGGCGCAGTGTTTGATTGACATGGAAAATGGATTTCGTGTGCTCTTTGGTAGAAGCCAGTTAAAAGGTCCAAGTATCTAAAACTTTCATTCTGTTGCTTTTACTTAGTTTGTCAGTTTATTAAGTTATGGATCTAGAATTCAAAACAGATATTTCTTATTTTATTTATGAAAGTAATATTTAGCTATTTTTTAAATTTAGCAACACAGAATTATGTAGGTGTATAAGATAAAATGTTTCATGCACCTCTCTTTTCCCTGATACTGATCTCCACTGCTAAGCTGCTTGGAATGTATTCATCCAGGCATTTTTACACATGTAATGGCATTGACATATATGTGTATATTTTCTTCCAACAATGAGGTAATACTGTAAGATTAGTACAAGTGCACACTATCTCATTTTATTAAAAAGGCTGCATAGTGCCCCATTTACATGAAAATTTTCAACCAAATCCCTTTTAGGGGGTTTTCAGGTTGTTCCCAACTTTCCACTGGAACAAACAGCACTGAAGTAAATATCCTTGTTTGTATTCTCTTTGCCTTCTTGTACAAGTAGCTCTGTAAGATAGATTCCCAAAAGTGTAGTTACTTGGTCAGAGGTTCTTCCAGTGTTCACACCCACCAGCAGCATATTGGCAAGTCAAGATTACTCACTTTCCTAAATAGTACCTTTAGGCTTTAACTTATTCCTACCAATCAATACATTACTTGACTTTAATTAGGTAATTGTGTTTGAACTCTGGCATTGAGTCTTTGGCATTCTATTTGTGCCATCTTTTATCTGTGATCTAAAATCTATTGGGGGCATAATTTTTACTTTCCTGATCTTACACAGCTTATAACTGTTTTTGTACTCTTACTCATTTTTCTTTATTGGAATATAATCGCTTTACAGGGTCATGTTAGTTTCTACTGCACAATGAAGTGAATCAGCTATATGTATACATATATCCCCTCCCTCTTGGACCTCCCTCTCACAAAGTGTCCCCATCCCATCCCTCTAGGTCATCACTGAGCTGAGCTCCCTGTACTATACAGCAGATTCCCACTAGTTATCTATTTTACACATGGTAGTGTGTATATGTTAATCCTAATCTCCCAATTTGTCCCACCCTCCACTTTCCCCTCTGTATCCACATGCCCATTCTCTATGTTTGCGTCTCTCTTCCTGCTCTGGAAATAGATTCATCTGTATCATTTCTCTAGATTCCACATATATGCATTAATATATGATATTTGTTTTTTCATTCTGACTTACTTCACTCTATATGACAGACTCTAGGTCAATCCACATCTCTACAAATGACCCAATTTCTTTCCTTTTTATGGCTGTGTGATATTCCATTGTACATATGTGCCACATCTTCTTTATCCTTTTCTTTGCTGATGTCCTGCCTATTGTAAATAGTGCTACAATAAATATTGGGGTACATGTGTCTTTTTGAATTATGGTTTTCTCAGAGTATATGCCCAGCAGTGGGATTGCTGGGTCACATGGTAGTTCTATTTTTAGATTTTTAAGGAATTTCTAGACTGTTCTCCAGAGTGGCTGTATCAATTTACATTCCCACCAACAGTGCAAGAGAGTGCCCTTTTCTCCACATCCTCTCCAGCATTTATTGTTTGTAGACTTTTTGATGATGGCCATTCTGACCAGTGTGAGATACCTCACTGTAGTTTTGATTTGCATTTCTCTAATAATTAGTGATGTTGAGCATCTTTTCATGTGCCTCTTGGATGTCTGTAAGTCTTCTTTGGAGAAATGTCTATTTAGGTCTTCCACCCTTTTATGATTTTTTTTTTTATATTGAGCTCCATGAGCTGTTTGTATATTTTGGAGATTAATCCATTGTCTGTTGCTTTGTTTGCAAATATTTTCTCCCATTCTGAGGGCTATCTTTTAGTCTTATTTATGGTTTCCTTTGCTGTGCAAAACATTATAAGTTTCATTAGGTCCCATTTGTTTATTTTTGTTTTTATTTTCATTACTCTAGGAGGTGGGTCAAAAAAGATCTTCCTGTGGTTTATGTCAAAGAGTGTTTTTCCTGTGTTTTCCCCTAAGAGTTTTATAGTATCCACTCTTACATTTAGGTCTTTAATCCATACTGGGTTTATTTTTGTGAATGGTGCTGGGAGTGTCCTATTTTCTTTCTTTTACGTGTAGCTGTCCAATTTTCCCAGGACCACTTATTGAAGAGGCTGTCCTTTCTCCATTGTAAATCCTTGCCTCCTTTGTCATATATTAGGTGACCATAGGTGTGTGGGTTTATCTCTGGGCATCTATCCTGTACCATTGGTCTATATTTCTCTTTTTGTGCCGATTTCATATTGTCTTGATTACTGTAGTATGGACTGAAGTCGGGGAGCCTGATTCCTCCAGCTGTTTTTCTTTCTCAAGATTGCTTTGGCTATTCAGGGTCTTTGTGTTTCCATACAAATTTTAAAATTTTTTGTTCTAATTCTGTGAAGAATGCCATTGGTAATTTGGTAGGGATTGCTTTGAATCTGTAGATTGCTTAGTATAGTCATTTTCACAATATTGATTCTTCCAATCCAACAACACGGTATATCTCTCCATCTATTTGTGTCATCTTTCATAAATTTATCAGTATCTTACAGTTTTCTGAGTACAGTATTTTGCCTCCTTAGGTAGGTTTATTCCCAGGTATTTTATTCTTTCTGTTGTGATAGTAAATGCGAATGTTTCCTTAGTTTCTGTTTCTGGTCTTTTGTTGTTAGTTAATAGGAATGCAAGACATTTCTGTGCATTAATTTTGTATGCTGCACTTTACCAAATTCACCGACTAGCTCTAGTAGTTTTCTGGTGGCATCTTTAGGATTTTCTATGTATAGTATTATGTAATCTGCAAACAGAGACAATTTTACTTCTTTTCCAATTTGGATTCCTTTTTTCCCTTCTTCTTCTCTAATTACTGTGGCTAGGACTTCCAAAACTATGTTTAATAAGAGTGGTGAGAATAGACATCATTGTCTTATTCCTGATCTTAGAGGAAATGCATTCAGTTTTTCACTATTGAGAATAATGTTTGCTGTGGGTTTGTTGTATATGGCCTTTATTATATTCAAGTAGGTTCCCTCTAAGCCCACTTTCCGAAGAGTTTTTATCATAAATGGTGTTGAATTTTGTCAAAAGCTTTTTCTGCATCTATTGAGATGATCATATGGTTTTTATCCTTTAATTTGTTAACATGATGTATTTTGAAGAATCCTTGCATTCCTGGGGTAAATCCCACTTGATCTTGGTGTGTGATCCTTTTAATGTGTTGTTGGATTCTCTTTGCTAATATTTTGTTGAGGACTTCTGCATCTGTATCCATCAGTGATATTGGTTTGTACTTTTCTTTTTTTCTAGTATTTTTGGCTTTGGTATCAAAATGATGCTGGCCTCATAGAATGAGTTTGAGAGTGTTCCTCCCTCTGCAATTTTTCAGAAGAGTTTGAGAAAGATGTGTTAGCTCTTTTCTAAGCTTTAGATAGAATTCACCTGTGAAACAATCTGGTCCTGACTTTTGTTTGTTGGAAGATTTTTAAACATAGTTTCAATTTCAGTGCTTGTGATTGGTCTGTTCATATTTTCTAATTTTTCCTTGTTCAGTCTTGGAAAGTTGTACCTTTCCAAGAATTTGTCCATTTCTTCCCACTTGTCTGTTTTATTGGCATATAGTTGCTTGTAGTAGTCTCTTATGATCCTTTGTATTTCTGCAAGGTCCATTGTAATTTCTCCTTTTTCATGTCTAATTTTATTGATAAGTTCTCACCCTTCTTTTTTTGATTAGTCTGGCTAAAGGTTTATCCAATGTGTTTATCTTCTCAAAGAACAATCTTTTAGTTTTATTGATCTTTGCTATTGTTTTCTTCATTTCTATTTCAGTTATTTCTGCTCTGATCTTTATGATTTCTTTCTTTCCACTAACTTTGGGTTTTCTTTGTTCTTCTTTCTCTAGTTGCTTTGTGTGAGTTAGACTGTTTTTTTTGTGTGTGTGTGATTTTTCTTATTTCCTGAGGTGAGATTGAATTGCTACAAACTTCCCTCTTAGAACTGCTTTTACTGTATCCCATAAGTTTTGGGTCATTGTGTTTTTGTTGTCATTTTTTCTATGTACTTTTTGATTTCCTCTGATTTCTTCAGTGATCTCTTGGTTATTTAGCAGCACACTGTGTGCTCCATGTGTTTGTGTTTTCTTATAGTTTTTTTTTCCCTGTAATTGATTTCTAATATCATAGTGTTGTGGTCAGAAAAAGATGCTTGATATGATTTCAATTTTTTGAGGTTTATTTTGTGACCCAAGATGTGATCTATGGAGAATATTCCATGTGCTTGAGAAGAAACTGTATTCTGCTGCTTTTGGATGGAATGTCCTATATATCAATTAAATCTATCTGGTCTGTTGTGTCATTTAAAGCTTGTCTTTCCTTATTTATTTTCTGTTTGGATGATCTGTCCATTGGTGTAAGTGGGGTGTTAAACTCCTCCACTATTATTGTGTTACTGTCTGTTAGCATTTGCCTTATATTTTGAGGTGCTCCTATGTTGTGTGCATAAATATTTATAATTGTTATATCTTCTTGGACTGATCCCTTGATTAGTATGTAGTACCCTTCCTTGTCTCTTGTAATAGTTTTTATTTTAAAGTCTATTTTGTCTGATATGTGTATTTCTTCCAGCTTTCTTTGATTTCTATTTGCATGGGATATCTTTTTCCATCCCCTCACTTTTAGTCTGTATGGGTCCCTAGGTCTGAAATGAGTCTCTTGTAGATAGCATATATACAGGTCTTGTTTTTGTATCCGTTCAGCCAGTCTGTGTCTTTTGTTGGAGCATTTAATCCATTTACATTGAAGTTAATTATCAATATAAATGTTCCTATTACCATTTTCTTAATTGTTTTGGGTTTCTTTTTGTAGGTCTTTTTCCTCTCTGGTTTTTCCCACCTAGAGAAGTTCCTTTAGCATTTGTTGTAAAGCTGGTTTGGTGGTGCTGAATTCTCTTAGCTTTTGCTTGTCTGTGAAGCTTTTGATTTCTCCATCGAATCTGAATGATATCATTGCTGAATAATCTTTGTTGTAGGTTTTTCCCTTTCAATACTCTAAATATATCCTGCCACTCCCTTCTGGCCTGCAAAGTTTCTGCTGAAAAATCTGATAACCTTATGTGGATTCCCTTGTATGTTATTTGTTGTATTTCCTTTGCTTTGTTTTACTTTTTTTCTCTGAATTTAATTTTTGTTAGTTTGATTAATATGTGTCTTGGGGTGTTTCTCCTAGGGTTTATCCTGTATGGGTCTTTCTGCTCTTCCTGGACTTGGGTGGCTACTTCCTTTCCCATGCTAGGGAAGTTTTTGACTATGATCTCTTCAAATATTTTCTCATACCCTTTCTGTTTGTTTTCTTCTGCGACCCTTATAATTGAAAAGTTGGTTCATTTAATGTTGTCCCAGAGGTCTCTGAGACTGTCTTCAATTCTTTTCAGTCTTTTTTCTTTATTCTGTTCCTTGGCAGTTATTTTTACCATTCTATCTTCCAGCTCACTTATTCGTTCTTCTGCCTCAGTTATTCTGCTTTTGATTCCTCCCAGTGTATTTTTCATTTCAGTTATTATGTTGTTCATTACTGTTGTTTTGTTTTTTAATTCCTCTAGGTCTTTGTTAAACATTTCTTAGGGCTCCCCTGGTGGTGTAGTGGTTAAGAATCTGCCTGCCAATGCAGGGGACACAGGTTCAGTCCCTGAGCTGGGAAGATCCCACATGCCATGGAGCAACTAAGCCCATGTGCCATAATTACTGATCCTGCACTCAAGCCTGTGAGCCACAACTAATGAGCCCACATGCCACAGCTCCTGAAGCCTGCATGCCTAGAATGCATGCTTCGCAACAAGAGAAGCCACTGCAATGAGAAGCCTGTGCACCACAATGAAGAGTAGCCCCCACTCATCACAGAGAAAGCCTGCATGCAGCAACAAAGACCCAACTCTGCCAATAAATAAATGCAAAAAAATTTTTTCTTGTATTTTCTCTATCCATGCCTCCATTCTATTTACAAGATTTTTGATCTTTACCATCATTACTCTGAATTCTTTTTCAGGGAGGTTGCCTATTTCCTCCTCATTTATTTGGTCTTGTAGGTTTTTACCTTGCTCCTTCATCTGTAACATATTTTTTTGTCGTCTCATTTTTGATGGGTGTGGCTATGTTCTTGTCTTACTAGTCATTTGGACTGAGGCTTCCAGCACTGTAGTTTGCAGGCTGTTGGATAGAGCCAGGTCTTGGTGCTGAGATGAAGACCTCACTCTGATTAATATTCCCTGGGGCCTGAGGTTCTCTGTTTGTTCAGTAGTTTGGAGTTGGCACTCCCACCAAAGGAGCTCAGGCCTGACCCCTGGCTTGATTATTGCTGAATTCTTTCATTGAGATTTGCAATTTTATTTGCACTTTGCAGAGCTATTCTCAGAAGACATGTAGAATGTAGTTTCAGACCCTCTTGAGTGGTTCTTTTAAACTTTGAATATCTTCTGTTCTTAACCCTTGCATTTATAGTCCACTCTCAGCCAAAAATGTTTTCTCTCCCCTTACTCATTTTTCCTGAACTATATTGCAAATCTTGAACTTGGTAGCTGAGTATTTTAAGACACTTATGGATGGGTGATGAATAATTGCAATGAAAGTTCACATAGCTAGAGTGAATGATCTGAAAGCATAAAGAAACATTAGGAGCAAGGTTGAATATATTCTGTAGTCTAAGTTTTCATCTACTTAGTTTTTGCCTACCAATTATTTTAAAAGTTAGCTAAATTCTATAAATAAGATATATAAGACAGGGTGCAAGAAACTCCAATAAAAATTGTATAAGCCTTATATTCCTTTAAAGTTCCTTTAAGTAGCTGTGCCCAAAGTCCCTCTAGTCAGACTGTAGAGGAGTACCAGCTTGCATTACCAGATCCTGGGCAGTGCTGAGGGACTTGTGCTAGCTGGGTCTGGGTGCTAGAAAATCAAAAGTCTCCATTCCAGACTGTTAGAGCTATGGCTGCTTGGCACATTTATAAAACCAACTAAAAGAGTTGTAAAACAGTTTGAGTGACACTGATCCATTTGCCCCCAAAATAACTCATTCTTAGATTTCCAACTGATGCCTTTATTCACAGCATGGGGGTTCTAACTCTCTGTTTTTCTCTCTGTCATCTCAGTTATTTTCTTTCCTATCCAGTACTCTGCTTGGGGAGTTATAGCAAGGTACACACTATGGGACTCATTTAAACTCATGAAAATGCTTTGTGAGATCATTTCCCAGTGTGGTCTTTGTGGCAGCTATGAGCTCTCTGGTTCTGACTTGGAATTCTTGGGCCAGACCTGAAAACTCAACAACTTGAAGGATTGAGATGCAGAATAGAAAAAACTCTGTAATTTGGTGATGTGACACCACCAATTAAGTACAGTAGGGAAGGGAGAAATTGACCTTTGTTTAGCTATTTTTTTGTGTGTGTGTGGCCGCATAGCCTGTGAGATTTTAGTTCCCTAACCAGAAATTGAACCCGTGTCCTTGGCAGTGAAAGTACAGAGTCCTAACCACTGGACCACCAAGGAATTCCCTGGTTAGCATTTTAATAGAGAAGATGTTGCATTGAACATCCACGAGGAGATAATTTGCTTTCTGAGAGGTAATTTATGAAATACATCTCTTTATAACTCTTTCTCTATTCTTTAATTATACTTAGTATCCAGACTCTTACTTTTCAAAGCCTCTTCACTTAAACTGAGGAGAATTGGTTCTCACACATTTTCATATGTGACATACAATGATATTTTGCTCTTGCCTGTGAAACCCTATTGGTTTGCAAATTGGGCCTTGTATATAGAGGGCACAGGGAGACTGAAGAAAGAGGCAGACCACTCCACATCGGTAGGTGGCAGGTTTAATAGACAAGGGAACTTACCCTTCCATGTAAGACTTACTTACAAGGCTTGTCTTGGGCAGCTACAAAATGAGTAGATCTCTGCATCATCACTCTATAATTATATATAGAGGCCTTAGTTGGATTTAGTCATGTATACCATCTAGATTGCTCTCTCAAAGTAGTGTCCTTGAAAATGGTTCCCACTGTGGAAATGGTGGGGAAAGCATACATTCCAAAGACAGGCAAGTGGATGAGGAGCCTCCAGTTGCCTGGGTATAGCTTGCAGGTCTATCAGTGGTCACAGCCTCTACATGACCTTCTCCAAACCCATATACAGGTTTCAATAAAAGTAGGTCTTTTCTCCTGGAAGTTATCCCAGTTACAAAGGACAAGAGTTTGAAGGAATAAATATTTGTTTTGAATTTTTCTTTCTCTCTAATGCTAAACACATTTGTCCAGCTCACATTGGTAACATGATTCAAATAAGGAACATGAGTCATAGTAACAGGAATAAAACATTAGTTCCAGCTTAGCCACTTCCAAAGTCATCATCGACCTTCCCTCTCTGCTTGCCATATCTTGGAGTATTCAGATATACTGCTAAAATTTCAGGCTTCTACCCACTTCTACCTCATAGCTTTGATATGACCTATGGTTCTTGTTCTGTGACTTATTACTCCTGGCAATTGATACTACTCTTGTCTCTCCTGATGGTGTATCACCAGTATTCCCCAAGCCTTCCACAGTGTATTCAGATAACCCTTTTAATAGAAAAATTTGAGGATGTCATTCTCCTTTTCAAAATTGTTCCATGGCTCCCCATCACCTATAGTGGTTCTCAAATCAATATGCCTATAATCTCCTAGTGAGCCTGTAAAAAAATGGTGAAACCTGGGCCTCAACCCAAAGATTCTGATTTAACAGATGAGAACTTAATAATATTCACATCTAAGAAGTACTCCAGAGCAGTGCTTCTCAAACTTAAATGTACCTATAACTCATGTAGGAGCTTATTAAAATGCAGATTCTAACTCAGTAGGTCTGAGGTGGGCTTGAGATGCTGCATTCCAACAAGTTCCTAGGTGATGCTGACGCTGCTCATCTACAGGCCAAAGTTTGAGCCGTGAGGCTCTAGGGAATTATCTGGAGGATCCAATGCAGATGGTCAAATACACTGACCTAGACTTAAGGATAAAATTTAGAGCACCTAGCAAGGAATATTTCCTACACATTCAGCTATCTCTTCTCCTTAAATATCTCCCAATCCTGTCTTTTATATCCTAGAAATTTTGAACTACATATACTCCTACAAACATTACAAGATATCACCTGTTTCCATGCCTTTGTTTACCCTCCCTCTGATTATTCAGTGGATTACTACTTAGCTGTTAATTCAGGCCTTGATGTCTCCTCTATGAAGCCCTCTCTGACTTACTCCACATGGAGTTTGGCATTATTTGCTCTGTACTTAAATTGCACATTTTACCTGACTCTTGAACCATTGTCTTGAACAATGATCATGTGTATGGCAGTTGCTTGTTGGAGTGTTTATTTCCCCTACCTGATTTCAGGCTCCTTAAATATAGGCTCTGTCTTTTCATCATTTCAAGTTCATATTCCAAGTTCCTAGTATAGCTCTTGACACATAGAAGGCACTAAATATGTGTGTTAAATCATGGAATGAGTAAATGAACCCTTATCACAATGAAGTGGAGAGGGAATTATCTCCTTTTATCTATGTTAAATGTCTCTGACTTTTTCACCTAACTTCCCTCTTTGAGTTCATTGGCACCCTACTTGCCCTGGCATGTGTGCTGCAGTGTGTAACTTTAAAACAGTTTGAATGACCCTGAGCTGTACCACCTCAAAATAAACCTTACAATTAGATTCACAACTTAAGCTCCTGTTCAGAGCTTGGGTATTGTAACTCTTCTCAGAGTTATTTCCTTTGTGATCTAATATGTTGCTTGGGGAGTAATTGTTTGTTTGTTTGTTTTTTCTAACTACTTGAATAGGTGAGAAGAATAAATGAAGAAAGGAGGGAAGGTAGGAAGAAAGAGGAAGGCAGGCAGGCAGGCAGGAAGGGTAGATAGTCACCTCTTAAGCCTCTAATCATCATCTTCTCATGTACTTTATCAGCACATACCTGTGTAGGTTTGATTTCATCACGTCTTCTTAAGCCAGTCATCTGTTGATGGGCATTTGGTTTGCTTCCATGATTTGGTTATTGGAAAGACAGCTGCCATGAACATTGTGATGCGTGTATCTCTTCAAATTAGTGTTTTTGTTTTTTCTGGATATATATCCAGGAGTGGAATTACTGGATCATATGGTGGTTCTATTTTTAGTTTTTTTAAGGAAACTCCATGCTGTTTTCCACAGTGGCTGTACCAATTTACATCCCCACCTGCAGTGTAAAATGGTTCTTTTTCCTCCACATCCTCTCCAACATTTGGTATTTAAAGACTTATTGATGATAACCATTCTGACAGGTGTGATGTGATACCTCATTGGGGTTTTTATTTGCATTTCTCTAATAATTAGCAATGTTGAGCATCTTTTCAAGTACCTGTCAGTGATCTGCTATGTCTTTGGAAATATTCAGGTCTTCTGCTCATTTTATGATTGAATTTTTGTTTTTTTGATACTGAGTTTTATGGGCTCTTTGTATGTTTTGAATATTAACCCATTATCAGTTGCATCATTTGCAAATATTTTCTCCCATTCCATAAGTTGTCTTTTGGTCTTATTGATTGTTTTCTTTGCTGTGTAAAAGCTTTTTAGTTTAATTAGGTCCCATTTGTTTATTTTTGCTTTTATTTCTTTTGCCTTAGGAAACTGAACCAAGAAAATATTGCTATGATTTATGTCAAAGAATGTTTAACCTATGTTCTCTTCTAGGAGTTTTATGGTTTCACTTCTTACATTTAGGTCTTTAAACCATTTTGAGTTGTATACGGTGTGAAGAAATGTACTAATTTCATTGTTTTGCATGTAACTGTCCAGTTTTACCAGCACCACTTGCTGAAGAGACTGTTTTCCCTTCATTGTATATTCTTGCCTCTTTTGTCATAGATTAACTGACCACAGATGTGTGAGATTATTTCTGGGCTCTCCCTTCTGTTACATTGATCTATGATTCTGTTTCTGTACCAGTACCACACTGTTTTGCTTACTCTAGCTTTGTAGTATAGTCTGAAGTCTGAGAAGTTTATGCCTTCAGTTTTTTCTCAGGATTGCTTTGGCTTTGGGTATTTTGTAGTTCGATATAAATTTTAGGGTTATTTGTTATAATTCTGTGAAAAATGTCCTGGGTATTTTGAAAGGGATTGAATTTAATCTGTAGATTGCTTTTGGTGGTATGGCCATTTTAATGGTATTAATTCTTTTATTCTAAGAGTATGGGATATCTTTCCATTTCTTTGAATCATCTTCATTTCCTTCATCAACGTTTTATAGTTTTCAGAGTATACATATTTTACCTCCCTGGTTGAGTTTATTCCTAGTTTTTTGTTTGTTTGTTTGTTTTGATGTGATTTTAAATGGAATTATTTTTTACTTTCTCTTTCTGATAGTTCACTATTGGTGTAGAAACACAACAGATTTCTGTATGTTAATTTTGTATCCTGCTACCTTGCTGAATTCATTTATTAGTTCTAATAGTATTTGTGTGGAGACTTTAGGGTTCTTTATATAGAGTACAATGTCATCTGCAAATAGTGACAGTTTTAGCTTTTTCCATCCCATCTGAATTCCTTTTATTTCTTTTTCCAGTCTGATTGCTGTAGCTAGGACTTCCAATACTATGTTAAATGCAACAGTGAGAGTGGGCATCCTTGTCTTCTTCCTGAAGAAGTGGGAAGGCTTTCAGCTTTCACCATTGCGTATTATGTTGGCTGTGCGTTTGTCATAAATGGCCTTTATTATGTTAAGACATGTTCCCTCTGTACCTACTTTGATGTGGTACATGAATCATTATAAAAGATGTTGAATTTTGTCAAATATTTTTTCTGTGTCTATTGAGATGATCATGTGGTTTTTGTTTTTCCTTTTGTTAATGTGTTCTTTCACATTGATTGATTTGCATATGTTAAGCCATCCTTGTGACACAAATGAATCCAACTTGATAGTGGTATATGATCCTTTTTCTGTATTGTTGGATTTGGTTTGCTAATATTTTGTTGATTATTTTTATATGTACATTTCATCAAAGATATTGGCCCGTAATTTTCTTTTTTGTGAGCCTTTTCTTTTGTGAGTCTTTTGTCTGATTTTTGTATCAGGTTAATGATATCAGGCTATCAGGCCTCATAGAATGAATTTGGGAATGTTCCTTCCTCTTCAATTTTTTGGAATAGTTTGAGAAGGATAGATATAAATTCTCCTTTATATGTTTGGTAGAATTCCCCAGTGAAACCATCTGACCCTAGACTTTTGTTTGCAGGGAGTTTCTAAAATTATTATTGCAGATTGTATTTCACTTCTAGTGATCAGTCATTCAAATTGTCTGTTTCTTCTTTACTTGATCTTGGCAAGCTGCATGTTTCTAGAAATTAATCCATTTTTTTCTGGGTTGTCCAATTTTTCAGCATGTAACTTTTCATAGTATTCTCTTATAAATTTTTTTTTTGGTGTCTCTGTGATCTCACTTGTTATTTCTTCTCTTTCATTTCTCTTTTTGTTCATTTGGGTCCTCTGTTCTTCTTGGTGAGCCAGGCTAAAGGTTTATCAATTTCATTTATCTTTTTGAAATACCTGCTCTTTGTTTCAGTGATCTTTTCTGTGTTTTTTTTTTTTTTTATCTCTATTTTGTTCATTTCCTCTCTGATCTTTATTATTTCCTTCCTTCAGCTGACTTTGGAATATATTTGTTCTTCTTTTTCTAATTCTTTTAGGTGTTAGGTTAGGTTGTTTATTTGAGATTTATTTTGTTTCTTGAGAAAGGCCTGTATTGCTATGGACTTCCCTCTAAAAACTGCTTTTGCTTCATCCCATGGATTTTGGAAATTTGTGTTTCCATTTTCCTTTGTCTTGAGGTATTTTCTGATTTCTTTTTTTTTATTTCATCATTGATCCATTGGTTTTTTAGTAACATACTGTTTGATCTCCACATGTTTGTTCTTTTCCTGTTTTTCTTTCTGTAGTTGATTTCTAGTTTCATGCTGTTGTGGTTGGAAAAGATGCTTGATATAATTTCTATTCTCTTAATTTGTTGAGATTTGTTTTGTGACCTAGTATGTGATCTATCCTGGAGAACATTGCATGTGCACTTGAAAAGAATGAGTATCCTGCTTTTTTTTTTTGGATGTAATGCCTTGTAGATGTCAGTTAAGTCCAACTGGTCTATTGTGTCATTTAGGCCCCCTTTGCCTTATTGATTTTCTGTCTGCGTGATCAGTCAATTGATGTTAGTGGGATGTTAAAGTCCCCTTCTATTATTGTATTATTGTTGATTTCTCCATTTTGTTTGTTAGTATTTGCTGTATATATTTAGGTGCTCTTGTGTTGGGTGCATATATGTTTCTGAGTGTAATATCCTCTTCTTATATTGATCCCCTTACCATTATTATGTAATGCCCTTCTTTGTCTTTTGTTACAGCCTTTGTTTTAAAGTCTATTTTGTCTGATATAAGTATTGCTGTCCCCACTTTCTTGTCATTTCCATATATTTTTCCACCCCCTCACTTTGAGTCTGTGTGTGTCTTTCACCCTTAAGTGAGTCTTTTGTTGGCAGCATAATGGAGAGTCTTGTTTTTTTACTCAATCAACCACCCCATGTCTTTTGACTGGATCATTTAGTGCATTGGCATTTAAAGTAATTATTGATAGGTATGTATTATTGCCACTTTATTTCTTTTTTCCCAGTTGTTTTTGTAGCTCTTCTTTGTTCATTTCTTCTTCTTCTTGAGTTTCTCATTGTGGTTTAATGATTTCTTTTGTAGTATATTTGAGGTCCTTTCTTTTTGGTTTTTGTGTACCTATTGTAGGTTACCATGAGTTCATATATGTTGCCCCATAATTATACCTACTTGCTTTAAACTGATAATCATTTCAGTTCAAATACAGTCTAAAAGATCTACATTTTTTACTCCCTTCCCCCATATTTTGTGTTTTTGATGTTATATTTTACATCTCTATGCTTATCTATTTACTGTTTATTGTAGTTATAGTTGCTTTTATAATTTGTTGTTTCATTTTGTTTTTCAATATACCTACTGGCTTATCTAAGTGATCTTCAATCCTTACTAGATATTTGCCTTTCTTATTGGGATTTTCCCTTTCCTATAGATTCTTCCTTATTTTTAATTGGAGAAGACCCTTTAAAATTTCTGTTTTGGTACATTTAATATTGCTGAATTTTTTTTAGTTTTTGCTTGTCTGAGAAATTATTTCTCCTTCTATTCTAAATGATGATCTTGCTAGGTAGAGAATCCTAGGTTGCAGCTTTTTCCCTTTCAGGACTTTGAATGTATCATGTCACTCTCTTCTGACCTGAAAATTTTCTACAGAGAAATCAGCTGATAGCTTTATGGGGGTTCCCTTGTAACTGACTCTTTGTTTTTCTCTTGCTGCCTTTAGAATTCTCTCTAACTTTTACCATTTTACTTATGTTTTGGTGTGATCTTTGTGTTTATCTTGTTTGCGACCCTCTGTGCTTCTTGTACCTAGAAATCTGTTTCTTCTTTAGGTTTGGGAAGTTTTCAATCATAATTTCTTCAGGTACATTTTTGATCCCTTTTTCTCTCTCTTCTCCTTCTGGATCCCCTATTATAAGTATATTGGCACATTTTATATTCTCTCATAGATCTCATATATTGCTTTTGTTTTTTTGTTTTTTTTTTTCTTTTTCATTTGTCTTTCTGTCTGCTGTTCTGATTGTGTGACTTCCATTGTTTTATCTTCCAGATCACTTATGAATTCTTCTGTGTCATTTAGTTGGCTATTCATTGCTTCTAGGGCGTTTTTTATCTCAGAAATTGAATTATGTATTTTTGATTGGGTCTTCTTTATAGTTTACAGTTCCTTGTTAAAATGATCTGGGTTTACTCTTAATCAATACTCTTTCTTTACTCAGTTAGCATTTTTATTACCAACTTCTTAACTCAGTATCTGGTAGGCTGATTATCTCTGTTTCATTACTTATTTTTTCAGGGTTTTCTCTTGCTCTTTCAGTCAGGGCTAGTTCCTCTGCCTTTTAATTTTACTTAACTTTCGCTGTCTCTATGAATTTAGGAGAAACAATAATGTATTGTGGTCTTGAAGGGGGGGGGGTTATGTGGGAGCATCCCTGTGTAGACTTTGTCCACTATCTTTGGTGTAAGGACTGGTCTTGATATGGATGCCAGCCACATTTTTTCCTTAGGCTGTGCTGGCTGCTATCACCTTTATAGAGGGTGTGGGTGCTGTTGGGGTATCTAAAGCCTGTGCGAGTTGTGAGGCAGGACTTCTTCTCTGCTCCATGGCTGCCTCTGCCCTGTAAGAGGTGGGGTTTGCTCCCAAGTTGTTGGAGCAGAAGCCCTGAGGGTCAGGCCAGGGCTGGCTCTGTTCCCATTAAGTGTGTGTTTTTCCTTCTTGCTGTACTGAGGCCTTTGCCCCAAAGAAGTGGAGTGCTAAAGTAAGCGGGACTCATGCACTTAAGCTGGTCTGGTATGCCACCTGTGTATGAATCTTCAGCTCCCCTCATAAGCAGGTTAAAGCCACATCTCTTCCCCTTTTGTGATTGTCCCAGATCTAGTGCAAGTTCATGGTTAGGAGTGAGTGTGGTGGCAGCATTTAGTAGGTTAGGACTGGGAGTAGGGGCAATGTGGTTAGAGGAACTGAAGTGGCTAAGCTGCTGGTAGAGGTCTGGGCTGCTTCTAGGGGGCTCTTTGAATAAGTGGCAACACTGGCTGTTGCCATCCCACCTGGACCATACCTCAGGCCCCCAGGCAACCTCTGTGTTGCTAGGTCAGGTCTTTTCTCAGTACCAAGCTCTCGCATGGAGTGAGTAGGCTGGGATGCTCCACTAGCTTGGATTGGGAAGTGTGGTGAGGCAGCAGCTACTAGGGAAGACTCTCTCTGACCTGTGTATTAGCAAGCCAGCAAACACACCCTCTTTGTGAGTGGAGTCTAGGTTTCTCCAGCCTTTCTATCTGTCCTGGTGGTTCTCCCAGCAGCCAAAGGCACCTATCTCCTACACATAGGACCCCCGGACTGGGACACCCAGTCTGTGGCTTGATCCACTCACTCCCCAGGGCAAGAGTCTGCTTGAGTAGTATTTTTTTCCTCTTAAACTGCTGCCAGGGGCACAGGTTCCAATCAGACAATATTTTTCCCATCCTACACAGTTATGTGGGAATCAATCTTTCTTGAATCCTTGGTTGACTAGGAGTTCTTCTGTCAGTTTCCAATTAATTTTTTATAAGAATTGTTCCACAAGTAGATGTATTTTTGATGTGCATGTGGGGGGTGGTAAGAGCCACGTCCTCTTATTCTGCCATCTTGATCCTCCTACCCAAAATATTTATTTTGAAAGATGGCTTTCCTTCTTTTTTAAAATAACCATGCCTTTTAGCACCAAATTCTTTTTTGTTTTCACTTTTTATATTTCTGCCTGTTTTCATTTAAAATCCCCAGTACAATCTTCCTTGAGTCTTTGTATATATTAAAATAAAAATGTGCTAACAACTTCACCTTTTTGCATTTTTGTTTACACTTTTGCTTGTTTCCATTGAGTATGGACTCTATTATGATAATTATTACTTTTCCAACTTAGGAATATTTTATAGACACATTAACTGCTTACTGGTTCATAAAGAGTTTTGTCCACAGGGACTTCATTTATTATAAATAATTGAATGGATAAGGTCAGACGTCTTCATCAACACTATCAGAAAGTCAACATCATAGCCAAGAATTAAAATGTTATTTTGGAGCAGGTATCTGCTTTCTTATTTATCTT
This sequence comes from Hippopotamus amphibius kiboko, assembly GCF_030028045.1. Classification (NCBI taxonomy): domain Eukaryota; kingdom Metazoa; phylum Chordata; class Mammalia; order Artiodactyla; family Hippopotamidae; genus Hippopotamus; species Hippopotamus amphibius. The sequence continues at coordinate 128,882,365 of NC_080190.1, forward strand.
CCAACTAATCCCTTCCTAAAAGAACCTTTATATGAGATATGTACCACAGTGCTTTTTTAAGGAATGTGTAATCAGGAATGTATCTGCCTTTGTCAAAAACCTGTCATTTGTTTTTAATCCATGTGTACACAGACTATATTTTGACAATCACAATCTAGAATGTATTACTTGCCTGTTTTTTCTCTTTTTTCTCAGGAGAAATCTGCACACTTACTAATAAGTCAGTCATTGGTACTTCCCATTTGTTATTAATATCAACGTTAACAAACAATTCCATCTGGAGGATTAAAAGTATTAACTAAGAAAATTTCCCTCAAATATGCTGAAATTTATTCCAGTGATCTTGAGTGACTTATATGTGATTATACTTATAATTGAATTTAATCCCATAGATAGTTATGGCACACTGGACAGAGACAATAATAAACTACAGTTCATTCAAAGATGAGTTTACAGAATGGTGAGGGCTATTGATGTTCTAGTAACTGGAAGTTCTACATCTTTTCAATATATGAATTTCTACAAATTTCTGGTAGGATAGATCTCTGGCATTTCAGAAAAATACAGATTTCTATAATATAAGGTTTTGCATTTACCTCTATTATATTTCAACTTACTAGCTTGGGATCAATATGTATTCCATATCTTTAATTTTAATTGTAACATCCAGTGTAGTATTTATCCTAACCAACTGAAAAATGTGTTAAACATGCCTTTTGTCCAAACTGTTGAAAAAAATTAGATCACAATGTGAATAATTACATGGAAGGTGCCATAGGAGACCACCCTTGTGTTTTAATTCTTAACTTTGAAGAGAGCATAACTTTCTAAAATGTCTCTCAGAAGAAACAATAACATTTAGCTTATTTTTTTAAATTACTGTCCTAGTGAAGTTTGTAATGATATGCTGAGAACAAATTTTTATGGAACCAGTCTTGTATGTAGATCCAGATTCATTTTTCCCCATTTGTAAGATAAAAAGAATAATGGTAACTCTCCAGGTTTATTATTTTTAATGAAAGTATATTGACACTTTAGTTAGTCTCATTTGAAAATTTTTCAGTTTACTTTACTCATTTGTTGAGTAAATCATCAGCTGATTTTTTTTATTACCTAAATGAAAACCTGTATTTATTTCAATATTTTCACTTTTCAGAATATTTTTCTCAGCATTTGGGCGAGTATGAGAATGTACTAGCAGCACTTGAAGACTTAAATCTTTCCATCCTAAAGGCAATGGGAAAAACAAAAAAAGTAAGGAAATTTGATTATTGTCTATAAAATCTCTTTGAAAAATATTTCTCTTGAAAATCATACCTATTTTCTAATGTATCATAGAAGTATAGATTTGTTTTTATCACTGATAATTTATTTTTCTTGATATAAATGAGCTATTTTATTCATTCACAATACAATTACAAAAGACTTACCAGATGCCAGATACTGTGCTTCATACTAAGGATACAAAGATACAAAGAGTCGTTCAAATAGTTCTTATTCTGATGGGGAGACAACTGTGTAAACAAGTGATTACAATATAGCATGACAGAAAGAAGCACAAGATAGAACACCTTATTTGTGCTGGAAGAGATGACATCTGAGCATTTGAATTAAGAGAAGTAGTTATAGCTAGGCAAAGGAGAACCGGACACAAGGAACATCATGTACAAAGGTCCATGTGTCAGGAGGGACACAAGGCATTCATAGAAATGAAGATGGTCAATAAGGCTAAAATAAAGAAAATCCAAGCATGGCAATGTGTGAGGTAAAACTGGTGTGGTAGGGAGGGGTGGCATCTTTCACAATGTTGTTTGCAAATCTAAAGATTTAGACTTGTTTTAAATGCAAATAAATCAGCCATTTTAAGCAGAGATATGAAAACTCATGTAGTCTTTTGAAAAGACCATGTAAGAATTACCTTGTGATGAGGGTGGAGAACGTGGAAGAACAGAACTAAGAATATGAGTGAGGAAGCTGGTTCACTAATCCGGATGAGAGATATTGGTAGTTTGAAGGTAAAATGACAGAACATATGGGGGAAAATAAGTGAATTGTACATATATTTGAGATCCCATCAATAGAATCTGGAGAAGGATTGAATATGGGGGATGGGAGAAGGAATCGTCAAGGATGAATCCTACTTTTCAGCTTGTGTTCCTGGATAGTGGCACTATCTAGACAGAGAATGCTAAAAGAGGACCAAGTTTAATGAGGTAAGATCATATGTTATTTTTTAGGCATAGTGGATCTAAGCTACTTTTGAGACATCTCAGGAAAGTCAAATAAGCCATTGCATACATAGATTTAGACCTGAGAAGTGAAGTCTAGATTGGAGATATAAAATTTGTGAATTGTTAGTGCTTAAGCAAAGAACTTGAGTGATATGTTATCTGAAGACGGAATATAAAGTAAAAAGAGGAGGGGACCTAACACTGAGCTTTAAGGAACTTCAGCTTTTGATGGTGAGTAGAGAAGAATGAGCTAGCAAGAGTGTCTGAGATGGAGTGGGAAGAAAGACAGGAGAAAATCCAGGAGAGTAGTGTCCAGAGTTGAAAAGAGTATGTCAGAAAGTAGGGAGTTGGCAAGTGTTGACTTCTATGAAGAGATCAAGAGAGATGAGAATTAAAATTTCCATTATCAGTAAGTCAAAAAAGACATTTTAGCAAATAAAGTGCATAACAAGAAATTAAAAAATTAAAGAATGTGTGGAATTTATGGATAAATATAGCAGATTAATACATAAAAGTAATTCAGCTTGCTCTTGAAGCTCCATGAAAAAGACTGAAATTAGATTTTTTTAATGGGGGACTTTATAGCAGCAGAATTTGGAAACTGAAAAGCAAATGGACAAGTAGTTGACAGAAGACTGGAGATATTTAACTGTTTGGCCTGGAGTGAGAAAAAGGAGAAAAACACCAGCTTGATTTGTAGAAAGTTTCAGAAATTGGTGTCACTAGTTGCCACTGGAAAATGAGGGGAGATGTAGGGCTAAAACAAGGTGACCTATTGGAAATCTGAGTAGGAAACAGATCCACAGATCCCAAATCCCCTGTTCTTCTTCACCCAACTAAGCAACTGCATCTTTGTCAAACCAGGTAGAAAACATTCTTGCTCTCTGAAAAGATAAAGGAGAGTCCTGGGGTGGCATCAGTCATAGCTGAGGGATTAAATAAAAGTTTATGTACTACACAAAAAGATATCCAGCTCTTTTCCCTAACTTGACTCTGAGTGTTGGCAACCAGGCATATACCCTCCAGGCAGAGAGGAAGAGGTTGTCTCTGATAAAACTAACCAATACAAGAGAAAAGACCTACAAATCCTTCAGTGATGGAGCTTGGCCTGATCTCTCCTCCCACTGCATAATCAGCTTGTTTGTACTTAACCCTTAAATATGCAGTCAGCCAAGTGCCATTAAACTTCTTACAGGAAAGACAAAGATGAAAACAAACTGAAAAAGAAGGAAGGGGGGGACTAATATAGTGATCTTGGAGGAAGGTAAAAACTTCAAGGTAATATCCTTAACCTCTTTCAAGAGATAAGAGAAGATACTGCACCCATGAAGCAAGAACAGGATGACAAACAGTGGGCAACTGGAAAATAATAAAATGCTTTTGGAAATTTAAACAAGAGAGCAGAAATAAAGACTTAGAATTTTGGAAAATAAAGTTTAAAAAGTCTGCCAAAAAGTAAAGCAAAATAGTAGATGAAAAAATGGAATATCAGTCTAGGATGTTCTATATCCAAGTAACAAATTCCAGAAAGAGAAAACGGGAAAACAAAATCTGAATACATTTTCTCTTGACCTCTTCAGGAGAATTTGGAAACTGCATAAAATTTTATCCCTTGGGAACTTCTCTCCAGAAATGGTAATTTTTAAAACCTCAGCTTGATATGGCTGGCTTCTCTTCTCTTTGTTTAGATCTTATCTTAAATATCATGTCCTCATAAAGATCTTCTCGGACTACCTTATTTAAAAGAGGTTGTCTTCCTAAATGCCCATCAACAGATGAATGGATAAAGAAAATGTGGCACATATATACAGTGGAATATTACTCAGCCATAAAAAGGAATGAAATTAAGCTATTTGTAATGAGGTGGATAGTCCTAGAGACTGTCATACAGAGTGAAGTAAGCCAGAAAGAGAAAAACAAATACTGTATGCTAACTCATATATATGGAATTTAAAAAAATGGTACTGATGAATCCAGTGACAGGGCAAGAGTAAAGATGCAGGTGTAGAGAATGGACTTGAGGACATGGGTAGGGCGGGCAAAGTGGAAGCTGGTACAAAGTGAGAGAGTAGCACTGACATAGATACACTACCAAATGTAAAATAGATAGCTAGTGGGAAGTTGCTGCATAACATAGGGAGATCAACTCAATGATGAGTGATGCCTTAGAGGGCTGGGATAGGGAGGGTGGGAGGGAGTCATGGGAGGGAGGGGATATGGAGATATGTGCATAAGTACAGCTGATTCACTTTGTTGTACAGCAAAATTTGTCACAACAGTGTAAAGCAAGTATATTCCAATAAAGAGCTTCAAAAAATGCAGTCGCCTCCTTTGGGTTCTACTTAAAAAAAAAAATAAAAAGGTTGTCTTTATTAGAGGAACTCATTTGTTCCTTGTTGGAAGTTAGGATGAGTCACTATATATGTATTTTTTTTTGTTTATTTGTTGTCTGTAAGGAGGAAGAAAGGAGTGTCTTTTCTGAATATCCAGAGTCTAGCAATTAAAATAGACCTGACAATTAAAATGAACTCAAAAATTTATTGATTGGTTAAATAATTGATGAAATAGTTATTCCTAGAGCGCCAAAGGCTAAATAATTTTGCTGCTGAAAGAAAAATTGTTCCTTAGTTCATTTAAGGAGCTTTCAGGTTTCCTTAATAGGAAGGTCTTACAAATTGCACTAAAATCATGTTCTTTTCCTTGTATAAATACAATGAGGCTTTGTGGGATTTAAATCAAGGTCAACCTGTTTTTTGGTCTCTTAGGTACAAAATCTTTTTTTTAGCACTGACCCTTAAAAATGCATTTGAAGCACATAATCATACTATTTAATCAAGGATAAGGTCTTTGTTTTGTTTTATTCTGTTTTTAAGAAAGAAAACCAGAAATCATCAAAAATAAAATTAGAAAGGTTATTTGCACAATAGCTCAAAATGAATGAAATGCACGAGTTTTGACATTTTTCAAGCCACTGTTGAACTGATGTTTTCTCCATACTGTCTAGCACAATGAACCTTTCTGACTGAGAAATCCAGTATTTCTTTCTGAGAGTCCTTATAATATTTTTACCCATATTAAAAGTCCTGTCTCAGTAGGAAGAGTTGACTGTTCTAGGCTTTTAAGAAAAATGAAATGCAAGATATTTGTGGTCTGTCTTCACTGGCAATACATTTGTCTGCTGTGTGAGAGAATGGACAAAATGGATTCCAGCTGCTTAACTTAAATTCTAGGAGGTAGGTCAAGACAGATATAGTCTGTTATCATTATTTTCCCTTCCTCCTCCTTCTCCCTTAACCCCCCAGCCCTTTAATAGATCCTCAAGAATGACCTGGATTATTTTACTTTGTTTATTTTTCTGGAATGAGCACCACAGGTCAAATTTCAAATGGTTATTTGAAAGCCTTGAAGGTAGTTAAAACCAGAATTCTTGACTTTGAATTTCACACACACACACACACACATTAGATTTGTCAATTTGTTTTTCTTCTTTCTATAGTGAGGTGATAAATAACTTATATCATCAGTATGTGATGTGCTTGTCATCTCAAAGCACATAGAATTCTGATACTTAAGCTAAAATTTAAATGGGATTTTCCTAAGGTTTATTGGTAAGGCTTAAAAGGAGATTACCATAAGCTAAAATGAAAAATGATGTTCTTAAAATAATTAATTATTTAGGGTGTGATGGTCACATTGTTGAGTGAAGCTGGAGAAATGCCAAAATTAAAATGTATGTATATATTTAGTTTCCTCCTAAAAGTTATTTTTCAAATAAGCACACCCTACAATACATCATCAATGATTTTAAGAAAAAAAATAGACTTGAGTCCTAGCACTGCTGAGCATCTGTGTCTCCCTTGTTTATCTCCCTGGCACCTGTAGATGCCTTCATTTCAACCTTTCCATCTCTTCTCTATCCCTATTTCCTTATATTTAGCATCTGGGCCTCCCAGGTCTCCATGTGCCTTTCACCAGTTTAAAGTTACAATCATTTCATTTATGGGAAGTCTTATTATAAAGAAAAAAGAAATAACAACAGGTCTCGGAATTCCTATCTGGGGAAAACATCATTAATTACTATTTTTATGTTGGTTTTATCATTAGAAATTTCCCCCTTTTCAGGTAAAGTATAGGCATTGAAATATTACCATGTATGAAACAGTGACACCCTCTTAGGCTCATAGAAGAAACACCCTCTTAGGCTTATAGAAGGCAGGCACTTTCATTCTTCATCATAGTTTCATTACAGTCCTTTTAAGTATTCATTAAAAATAAAATGAAAAATATATTCTTGGACTTCAGAGCAACCACAGGAAAACATTTTCCAAAAAGCGAATTTGACATTCCATTTGTTCCTTAAAATGATCTTTAGTGTAATGTGTTTAGGGAACAGGAGATAAAGACTCAGGGCATGAAAAGTAGGAGAGAAGTTTCTTGAGGGTGCAAATTTGGCCCAAAGCAGAGAAGCCCTGTGACAGGCCTGAGCCTTAGAATTCCTTTCAAACTTGGCCAGATTTTGCCCAGCCTGGCAAAGGGGAATCCCAGGTCCTTGGAAAGGCTGCTTCGTTAAGTCATGGGGGACAGAGTCCTCTAGGAGACCCAAGGTCTCCTGGAGGAGTCTGAAAGTATCTGCTCACTTATAGAGTGAGAATCTCAGGCAGATGAACTTGCCATCTCTGTCTGGGGAAGGAGGGGGCAGAACTGAGATCACAGACCCGACCCAGTTCATGTGAGTATGACTTTTGGGGTTATTTAAAGGTGAAATTACAGGTAGGGTTCAGCCCATAGGATGGGTGATTAGTTCAGGTAAAGAATATCAACAGGGTGGTAGCTAGGAGGATAAGGGACAGAAGCTCACAGTGAAGTCTGGACAGGCACAGGACTTGGACTGCCACCCACAGCATTAGTTTTTTCTGACTATTGCTGCAGCCCTGCCAAATTACCTGATCACTGACTGACTTTCCTGAGCCAAGTTACCAGACAAAGCCCAATATCTCTTCTTTCCTATTAGTTTAAGTCTTGAGTAGCTTTGAACAAAAAGGGAATGAGAATTAACAATAAATGCCAGCTAACAGTTATTTAGTGGCTTAAATTTAAATATCCTTTAATACACATTATTTCATTTATTCTTTGTAACATCCTAGTGAGGAATGTCAGGCCAATGAAAATATACTTATTTCAAAAATGTGGAAACTGAGTCACAAAGTGCTTAGTTGATTTATTAATATCATAAATTTAATGAGATTTAAGCCAAGTGATTTTCATTTGAAATTTTTTGAGGTTTATGTGGTTCCACATTGAACATATTCCAAACATGTAATTCTAAGTTGTATCACGGCACAGAAAATTTCTGGTGTTAGATAAATTTGCTCTTTGAAACAATTAAACTCTTCAGCATTCAGCTGTGGATCAGCAAAGACTGGAGACTTCCAGCTTCTCTGGTAAACTTACTTTCAGTTTTGCAGGTGAACAAATAGGTGCCCAAAGCTTAGTGTAATATGTGAAGAAAGAATGTAAGAAATTATAGACAGAGTGGATAATAATTAAATGCTAAAATAATTAAATGCTAAAATCAAAAGACGAATGGTACATATACAACATTCTAGACAAGTAAGTTCATACATTTTAAAATACGTAGTCTAATGTCATCAGAGATATAGAAGGAACTTTACTTAGAAAACAAGGGAAGTTACACGGCATATTTAGCTTTTTACTTGGAGAATAAATATACCCAAAAGAAAAGCTAATATACTCAAGACCAATAAGCAAAAATATTGGTGGTCCTCTGAGCTCTGCGTAAATTTATAAAGGATCCAAAAGCATCCAAGCAGAAGTCCAAATGATTTTTTTCCAAATAGCTACCTATTTCAACACTTTTCATTCTTTATGTACTCACATAAAATACCACATTTACCATTTGCTATATATGTATTTATACTTGGGTTTGTGTCCAAGCTAACTGTCCTGTTCCACTGATAAAACCGTATATTCTAGTGTTATTAATATACTAAATTCTTGCTTGAATACATGGGTAGATTTGAAAATGTGAAAGTGCAAGTCTGTCCTGGTTGTTCTTTACCAAAGAATTGAGTTTTTTGTTTGTTTGTTTTGCCATTTTTATATGTTTTATAATTATTTTTTTCCAATTCTAAGGAAAAATCTCATGGGAATTTTTATTGTATTTGCATTCCATTTGTAAAGTGATTTTGAAAGGTTGTCATCTTATGCCTTCCTATAGAGGTGCATAGTATTTCTTCATTTATCCTGGCTTCTTTTTATGTCTCATTAAATTTTTTGATATTTCACATAGTTTCAAAACATGTCGTTTAATTTATAGATATTCTGTATTTTTGATGCTTTTATAAATGGTCTGCCTCTCCATATTCCTCTGGAAAATGATTGATTTTTTTGTATATAAATTTGGTGACTAGGTTAGCTGCCATCTTGAGTAGCTGCTTCATCTGTGACAGTCTATTTATCCTCCTTAAGAGATATTACAGGCTTGAATACCGAGATCCATTGCCACTTAATGAAAGGACCAAACTATCTCATCTGTCTTCCAGAAAATCTAACCAATCTCTACATTGTCTTGAGCTTTCTGGCTCACTGTCTCCCATTTTTCTAATCTGAACTTTGAAGCTTCACCTTTATGCTTGTTGTTATTATGTAAAGTTTCAAAATCTTCTTGTGACTCTACATTTAAAATCTTATATCTTAAAGGAATAAGATTATTTCCCACAATATCAAATATAACTTTAAAATGGTTTAACAAAATACTACAAATACAAACTTGTAGAAAACAGATTTTTTATGTTTTTATTGGAAGAGGAAAAACATAATAAAACAGTGAACAAATAACATTTAATTAACTGCTAATACACTGGTATAGGATATGAATAAACTTGTTCAAAATCAATAATCAGATAAAACTCTGTTGTGTGGAGGTGAGACAAATAAAAAGGTGAGAATGGGCAGGATTTTAATAGAAAAGGAAGATAGAGGAGCTTGCATGTCTTTGACCTCTTAAGTAGGCAGTTTGGGGGCCTGGTTCTGCCAAAGAACTTCATTCATGTCCAGAAGAGGCTATGGTTTATCAATGGATAGGGTCTGGTTATGCTGACTGCAGTTTGCTACATTTTACCTTATTTGCTGTTTCCTAAATGAGTATATAAACAGCAAACAGTGATCTTGCATATAATCTTGAGTTGAGAGGACTTGAAAAAACTCAACAAATTCCTAGAGCTGTGACAGTTAGAGGCCCCAGGTAAATCTCTGGTGTACCCCAAAGCAGTAGGAATCCTTATAAATAATCCCTTTTTTTCATGATCACTTTTTTAGACAATCCTACCAATCCTTTCAACTCTACTCCCCTTCCTTCACCCAAACAGAAAAAAAAAATATGGTAAGAAATAATTGTATTTTTTGTCATGTACCTATAGTTTTGGAGCTGTTTATTTCCTTCATGGGAATCTTTTCTTTTCTTAATTTATCTTTCTTAAATGGCCACCTGGAGAACTTATGTTCTTAATAGAAATTGGGAGTTACTTTTCTGCCTAGTGAAGTAATGAGTACAAAGTACACTATTTAAACAGAAAAGGAGGTTTGCTTAAGCATATAGCTCTGAACTGCAGTCGCTTTCATGAAGTAATAGCCCTACTTCTGAGGAACTGATCTTTGAAATGTTCAAAGCTAGATGAGATAAAGAGAAGTTAATACAAACATTTCTAGGGGATACACAGCCCAGCATGTGATTCCTTCTGTCATGAAAATAAAATTTGATATGACTCATTTCTTTTGCCTAAAGAGTAAAATTGCAGAGGGGGAGATTAAAATTTGGTCTTTGTTGTATTTCTCAGATCCGACAGACATCAGTTATTATCATGTTGAAGTTTTTCTTTCCCTTTCTTGTTTGCTGTTGCATAAAAAAATGCTAAGTATTATTTGAGGAATACTTAGATTTTCCAAAGTCCTTATTGAGGTAGTATATTAAAAAAAGTATGTGTTACATTATGCCTTTGCTCCCTGTGCGGCTACAAGACAATAGAGCTCGTGGCCACATAGTGTTGTATGATGTCCCCTTTGGAATGTAGTGATCTGACAGTTGTGTACTAGCACATGGCCTGTAGCTCTAATGGCCCTACAGGGGTGTAGCATGGTGTGATATCTCTGGTTTGGTTCAAAAGTGACACAACCCTAGAGTTTCTTTGAACTTGGACAGAATTCAGTTTGAATTTCTGTTATATATCATATTCACTTTTCAAGACTATCAATAGCCCCATAAATGGTTTGATTTCTGACAGTATGGGAAGGAGTTTGTTTTTATTAATTTTACACTTATGTGTTTGAATACTAGCTGTGTGTTGTTACTCTGTGAGATTGAATATCTATTCAGGTAACCTATTAGCTTTTCTTTTTAAACCAGAATAATAATAATAAAGCTAACATTTATTGAGCAGTTAACACCTACCAAAGTCTATGCTGACACTTTTAGTTTAGTATCTTATTTAATCCTAATATTTCATTAGGTAGGTTCTGCTCTGTTCCTATAAGTGGATAAAGAAACTGAAGCCTAAAAGTCATACAGCTAAGATGCAGACAGTAATCTCAAAACTGATGCCCTGCTAGATAGCTTCCTCCACAAGAGGGCAGACAGCAGTATCAAGCAGTATCAGCAGTATTTCATCGTATGGAACTGAAAACCACAGCCACAGAAAGACAGAGAAAATGAAAAAGCAGGGGACTATGTACCAGATGAAGGGACAGGAAAAAACCCCAGAAAAACAACAAAATAAAGAGGAGATAGGCATCCTTTCAGAAAAAGAATTCAGAATGATGATGGTGAAGATGATCCAGGACTTTGAAAAAAGACTGGATGCAAAGATCAAAAAGTTTACCAAAGACCTAGAAGAATTAAAGAGCAAACAAACAGAGATATGCAACACAATAACTGAAATGAAAAATACACTAGAAGGAACCAATAGCAGATTAGCTGAGGTAGAAGGGTGAATAAGTGACCTGGAAGACAGAATGGTGATAATCACTGATGCGGAAAAGAATAAGGAAAAAAGAATGAAGAGAACTGAAGATAGCCTAAGAGACTTCTGGGACAATGTTAAATGCACCAACATTCACATTATAGGGGTCCCAGAAGGAGAAGAGAGAGAGAAAGAACCCGAGAAAATATTGGAAGAGATTATAGTTGAAAACTTCCCTAACATGGGAAAGGAAATGACTACCCAAGTCCAGGAAGCGCAGAGAGTCCCAGACAGGATAAACCCAAGGAGAAACATGCCAAGACATATGGTAGTCAAACTGACAAAAATTAAAGACAAAGAAAAGTTATTAAAAGCAACAAGGGAAAAATGACAAATAACATACAAGGGAACTCCCATAAGGGTAACAGCTGATTTCTCAGCAGAAATTCTGCAAGGCAGAAAGGAGTGGCATGATATATTTCAAGTGATGAAAGGGAAGAATCTACAACCTAGAATCCTGTACCCAGCAAGGATCTCATTCAGATTCGATGGAGAAATCAAAAGCTTTACAGACAAGCAAGAGCTAAGAGAATTCAGCACCACCAAACCATCCCTACAACAAATTCTGAAGGAACTTCTCTAAGCGGGAAACATAAGAGAAGAAAAGGACCTACAAAAACAACAACAAAACAATTAAGAAAATGGTAATAGGAACATACATATCGATAATTACCTTGAATGTAAATGGACTAAATGCACCAACCAGAAGACACAGACTGGCTGAATGGATACAAAAACAAGACCCATATATATGCTGTCTACGAGAGACCCACTTCAGACCTAGGGACACACAGACTGAAAGTGAGGGGATGGAAAAAGATATTCCATGTAAATGAAAATCAAAAGAAAGCTGGAGTAGCAATACTCATATCAGATAAAATAGACTTTAAAATAGACAATGTTATAAGAAACAAGAAAGGACATTACATAAAGATCAAGCGATCAATCCAAGAAGAGGAGATAACAATTATAAATATATGTGCAACCAATTTAGGAGCACCTCAATACATAAGGCAAATGCTAACAACTATGAAAGGAAATGCAAGGCAGAAATAGAGACACGGATGTAGAGAACAAACATATGGACACCAAGTGGGGAAAGCGGGGAGAGTTGGGGGGGAATGAATTGGGAGATTGGGATACCAAATTTTACACTCTAAATATATGCTATTTATTGTCTGTTAACTGTATCTCAATAAAATTCTTAAAAAAAAAAAAAAACTGATGCCCTATGAATCTCTTCCTAACTTTAGTGGCTTGAAGCTACCATTGTTTCCAGTCAATTCCTTGAAAAGATGACAAAAAAATAAAAGAAAAAAGAAAAAAACATCGTTGTTTAGAGAGAAAAGAAAAAATATTCTAGGACTTGTTAGTTATAACAGTTATCTACTTCTATGTAACAAATTTTCCCCCTAAATAACCAGTTATTTCATGCAGTTTTAGAGGGTCAGGAATTCAGGAGTTTCCTCTGAGCTGATTCTGACTCAGAAGCTATAGTCAAGTTTTGAGTTGAGACTGTAGTCATATGCAGGGGTTTGAGGAACTGCTTCTGAGCATCTGTTGGCATATTCAAAAGAAACAGAGAGTCAGTCATGTAGCTTTAGTTCCTCATCATGTAAGCCTCTCCTTAAGGCAGCTCATATGACATGGCAGCTGGCTTTCTCCAACGCAAGACCCCAAAAGAGGAAGAGAGAAAGATAGTGAGGCAAAGAGATATACAGAGAGAGACTAAGATGAGAGAAGAGACTATGATTATAATATAACCTTGGCAGTAACACCCTATCACTTCTACCATATTCTGTTCATTAGAAGCAAGTCAGTAAATCCAGCCCTCCTCAAGGGGAAGAGAATTAAACATAGCATAGGATATGTGTACCTATCTTTAAAACTAGTGTAATAGTCAACTTTTAACTGCGTGTTTGTGTGTGTGTGTGTGTGTGTGTGTGTGTGTTGAGATGGAGTGGTGGAAGGGAATCTTTATCTGTTTTTTTTTTTCTCTATTAATATTTGCCTCCATTAAAAGAAACCAAATTGATTTTTTAAAACTAACATACATTTCAATTCCTTGTCTTAGTTGAGTATTAGAAATGCTGAAAGAGAGTGAGAATCAATTATGTTTTTAGAACTGTGACTCAAGCCATATATACAAATGTATATATGATGAAATAGGTATCAAAAGAGCCAAAACATGCATAACAGGAGAGGAAATACATTTTTAGGTGTTTGAATTAAGTTAATATTAAAGATGACTAGTCTAAAATAAGCTTTTAAGGAAGTTCTTCAAAGGTACCAGCTCTCTTGGGCTTCCTAGGTGGCGCAGTGGTTAAGAATCTGCCTGCCAATGCAGAGGTCATGGGTTCGATCCCAGCTCCAGGAAGATTCCACATGCCACGGAGCAACTAAGCCCGTGTGCAAAAAAAAAAAGTAAAAAAAGGTACCAGCTTTCAAAGAGTGTTTCAGTTTTCTTTAGTGACTGAAAATCTCTCTCTTCGGAATGACTCCATTCAGTCACTCATTCAGCAGAAATGCTCTGCTAGGAAGTAGAAAGGAATCTAAGTTTTACAACACAGTGTCCTCAAGAGGCTTACCATAGAGTAGAATGGGTAGTACAGGACTGTCTGTAATGCAAAGCTTTGAATAGATTTGATAGGAATGGTTCAAACCATGTGGTAAGAATAGAAAATAGGAATGCATTGCTTTGTCCAGCTAATCAGGAAAGTTACCAAGGAGTAGTTGGCATTTAAGCTGAACTTCAAAGAACAGAAATCTCTGTCTATAGGTAGAGATTGCTGGAGTAACAGTGGGAATAGAATGCACTTTTAGGAAAAGAAATAATATAAGCAAATGTGTGAGAAAGTTTATTTTCATGGAAATATGGGGAATAATGCATGTTTGAAGCATAAGGTTATTTTGGTTGTTAGTGGGTGTTCGGGCTGAAAGGCAAACTGGCTGGAAATTTAGAATTTAATTGCTAAGCAGCGGAGGGACATTGAAAATTTAACAGAGGGATAGTCAGTACAGCGGAGGTCAATTAAGTGAGCTCTTAACTTTTCTCATATATATTTATTTGGTTTCCCACCTGTAACCTCTAAATTCAGGATAATGTTTGCTCCAGTCATAGTATTGATCTTTATTCTTTGAAGGAAAAGTTATTGTGTCCATTATGCCATTTTGTGCATATTTATGTGTGTGTGAATTTAGGTGATTTTTATGAATTCTACAAAGTTTTTCAACAAGCATTACATATCCACATAAAAAAATATAATGGAACTATTTTAAAAAATAACTACTTTTTAAAAGTGTTATTCTTGATCTGATTTTTTTTCTTTTCTTTTTCTTTTCTTTTTTTTTTTTTTTTTTTTTGGTTTTTAGCAGTCAAAATGAATTAAGAAACACAAAGCTAAGGTTGCCAGCACTGTTTTCCTACTTGAGTATATTTTTGTGTGCTACAAAGTAGTAGATAAAGACCAAGAATTCTGGGCTTACAGCAACAAACAGTTATGCAAATGTTCAGAAAATATTTATGTGTGGGTCAGAGAAGAAAATAAAAAAGAGAATATTTATGTGAGGATTTTTCTTTCTTTTCTCAGGAATATCACATTATGTAGGTGACCATTCTTTCTTCCTAACATGGTCATATCATTTTTCAATATTACTCTGAAAATCAGTATTTCAATTACATGAAGTTGGGGTAGGTGAGTGATTAACTCACAGGTATTATCTCTATTAAAGGAGAGAAATGCATCTTGATTTGCCTTATGATTCAGTAAAATATGAGCAATATTAACTATCTTGTTATAGTAAATGTGTTAGCATCATGATTTTATCTTAAGAAAAACATTAGATCACTAAATATCACACCTATCAAATTTTGTTTGTAATATATACAATATTTAAAATGACATTATAACAATAAAGAAATATTTTAAATGAAAAAAAAATCACCCTTTTGACTATCACCCAAATGAAAGGGCTATTTTTAAATTTGTGTCGCCTTCAGTTCTTTGTCACCTTCTACTCTTTCTTTTATCTCCTGTGGTAGATTCAATCATTGGGTAGGCCCAATAATTTAATCTCTTTAATATTGTTCACGTCCATCCTATTCGCTCTCAACCCACTGTCTGGGCCACGTTAGGCAGAGTTGCCATTGATTTCACTGGGATTATTTGCCACAGACAGCAAATTCATTATTCTGCTACCAATGTTGTCTATAGGTCATGCTCCACCCTGGAGGGTGAGAAAGCTTTCCAAAAAATAAGACTTTCCCTCATCTGTCTAAAACTTTGCAATGGCTCTCCGTTGCTCTCAGGAAAAAGTCCAGACTCTTTTGCCCAGGGCACACAAGACTTGGCCCTTGTCCATCTGACTCTGCTGCTCATCTCTCCAGTCCTACTTTTTGCCAGTCCTATGTGATTTCCGTCCCAGCCATACGCAGCCATTTACAATTCCCTGAATTCCCCCTGGTCTCTGGACTTTGCCATAGAGTGGTCCTTCTGAGTGGATGAATTCCTTTGCTCTCCCCAGGTGTGTTCTCAGGGCTCAAGTTATCCATTTGCTTTTCATCTGACTGGTCCTGAAATTTTCCTTATGATGCTGCAGGACTCAGTTTAAGTGTCATTTCCCCCAGGAAGTCTTCCTTGACCACCAAGAGGAGTTCTGTGCTCTGTCTGCACCTCACACATACCCCTATGATAGCTTCTATCACTTTTTACTATCTTGAAGTGTCTTATAGTGCTAGGGCTAGTTAAGCCACTCAGTAACATTTTTTGAAATATATTAGCTCACAGGAAGGGCGAGGATATGCTGCAGGTCACTGCTGATCTTGCAACAGCTGGAAGGGAAGAGGGGCTCAGTGACTGCAATACAATTCTGGACAGGTTGGAGAGCCAAAATGACTTCATTCCAGGGAACTTAGGGAAAAGGCAGGTAGGGAGCAGATTCACAAAATTTCCACCAAAAACTGTTTCTAAAATTTGGAATATTTAGTTGCAGGGCAGCAACATACTCTTTCTGAATTTACCAAAATGCAAAGTGAGAACCGCCTATCTCCAGCCTGTCTGGGTTCCACTGGTGCCACGGGCATTCAGGGCCCCCTGGTAAGGGGCCAGAGGCATTTTGTGGCCAGCTGGGGAGGACTGAAAAAAAAGAAAAGGATTAGCAGTTTTAATCATAGTGCTCATACAATTTGCATTTTATAGAGGATGCCATTTTTTTTAATTGTCAACATTGTTTTCTCATGGTTTGATGTTTTTCCTTAGTCCGTTATGATGAACTTGCCTTTAAAATGGTTTCGTCTGTGACACATCTTCAGTTCATGATCTTCTGTTCTGACATTTTGAGAGCTGTAACCAATATTATAATGTGGTAGAACAGGGTAGGTGTAGGTGAGTAATATTTTTAGAGTTTCTTTCAAACAGAAGCCTCATTTTCATGTTGATAATCTAAGTAACAAGGAGGAAAAAGAGACATATAGCATAAATTTCACATAAAGTACGCTGATAACATATTTAGTTATATGTTTCTTAACAATTCTAAACACTTTTTCCCACATAAATATTTTTAATAATGATGAAGCAAAGTGAGCTTGTTTCAGGGAGAACTTCAGTCTGGCATAGAATTGCATGCATATCCCTGAGTGACAGGCCAAACTGCTACGTATGGGTCAAGACACACATGATTTATGCGGAGGTACAAAAGTCTATCAATAACAGAATTATCAAAATCCAACAGAAATTAATTCATAACAATATAGGAGAATAACTGAAAAGGAAGCACAGCTCCTAGTCAGCCATCTCCTCATTTATATGATCAAAACAGATCATATGCAGTGACAGAACGTATACTCCTACAACCCCCTTGGAAGTACAAAGGACAGATGTGGAACCTGCCTACTCAGAGTTATAAATAGCTTCAGGAGAAGAGTCCAATGCCTCTGAATCCTAGAGAGAAAGCAGAAAAAGTAGCTTCAACAATAGGAAACACAGACTTCTTTTGAAAAGCAATAAGCAAACAAACAAGAAAAAGGGTGTGGTGAGAAGGGCGTAAGGATGCTTTTTTAATCCAATTTAATAAGCACACTGGGAGCACCTACCCCATTCAAGGTGTTCCCAGGTGTTAAGCACCAAGAAGAGTATAACAGGAAACAAAAATTACCCAACAATGATGATAACAAAAACACTTTTATTAATAGCTATTCTACTATCTTGATCATTGTGTTGCAGGATTTTTTTGGCTAGTAGAAAAAGTGATTGTTGATTTAATAAAGAAAACACAGTAGGAAATTTTGTAATCCCCCTTTCCTGTCCCACAAAGTTTAATGCAAAACAGTGAGCTCTTCAGCCTCTTTGCAAGAATGGGACTACTGTGAGGAGTGGACCTATGGCCATAGGAAAAGGGCAGTAGCCGGAAGGGGCTGTTTTCTTCCTTTAATTCTTACTCTCCACTCCCTTTTATACTTTCTCATGCATATCAGAGGCACAAGTAAAGCTCAGTGAGCTGATTATTGGTAAAAGGTTAATTCATCTAAGTTACTTATTTTAGACAAAGCATTATGTACAGAGTCCGTATTTTATGTAGCCTAAGAGACATTTTGTAAATGAGTCTTATAGAATTAACAGATAGAAAGTAGCAATAAAAGCCCCCTACTTCAATTTCAAGCTAAATCCATGGCAGCTCTTTCTCTTTTGTTCCCACAATTTTCATGGATATTGTTTGAGGAGGAGTTAGGAGGCAAATTCACTACCGCTCCTTATTTGCAATTCCAAAATCCATAAAGTTCTGAAAACTGAATGCTTTGGTTTTGTTTTTATTGTTGTTGGTGTTGTTTGATAAGCTTAGCACCTAAATTCATTTGGTAGCAAAACGTATTTTAGCATTCAGTATTATGCTGCAAAAATATCAATATAGTCATCACAAGATGCTGCCCCAGACCCTGATGAGGATATTATATGATACATGGTATATACCATTACTTTTCTAGATTCTGAAAATTTCTGAATTTTGAAACATTTGGCCCTGATAGTTTCAATAAAAGATTGAGTTGAGATGGCTATATCATTGTATATGGTATGATAATGGATCTCCTAATTATTCTTCCATACCACCAGATTGTTTGCTTCAGCAATGCAATACTATCTTATGTTAAAAACAAACAAACTACCAATTCTTTGAAAATTGCATTTCAAGAGCAGCAGAACACATCATGAATAAGCAAGTAAAAACTTACCCCCGGTGTGATGGGGAAAGTATGTATGGATTTATTAACCTTTCAAAAATGACACTCTTATGAGACTACTAATTATGTTTGTGGCAGGTGTACTGGCATATAATGAATTAAGAATGCTTTCACTTGTAGGCTTAATTTACTAAGAGGAGTCAAGAGCTACCTTCTGAAAGTCATTGCTGACAGACAACTTAGATGGCTTTGAGCATAGTCAGTTGGTCTAAAGAATAATTCCTTTTTATGTTGCTACAAGATAAGATTAATTCTTGCTTCTTTACAAGCTCTTTATCCTCTGTAGTATTCTGGAGGAACTTTCCTAGTTATAACATGTATCTTCTTAGGAGGTAAATGGTGTAACCTCAAATTTGTGTCTCACATCTGGAAAGTCTCTTTAATCAAACAGTTAAGAAAATCCCATAATCACACTCCTAACTATGGAGTTATTTTAAGCAGATGAAAAAGCTAACTGCTAAGCCTGGGAGTTCTCAATGAGAATAAGTTGAGATAGAAGGGAAGTCAAGATCTCACACCAAGGTCCTGTATGCTCTCTTCCCCTGTTTCACCTACCACTGCTCAGGGCCCCAAATCCAAATTTAAAAATATAGCCTTGTAGGACCGTTTATAAATCAATACCAATATTTCCTCACTTCACTGAAATCAGACACTACATTAACCATTCAGGGATGTGCAAAACCACAGAGCCCTGATAAATGAAATAAATTAATAATTGGGGCCACAGGGCTGAATGTCCCCAGAAGGCTTAAAATTTCATTAGCAACAACAGCTCCTAGAGAGTTGTTCTCAGCCATGCCAAGATGACTGAACCCAGATTGCAGCTTGGACCATGCTCCCTTCAGATCTCTGACCTCTTTTCTTGTCTAATTCTTTGCATCTTTCATGACTCTTGATATCTCATACCCAGCTGACCTTTCCACACAGAATCTAATGTAATTCTTTATAATAGAAATATCTGATATATATTGAGCATTTAATACATATTAGCTACTGAGCATACATTATCTCAACTAATCTTTTAGCCCAACTGCATGAGATTCTCTTACAGCCAAGCACCTGGCAAATGGTAGGTACTCAATCTTGTTTCCTTACCTCTCTCTTCATCTCCTCTAATAGTTTATTTATTTCATCCTGAGATTCTTTTATCTGACCCAACAAATATTTATGGAGTGCTGTGTCTGCTCAAATCCTCTGGAAAGCAGATGCTAAGATAGATCTAGGAGTACAAGAAATTTGTTGGGAGAAATGCCTGTGAAGGGTAAAGGGGAGAGGAAGCAGAAGTAATAGGAAAAAACCTTCACACTATGATGCTGATCTAACATCTGGAGAAAGACATGAAAGTTGAGCAGGAAAACCCTCTAAGAAAGTCCTGATCAGGCCAATGGGGAGCCCCAGAGCAAAGCCTGCCCAAAGAGGAGTTCCATATCAGGCAGAAATGGCCCAGCCTTTGAACCTTCAATCATTAGTTCAATCATTAGTTACGAATAGCCTGGAGAGAATGTGGCTTCAGCATTAACATTTCAGAGGATCCCTAAAGTATAGTAGCTGGAGGTTGTTAAATAAGTATGTTCTAGTGACAGGTTTTCTCTGGTAGCACCTCCACGGCTACCACAATACCTACTATATACCAGAATGTGATTTCAGGAACATGGGCAAAGATTCACCTTTAATAATTCATTTCTCTTAAGCCTCAAAAGCAAATGTCCGTGGGAAGGGAAGGACCTAAAGTCTTTGTTATCTAATAACTTAGCAAAGGATAGTTGAAAGTTTGCTAAGAGTAAAAGGATGGGGCCCAAAACTTCTGAGCTGGAGAAAGGTGATAAACTGGGACAGAGAAAGGTGTGCAGGAAGGGATAGTGACTGCATTAAAAACAAATTGCCTAGATCTATATATACAGATGTTCATATCTCATCCTGGTTGTATGTAATACTATACAGAACATTTAATTTTTATGCATATTTATTATACTTTGGTTTGATCGGAAAGGTTTACAATACTTTTTTCTTCATCATAGGAAATACGTAAGTTAGGTAGGTCCTTATTCCTGATACAATTTTATAATAAGGCTGAACATTATAGTTCCTAGAATGTTCTGGAAATATTCTGAGACACAAAGTTGACAGCATGGGAGAAGTAAACCTAACATTCCCCCCTAGAGTCAGGTACACTTGTAAGAATAATCAGCATTGCTACACAAACACTGAGTACCTGGTGTGGAGCTTTGGAGACCACATGAGTATTTAACAGGGTGCTGTAAAGGTATCCTCTCTAATCAGAAGGAATACAACCTTCCCTCTGCTTTTCTCTTGGATTCTACTTCATGTTTCCACATTTTCATTATTGGAATTATTTTTCTTCATTTCATTAAGAAAATGAAAAGTTTCTTATTAGCAAAGCAGCTGACCTTAGTTCTTATTTACCAAAGTGGTAAGATTAAAGGATCATGTTAAATATCAAGATGCACGCAGCAGAGTGACCATAATTCTGTGTGCTCTGTCTCTTCCTGAATTGCCCTTTTTTGAGGCCATATAGCAAGAAGAGACGCGTAGAGTGGGCACAAGAGAATTGCTTCAGCTATGGAAAGAAGAAGAAAAATTGGTTCTTTTCTTTCCACCCAGTGTTAGACAAACCAGTGAACGCAGCCTGTTCTGGGGTGGAAGCTGAGACCTATGTTCCCATTTCATAGATCTGAGGAAACAAACACAGGGGAGTTAATGTACTTGCTCAAAGTCACACTATGAGTTAATGGCCAAGCCTGTCAACATAGAATCACATCCTCCATTAAGATCAAAAAATATTATTCACAGAATAATTGGGTAGAAATACTCAAATCAGTTCCTTTCAGTCCAGTCACTAAACTGTTAACATGGGACCACTTCTGAGCACAGTGAAGATTATCACTATAACCTTCCAGCTACAGGATTCTACATGTGTTTTCATGGCAAAGGAGCAAAATGGAAGCTTCTGATTAAAATGAACCCTTTCGTAAGAAACGATCAAGATTCTTAGCAGAGTTTCATCACTGTCTTATAGTCTTTTCATTTTCCATTGTACTCCAAGCCTGGAGCTCAAAATGCCTAATCAAAATTTGCTTTTTGTTGTTTATATAAAAACTGAATTAATTTTGCTCTATCAGTTCCTTGATTTTTTTCAGCAACATAAATGTACTTTATTCTAAATATTTAAATGTTTTTATTTCAGTGATGAAAAATAGATTGATGGATAGTAAGATTATAACATTCATTTCTTCTAAAATCTAATTTTACCTTTTAATATTAAGGTTTTTGAGTGTTAGATTCAATATGGAACACAGAAAATCTATCTCAAATATGAAAAAGGAATATAAAATTATACTTGAAATAACTGGCAGCCTGGAGATATTCATTTCAGCATGGACTTTGATGAATCTTTATGTGAAGGCTTTACATATTTCTGAGAAAAACCTTCTGAAGATGATATGATTTGTGTCTCTGATCAAGAAAAACGGATTTTCAGAAATTATGCTGCTTTTTTGCGACTATCAGCTTAAACAGCTAAATTCAGCTGTAATTTAGATGACATTTCCCCTCCATTTTAAATGCTCATTCTTTGCTATGAAAAGCTTTCCTTCCAGCAGTGCCCTTAAGGGCAGTTTTAGAGTCGAGAGCCTCTGCCCTTCACAGTGTCAGACTAGAAATTGTTGTTTCTCTCCACAGACCCAGAAATGATCAAGAGGATTTTTGTGTTTTAAACACTTTTTGATATGAAGCAGCAGGAAAAAGACAACTGTATTCTAGTCTACTCTAGGAGGGCTGTGTGATCTTGAGCAAGTATCCTTAATCTATCTATACCTCATTTTGGAAATGAGGAATTTGTATTCAGTGCCCCCTTCTAACTCTATAATGGACTGTCTGATTAGCTACTTGCCTATGAAATTCAGTGACTTTCTGATACTGAAATTTGCTTCTCAGATCAACAGGTTATAGATACCATGTTCTTGTTAATAATTAAATATCTCTCTCTCATGCCAAGTGAGACCTTTTAGTAGTTATATTCATTTTGTGGGGGAATGGAAATGTGTCCTAATTAGTAAACCGTATGTATATTTAGTATTTGGCTAAAACCTTATTTGTACTTTATCAATGTTTTGTGTGTGTGAATGTAACATGAGTGTTCGTGAAATGAATGCATTTTAACCTATGACAACAGCAAAATCAGGCTGTTTTGTTTTATTTCCTTTTCAAGTGCACTTTACACAGTTGTATTTACAAAAGGATATTCAGTAAATAATAGAGTTACTAATCTACAAATTTTATTCCTTTTTTACCCAAAGTAAAGATTAATCAATGAGCTTGAAAGTAAAGCGTTTTTTATTTTATTTCTTTAAAAAGATACTCTGTGTGTGATAAAAGCAATTTGAAAATAGAGGTTTGGGAATGTCTCTTTTTAGAGTTTCTCAGACTTTTAAAAAAATATATCCACTTATTTATCTATTTAGTTATTTTGGTAATATCATGGGATCTATCCTCTTAAATTTTTAAGTGTACATTACTATTTTTTAAATAAATTTATTTATTTTATTTACTTTATTTATTGGCTGCGTTGGATCTTCTTTGCTGTGTGTAGGTTTTCTCTAGTTGCAGAGAGCAGAGGCTACTCTTCATTGTGGTGCATGGGATTCTCATTGTTGCAGAGCACGGGCTCTAGGCTCACGGGCTTCAGTGGTTGTGGCTCGTGGGCTCTAGGGTGCAGGCTCAGTAGTTGTGGCGCACGGGCTTAGTTGCTCCGTGGCATGTGGGATCTTCCTGGAGCAGGGATTGAGCCTGTGTCCCCTGCATTGGCAGGCGGATTCTTAACCACAGCGCCACCAGGGAAGCCCCCCATTACTGTTGACTATAGGTACAGTGTTGTACAGCAGATCTCTAGAATTTAATCATCTTGCTTAACTGAAACTTAGGCCTATTGATTAGTAACTCCGCATTTTCCTCTCCCCTCCCCCAGCTCCTGACAACCGGCATTCCACTCTTTCATTATTTAAATTTGTCTGTTTTATATACCTCACATAAATGATATTTAGGAGAAGTCAAATTGCAAGTGAACGTTACCCTTCAGGTACTTCGTGTGCTTAAAAATGATATTCAAAGAAAAGTGTGTGAGCAATAAGGTGAAAAGCAGCCTATTTGGGGGGAAGAAATTTTGGTTATTTTTTTTTTATCAACATCAACAAATATACTGAGCCCAATGTATGCATAAATATAGCTCTGTATTCTTTATACTGAAAAATGTAACATTTGGTTCTGTGTTGCACTCTAGAGAAATGCAGACCAGCAGTTGAGAAGACAGTATATGAGAATTGATAAAAATTACTAATCTGAATGTATTTCTACTGTTTACCAAAGAGTCCTGTATTTTACAGCTCATATCTCTCTATTCCCACAACCTCTCAAACATATGAGAATAGTGTACCTCCACCAGGCTGGTTCGTTCATGTATCTTAACACTTTTGTTGTAAAATAAAATGAAAAAGAGAAAACTTACAGAAACCAAATGTGGAACTTCTTAATAATTATATAGAAACACTCAACTACTACTCAGATCAAAAATACAAACTTACCAGCCTCCCTAGACTTCCCATGTACTTTGTCCCAGTTATAATCTCTTCTGTCCCCTGTAACTAATCACCAAATTGATCTCTCTAGTAATCATTTTCTTGCATTTTATTATGGTTTCATCATATAAATGTTCACCCCTAAAAACTATAGTTTACTTGTGCCCATTTTTATGTCTGTTACATCTCTTTTAATTTGCAGATTGCCCTGAAATCCTTTAGAGAGATGTTCACC